>NC_081190.1:100559557-101159557 GCF_902713425.1 Acipenser ruthenus | reverse complement strand
CTTCAAAGGGGTTAATAAAAAAGTGTGTTATATCCTGCATCATACTACTTTTGAGTCAATGTATTTGCATTCTCAAATCAAGTTATTTTCCCTGTGGCTGCTTCCGAGTCTATATACAGCTTTGTACTAACTTCAGCTCATTCCTCTGGGATCTACAAATACTTGTGATACCTGCTGAGTTTATACAGATTCACGAAAGTTGGCTCTATAATCCATTTAGCACCATAGTACTGCTTTTATTGCTCATCACTTATGAAGCATGTAATAATACCTATGAAGCTGCTCAACCTTATGCATTAATGCATGATGAAAATTGTTCTCCAAAGCAAATCTCTCAACGGGATTCTCAGTCGTATGGCTTATACGCTGCCAAGTAGACACAGTTTTCCGTTTTATAACAGGGCTAAGCAACTTTGGCACATCCAGTCCATGTATTTGTTTTAACCCGTCCTTAATTACTAAACTGAACCAATTAAACATCCGACCCATAGAAAAAATATATATACTCGGCACTTAGAAGATACAGGTTCATTCATAAATAACCTACCATATCAATAAAAGCATTATTACAGATCATGTTAAAATTAAGCTCCCTATTTTACTAATATTTACTTTCTGCATTACGACGAATATATGAGCCGACACACACAATGCTTTAGTTTGTATGGCACATTGCAACAGATAAAACTCTGCTCAGCTGGCTAGTGTTCGTGACATCAGGAACTGGCCATCAGTTTCTGGAAAACACATTATGATCTTTGGGACACTCACACGCGTAAGATCAAATGGTACAAAGAAAAAGTCTGGCACTCTGATTTTAGGTACTGTAGCATACTTCCGGAAGCTGCCACAATGCCACAAATCATTTCTGTTTTATTACATTAACATACCAATTATTTGGCATTGCATGATTATACAGTGCAATTACAACCTGGAATCTGACAGCAATCTTGTACAGACAAGATCTTAGAGTACATGGACATTTATTTTATAACAAAACAGCATGCATGTAATTAAATACAGTGCTGGAAACTTATGTATTAACAGTAGGGCTAAATGACTAATATAAGAAGTGGTACATCTTTTCTACACCTATCAGCTGTCCTCAACTTCTAGCACTATTCTACAAGTAAACAAGTGTTGAACATGTAGCCTATAGAGTATATGAAAAACATGCTTTATTTTTGCAACTCCCTGGAGACAGAAAATCAGATTTTTTTTCAATATTGTACTGTATCAGGTAATAAGCAGGATACTGTAAAGAATGCAGTTATCAAAATCTTTCGGGATGAGGTGGAGTGGTGTTAGGAATGGCTCCGCCTGAAGGCTCTCCAAACGGCAGCCTTGCAAACGCCGAAGACGTGCTGTGGGATGGCGGCCTGGACACCTACTTCACCGATCTCGAGGCCTCAGGTTGGTGTCTCGCCTGCAGGGAGTCTGGACACTTTGTGGCCTGCTGTCCCCTCCAAAAGGAAGAAGAGCAGCTGCCGGCCCGAGTACCAAAAAAGGGAGAGGGTAGCAGCTCCCAAAGGTGAGCAGGGAAGCCATCTCCAGCGCAAAAAGGGGAGGGGCTATTGCCGTCTCCAGCTGCACGTCCGGAGGGGCCAGTGTTGCTGCCAGCATTGCCACTGCCGGAGTGCCCCACGCCGCTGACAGCGTTGCCACTGCTGGAGGGCCCTGTGCCGCTGGCAGCATCGCTGCTGCAAGCATGCCGGAGGGCCCAGTCCTCTGTCAGAGTCGGGATCCCCCTTTGGAAAGAAGCCCCGACAGGGAAAAGGCCACTCAAGCTTTGTGTGTAGAAAGGGGGTTAAATGGAAACCTCTTCATAACAGCCCCAACCACCACCCCTATGTCCTGACCCAGTGCTAATGGGTCACAACCCTTGACACCTGGCAGTTGTGTGCGGACCCTTGAGTCCATTGTCGCTGGTTATTGGTCTCCAGGGGGAGGCACCAGGGTTGGGACAAGAGGGGAGGCGGTTGATGTTTCAAGGGGGGAGGTGGCCGATTGCAGCCAGGTGTGCTGTGCACATGAAGGGAGGTACTTCAAGCGTTACTTGTATTGCTTACGATTGTAAGTCGCCCTGGATAAGGGTGTCTGCTAAGAAATAAATAAATAATAATAATAATAATATGTGGCAGGGTGGAAGCCCTGCCGGTGTAGTGTGTGGGTGTGTGGGGAACATTGGGAGGGGGTTAAATGCCTCCCTGCCAGAGCACACGTGGGAATGTGGCTGGTGCCATAATGGAATAATTGATAATTAATTAGGCTCCAGCCACAGGTGTATAAAAAAGGAAAATCAGTGGTGTTAAGGTTGGTGTTAGTGTGGGTGTGTAGGTGATGTGTGCTGTGCTGTGCTGTGTTGTATGGTACGGCGTAGGTACAGTAGTCTTTTGACATTTGTTTCAACTGTTTATGTTGGCCACTGTACGTATTTGTTTGTTAGTGTGTTTTTATTTGTTATTCATGTTAATAGCAGTTAAACTGCAGCTTCTTGTGTCTGAGTCTCTCTTCCTGATGGAAACAAGCCTTGCCAGTGACGCTATCCTGTCACAGACTTCCATGTTAGTTTACTTTTTTTTTTAACAGTATGTATTTTATTAGTGGATTTGAGGTTTGCTTAACATACTACCAAATCTAAAAACAACAGATCTGCAAAACAATTGTCAAATGTGATCAGTCAACATGCAGCATAAGCCCTATGCCCTGTATTGTGAAACACACACACACACACACACACACAGAGTTAAATATGGTGCACACAAATAGACAAACTGACCTGTTCATTGTTGAATGGTTTAAACCCACTCCACAACTGTGTGTGAGGCTTGAATCATAACAAATGAGTCAATGCGTTCTAATTTGGTTCAGGGGAGGTATTGATTTTTTTTTTTCTAAAAGAAAAAAAACGGGATACATGGAATTTATTGATAAACAATGAACCATGATAGTTATCACTTCTCTGGCACTCTTGAGTCCACGAGTCATTGTGCAGTATGGCAAAGCCCAATGATTTATTCCCAATTTCCAGGTAAATGCTTGTTTCATAGATGTTATTTTTTTTTTTTATTTATTTATTTTTTAAATTTAGTCGTTGCCAATTAGTTTTTATTATTTTCTCCCCAATTTGAAATGCCTGATTATTTTTAGGCTCAGCTGCGCTGACTCAGGAGGGGCGAAGATGAACACACGCTGTCCTCCAAAGTGTGTGCCGTCAGCCACCCGCTTCTTTACACTCTGCAGACTCACCGTGCAGCCACCTCAGAGCTACAGCGTCAGAGGACAACACAGCTCTCAGGCAGCTTACAGGCAAGCCCGCAGGCACCCGGCCAGACTACAGGGGTCACTGGTGTGCGGTGAGCCGAGGACACCCTGGGTCTAGAATGACACACACCCACCACATCTCCACTATGGTATTTCGGATACCCACTTGCAAAACAAATGTGTCTTGATCCTGATGTTTGTGAGAAGGCCAGATGCTATTGTACTTGTAACTGGCATTCCTATGTTTTGTTAAGAAGTGTTTATTTATTTATTTATTTATTGATTGATTGATTGATTTACTTATTTATGTGTTTATTTATTAACTGATGAGGTGGCTGCATCCCTTTGATTTGAATAATAATCTATGCAGCTAGTCTGCCTAAAAGTCTGACAGACATGTATGCATTTTTTTATCTTATTCAGTATAATTTCAATGAACCCAGGCATTTGTTTTAATAGCAGACATGGAATAAAACTGCATTGTGTACACTCATTAACACGGCAAACATTATACAGCCATCCATATTTAGTACTTGATAACTTTTACCACACAAGTGAGAGTAGTCTATGAACACATGTCTATTGAGCTACACATCACAATGGTAACCAATTGCAGCATATTGTTTTCATATACAGCTGTGGCAGAACGGCTGTGTGGTGACGTACCGAGATAGGAAGCTGACTCACAAACAGGTACTGTGAGTTGAAAGCGCTGGTGTGTGTATTTATTAAAGTACACACAATAAATCCAAAAAACTGCTCAAAGAGCAAAATAACAGGTTAAACAAAACAAACTATCGCACACTAAATCCCTCCACCAAAACAAGTACTGTGCTGGTGCTATACAAACAATGTATAATGGTACACCAAACTCAGATGCCAAGTAAACATTATAATTTTTTGCTCATTTAAACCAAAACAATGCAACAGGAATGTACATGAGCATGCATTGTTTCACTCAATTCAGTTGTTTCAAACACAATTTCCCTAAAATAGAAAACTTTAGTCTCAGCATCAACTGCTGTGTTAGTAGTAAAGGGTGGACCCAGGTAAGGACCAATATATAGGGCAGCAGTGTGGAGTAGTGGTTAGGACTCTGGACTCTTGACCGGAGGGTCGGGGGTTCAATCCCAGCTGGGGGACACTGCTGCTGTACCCTTGAGCAAGGTACTTTACCTAGATTGCTCCAGTCAAAACCCAACTGCATAAATGGGTAATTGTATGTAAAAGATAATGTAATTGTATGTAAAAATAATGTGATATCTTGGAACAATTGTAAGTCGCCCTGGATAAGGGCATCTGCTAAGAAATAAATAATGAGTAGCATTTGTTATTTTTATTTTCCTTTTCTCTCGCTCTCATACCTCCTTCTTGAACACGCACCCTGAGGAGTGCCTAATCTGCTCTTTTAAACACCTCTGCCTGAGCTTGATTGCTTGTTTATAATATAATATAATAATATATTTATTTAGCGCCTTTCATAGTAGACCACCATCACAAAACACTTTACAGAAGTAGGCTGTATACTGTGCATTATATGCAGAGCAACTTACAGTAGGACATTGATTTAACAAATACATTTAAATCATAACAATACATCATGTTTTTAACTCCAAACAAATACAGACATGCTCAAATTTGTTGGTACCCTTACAGCTCATTGAAATAATGCTTCATTCCTCCTGAAAAGTGATGAAATTAAAAGCTATTTTATCATGTATACTTGCGTGCCTTTGGTATGTCATAGAATAAAGCAAAGAAGCTGTGAAAAGAGATGAATTATTGCTTATTCTACAAAGATATTCTAAAATGGCCTGGACACATTTGTTGGTACCCCTTAGAAAAGATAATAAATAATTGGATTATAGTGATATTTCAAAGTAATTAGTATCTTTAATTAGTATCACACATGTCTCCAATCTTGTAATCAGTCATTCAGCCTATTTAAATGGAGAAAAGTAGTCACTGTGCTGTTTGGTATCATTGTGTGCACCACACTGAACATGGACCAGAGAAAGCAAAGGAGAGAGTTGTCTGAGGAGATCAGAAAGAAAATAAAAGACAAGCATAGTAAAGGTAAAGGCTACAAGACCATCTCCAAGCAGCTTGATGTTCCTGTGACAACAGTTGCAAATATTATTAAGAAGTTTAAGGTCCATGGAACTGTAGCCAACCTCCCTGGGCGCGGCCGCAAGAGGAAAATCGACCCCAGATTGAACAGAATGATAGTGCGAATGGTAGAAAAAGAGCCAAGGATAACTGCCAAAGAGATACAAGCTGAACTCCAAGGTGAAGGTACGTCAGTTTCTGATCGCACCATCCGTCGCTTTTTGAGCGAAAGTGGGCTCCATGGAAGAAGACCCAGGAGGACTCCACTTTTGACAGAAAAACATAAAAAAGCCAGACTGGAATTTGCTAAAATGCATATTGACAAGCCCAATCCTTCTGGGAGAATGTCCTTTGGACAGATGAGTCAAAACTGGAGCTTTTTGGCAAGTCACATCAGCTCTATGTTCACAGACGAAAAAATGAAGCTTTCAAAGAAAAGAACACCATACCTACAGTGAAACATGGAGGAGGCTTGGTTATGTTTTGGGGCTGCTTTGCTGCGCCTGGCACAGGGTGCCTTGAATCTGTGCAGGGCACAATGAAATCTCAAGACTATCAAGGCATTCTGGAGCGAAACGTACTGCCCAGTGTCAGAAAGCTCTGTCTCAGTCGCAGGTCATGGGTCCTCCAACAGGATAATGACCCAAAACACACAGCTAAAAGCACCCAAGAATGGATAAGAACAAAACATTGGACTATTCTGAAGTGGCCTTCTATGAGTCCTGATCTGAATCTATGGATAGAGCTGAAACTTGCAGTCTGGAGAAGGCACCCATCAAACCTGAGACAGCTGGAGCAGTTTGCTCAGGAAGAGTGGGCCAAATTACCTGTTAACAGGTGCAGAAGTCTCATTGAGAGCTACAGAAAACGTTTGATTGCAGTGATTGCCTCTAAAGGTTGTGCAACAAAATATTAGGTTAGCGGTCCCATCATTTTTGTCCATGCCATTTTCATTTGTTTTATTATTTACAATATTATGTTGAATAAAAAATCAAAAGCAAAGTCTGATTTCTATTAAATATGGAATAAACAATGGTGGATGCCAATTACTTTTGTCAGTTTCAAGTTATTTCAGAGAAAATTGTGCATTCTTCGTTTTTTGTGGAGGGGTACCAACAAATTTGAGCACGTCTGTACATTTATTTTTAATAAAATCATAATACACTATTTACAATATAATTTACACAAAATAATCCCTTTAAATACACCCCAAAACAATACATTTATAGTCAGGGCTTTGCTCCCCTGCCACAACAGCATATACATTGTTTTCTATTTCAGAATCAGAAATCATAGACAAAAGTATTCAGAATTTTTGCTCAATAATGTGCATTTCTAGAGTTGCATTTTACATTTACCATCCCATAAATAAATCAGGAAGGATACTTTCTATTGATTATAGAAAGTATCCTTCTGCCTTTCTTTCTGCTTGTTCTAATATTTTCAGCCCAATAAAGTTGATAAAGGAACTACACTGTGTGCTAAACATAAACTAGACAGGAATTATCATAGCTTTAAATGGAAGTATCATAGGTTATTACATTTAAATAAGTTTAACACTCCCAGTGGGAAAAGAGTTTGCAAGTTCTCCAAAAGCATTGGCTGTGATAATAAAAACTCTCAATTGTCTGCATTAATAAGGCTTGAAAACAGTTCTTAGTTGCAAATACAGTATATTAAGTATGGACATGTTTAATTGGAATGCTTATGCAGAATACATTGAACTAAAAATAGAACCCCCCTCATTAGAAGCAAACACATTTTGAGTGAATGGGCTCTCCAACAGTAACATATTACTGTTTGAATTCTGTATACACATGAAAAGGTGGCATCTTCCATTTACAAGCCCATTTTCATCATGACAGGCAATACATCAGATCTGACACACTTTGACAGAGAGCTGATCAGTTTCCTGAGAAACTATCTTAAGAGTAGTGTTTCTTACTGAAAAGATACAAAAATAACTGGAATAACCATCAGCAAACTATAGCATTTCAGCAACGAAAATAGAATACATTTGCAATAAATATTTCACAATAGTTCTGGTATGGCAATGCACTGGTACCATATGGCAAAATTCCACTGCATTTTAAACTGGGAAATAATTGTAGTTTTACTGTGACTTAACAATACAAGTTCTGTTTCATCACAGTACTGGGATGTTTATTGCAGAGCTATATTTACTGTTATGTATGGTAAATACTAGGGTGTGCGCAGATCAAAACAGTAACTTTTTCCTAGTATGAATAATACACTAGTAAAAAGGCTTTTTGTCTTTTATTGTAGCACTATTTCCAATCTCAAGCTTAGTGACTGAAAGACAATCAGTGCGAGAAGTAAGGCTACCACCTTTAAACGTGTAAACACCTCAGTTTAGTTTACCTACTAATAAACGTTCATGAAATCCATGAAATATAAACTAACATTAAGTAGCTGACAAGTCTATCAATTTCCATTTCCTTTTTTCAAAGACATATGCATTCTTTTTAACCCTTTCATGTATTCATTTTTTTTTTTTAAATAATAATAAGTTTTGGACACATAATTAATATATTTTTCATTTGTTTATATGAGGGAGAAATGACACCCTCATATGAGGCTATCATGCATTTGCATCTTCCATATGTCCCCATATCAAGACTGAAAGAGGTTTTTTATATGTCCCCACATGAGGTTGCCATACATGAAATGGTTAAATACTTGTAATGCCAGCACAGGTATGCAATCTGCTATTAAGAAACTGCAAAATCCACAGTGCGCCTGACTGGACTCAACTTCATGCAAAATGGATATTTTCGCTTTAACTTAGTTTCGCTTTAACTAAGTGGTAAGTTGAGTTTAGTGTTTTGGTATAAGTGGGAAAGCTTAAAATAAGTCAGCTTTACAAAGGAATCTTGACATTGTAAACCCACTGTTAAAAGTCAGAATGCTGACTGGGCAGAATGCGACCTGTTAAAAGCAAAAGATTTCAAAGAACACTTCAAAAGTGAGAGGGAGATCTGCCTCAGAGACAAAAAAGGTATGTGCTAAATATACAGTACACATACACACATTACTCCATTGAACTGAACTGTCATAATAGGCTAAGTTTATTTTATATTCTATAATGTATGTCGCAAATGTATTTTTTATTTTAACTTTCATTAAACTTGCATTTTAGTACAGCCCCATCTCAATTCAAATATTATTATTATTATTATTATTATTATTATTATTATTATTATTATTATTATTATTATTATTATTTATTTATTTCTTAGCAGACACCCTTATCCAGGGCGACTTACAGTTGTGGACAAAAATACATTTCAAGAATCACAGTACAAGAATAATACAATTAAGAGCAAGATAACTACAATGACTTTGGTTCTAGAAAGTACAAGTATGACAAAATACGATTCAATAACAGAGCAGATAACAGTGTCAGTGATAGTTACATCAGGATATGATTAAATACAAAATACTACAGATTAAACACTTGGCAGATTACAGTACTCTGAAGTACAGGATTAAATGCAGTAAAATAGGGGGCAGATAAGAGCAAGTAAAGCGCATTTAAGGAAGAGTGATAAGTGTCCAGGGGAAAAAAAGAGGGGTTCTACAGGTGCTGTCTGAAGAGGTGTCTTGAGGAGGCGCCAGAAGGTGGTCAGGGACTGGGCAGTCCTGACATCTGTAGGAAGGTCATTCCACCAGTGCGGGGCGAGGGTGGAGAAGGAGCGGGCTCTGGAGGCAGGGGAGCGTAAAGGAGTTAGAGCCAGTCTTCTAGTGCAGGAGAAGCGGAGAGGTCGAGTTGGGGTGTAGGGAGAGATGAGGGTCTGGAGGTAGCTGGGTGCAGTCTGGTCATCTGTAGGCTAGTACAAGAGTCTTGAACTGGATGCGAGCGGTGATCGGGAGCCAGTGGAGTGAGCGGAGTAGTGGAGTTGCGTGGGAGAAGCAAGGCAGACAGAACACCAGGCGAGCAGTGGAGTTCTGGATGAGCTGGAGTGGACGGGTGGCGGACGCAGGGAGGCCAGCCAGGAGGGAGTTGCAGTAGTCTAGGCGGGAGAGTACCGGGGCCTGGACCAGGAGCTGGGTGGTGTAGTTGGTGAGGAAGGGTTGGATTCTTCGTATGTTGCTCAGGAAGAATCGGCAAGTGCGTGCCAGAGTGGAGATGTGCTGGGAATAAGAGAGGCAGGGGTCCAGGGTGACTCTGAGGTTCTTAACTGAGGAGGAGGGAGAGAGTGTGGTAGATTCCAGAGGAACAGAGATAGAGAGATCAGAGGAGGGGAAGGAGGAGGAGGGAAAGAAAACGAGGTCAGATTTAGAGAGGTTGAGTTTGAAGTGATGCGAGTGCATCCAGGAGGAGATAGCAGACAGACAGGTAGAGATACGGGAGGGGATGGTGGAGTCAGAGGTGGGGAAGGAGAGGAAAATCTAGGCATCATAGGATGTGATGAGGGGGCCCAGGGAGCGGGTGTAGAGAGAGAGAACAGGAGAGGACCCAAGACTGACCCTTGGGGGACTCCTGTTGAGAGAGGGCGAGTTGTGGAGGTTGCTGCACACCAGGTTACCTGGTAAGTGCGGTTGGAGAGGTAGGAGGAGAA
This sequence comes from Acipenser ruthenus, assembly GCF_902713425.1. Classification (NCBI taxonomy): domain Eukaryota; kingdom Metazoa; phylum Chordata; class Actinopteri; order Acipenseriformes; family Acipenseridae; genus Acipenser; species Acipenser ruthenus. The sequence goes on along the minus strand of NC_081190.1, from coordinate 101,149,601 downwards.
CCAGGCCAGAGCAGTGCCAGAGATTCCCAGGTCAGCGAGAGAGGATAGTAGAATTGAGTGATCGACAGTGTCAAAGGCAGCAGAGAGGTCGAGGAGAATTAGGACAGAGGAGAGAGAGGCAGCTCGGGCAGACTTTAGTGAGTTGGTGACAGACAGGAGGGTGGTTTCAGTGGAGTGAGCAGAGCGGAAGCCAGATTGGAGAGGGTCGAGCAGCGAGTGGTTGGACAGGAAAGCAGAGAGCAGGCCATAGACAAGTTTGTTGTAAGCCCTCCTAACAAATGTAGCTAAATCGAAGATGTTATCATATTACAAAGGTATGCCAGCAGCAAATGTGATTTTTTGTAGTAATGGTATTGTCTGGCTTGTCTTTACTGTAGTAAGTCCATAACGGATTGTAAAACAAGTGGGTTGAAAAACAAAACTATAAAAAGCACCTTTGTGTGTACTTTTCTGCTTGTAGTGTACCAGTGCCATCTCTGATCAGTCACATTAGAGGCTATTTCAGGCATCAATAGTTGCCTGCTTATCTGTCAAAATATATCAGTCATGCATTGTATGCCAAATTCCACATTTGACAGAAATGTTTCTCAATGATAATTCTTAAAGAAATATAAAATTGGGTAAATCCAGTGTTAAAATGATGTGTGGATAAGGCTTTCAAAGACACTGATCCCCTGTAAAACATGGGTCCATCTCTAAAGGCCGTGGTTGTTTTCATATTAATATTAGAGCACTTTGAGTTTCAAGTGCTCATTTGTCTCTTTTTCTTGAACATTGTACAGTATAAAACAACACAGAAAGACCACCACTTGAAAAATCTAAATAGTTGATTATTGGAATAACTATTTATTACAAATAGCTGAGTGCATATTCTTTCAAAATGTTTGACTTGAAAACCAAGACTTAAGGGGCAGGATTTTCAAAAGCCTGTGTTATTGTATCAAACTCAAGGTATAGTAACGAGAGCTTTAGTAGCAAGTGATTCTCAAATTAAATGTGTTAATTAAATCAATCAGTTAATGCTTTGAAATTGAGTCGATGAGGTCGTTAATGAATGCATTTATCGTTAAAAAGCTTAATTGTCGCAGGTCACGTACATCACTTCCTGTCTGTGGCAAAGTGGTAGATTGGTAGCAGGTGTATATCAGGTGCAGCGTGGATGCAGTAATTCCAATAACAGACAACAAAGTACGGGTGAAATGAGGGTCTTAATGATTATAAATCCAATTGTCTGATGACTAGCCAGAAAACAATAATGAGTTGGCAATACACAGCAATAATTGTTAGTTATTATACATGTATACCATGTATGTAACACTTAATTATAAATTCATTAAGCTTTTACGATAGAACTCCCTAACCCATACACAATTTGTTGTGTAGTTAATTGTTCGGTGAATTCCACTAATCATGCATTTTCTCTGGTACTCTTTGCTCGCTCCGTGATAAATAAACTCAACGTGATTAGAAGTAGCCACCAAACACTTACAATATTATAAGAAGATGTTATAATGTATGCATACAGATGTGTGGTGTAAGTGTGGGGAGAGTCTGAGAACATTACAAATACATTTAGGCAAAATCCACGTCAATGATCTCGCTCACATTAGGTATTCCACCCGTGGCGATATCTTTTGAAAACAAGCCCTGACAAGCCCACATTGCACTTTTAACTATCAGACGAAATCTTTACAGAATACTTAACAACTGCCATGCTGCATGATTTGTTTATTATTAATAGCGTTATAATTCAATTATACCAAATCATGTTTTTATTTACAACGAAGGGAAAACATAATACATGTTTTTGCTGACTTTGTAAGCATGGGGGCGACACAGTATAGGTTCCCTTCATTGTAAATGTATTGATAACGCTATTAATAATAAATGAATCATGATTATAGCAGCAGTTTTTATTCTGTAGATATTTCATCTAATAGTTAAAAAGTACAATGTGGGGCTGTCAGGTCTTGTTTTCAGAAAATACCGCACAGACATTTTATACAATGGAATACCATGTATGTATGTATGTATGTGTATTTAGTGAGTTCTAAAATGCACTGCCGGTCCTACGGGAGTGAGGTTTTTTTTCTGTCTTCTGCATGCGCTTGAGTATTACGAGTACAGCGTACAAACAAGCTGAAAGCTATATGTATGTATGTATGTAATGAATACTGACGAAATACAGACAAATCATTTTTACCGTAAATAAATAAAACAAATATATTTTTTTATTCAGTCATAGGGAAAGGTTTTGACTAAAAAATAACATGTAGGCAATAAACAATGGGGTGGAACAACCACAACAACACTTCCTAACAAAAAAAAAAAGGGTGAGAGAGAGACAGGAATAAATCACATCTGAGTAAACAGGTGGTGGGGGCGGAGGGAGTGGGAGTGTCTAGTGCTTCAGTGTATGATACTTCTTGAAGCATGGAGGAATGCACAGAGCTTGGCACCGCCTCTTCGCTGTCACTTGATGTTGATGCTAAATATTCTTTGATTATGTCTTCACTGACACACTCACTGACATCCGATTCAGTGCAAGAATTGTATGTATTTGAATTTAAATTAGTTGGTGCTTATCTTGGCGAGAGCCGAGTGCAAATCAGCATGAAGTTTTAACATCTACTTTCGTGTAATGGAATCATAAATCAGTATCTGTATTCAGTATTAATACTGATACTTCTTTCTCACTTAGCGATTTTCGCCAGTTTACAAACACTGTTGACATTTTTGTGACTGGGATAATTATATGTAATTCAGTCAATATCTGGCAGAGGGCACAAGAGACCAATAAAAGGTGTTACAGAAACCTAGTGTTACAATATCTTGTTATCAGAAGTTTTGTAAGCTCAGTAATTCAAGTTTAAGGTTGCAGAATGTACCAGTGTGATCGTACTCCCAGCGGACCAGAGAGCAGTCAACGTATCGGTACATTAATACTACTCAAAGGGTTAATAAAGAGACAGAATACATGCATGTCTCCAGTCATATGTGGTTTTTACGATCACATCACCTTAAGTTCTAGCCATAATTGTATCTTTATTAGTACTGTCATAGCCTTATCTTTTCACCTACTGATTTGCCCCATTGCAACTGTACATTATGCATCCATGCATCCCTTCCTGCGATTTCATCGGGCAGTGTGTTCCGGGCTTAAGGTTACAAATTGTTAAAACAAGTGAATAAATCTCATTCATAACCACAAGTTTATAAGAGTCTAAAATATTTTCATAACTATAAATATTGAATTATCTAGGTAGTCTCTGTATCGTCGGCTTTACAGCCATGGTCTATTACATTTCTGTTTCAAGGTCAGTTATACAGTCTTTTGTTAATTAAAACCCTCCTTTTCCAAGTGCAAATTAACTCCTGATAAATTATAACAATTAACATGGATTTACTTTTAAATTCCCACGCAAACAAAAGAAATAGTCATAAGAACGTCTATTAACGTTATTACGTAAATCAACATAATTTCGGAAATCACGTTAGCATGATTATTTAATAATGAGATAGGCATAATGACCGCTTGAAAATGCCCAAGTCAATGCTACATACTGATTTCTTGATTAACACTGGAGTTATCATTTACAACCTTTTGAAAATCCTGCCCAAGATGTCTTATGGTTTTTGTAGAAAACATTCAAGATGTTTAACATTGAGTGGTTAATATTACAAAGTTAACTGGCAGGAGGCTTTTAAATAAGGGTTTGTTATTATAAATTTAAAATTGTCTCAACTAGATACCTGTCATCAAATTTTCGGATTTCCTATTTTACCATTGTGTGTTATGCAAAATGAGACAAACTCAGGTAAACCTAATTGAATGTAAACATTTACTGCTTGGCCATAAAGTTTATTGATTACTTTTTCTGAAATATGAAATATAAGGCACTTGAAACTCTATTATAGAAACAAAATCACACATATATATGATTTCACGGGACGGGAGCCAGGGCTGTGTAAGGGTTAGGTAGAGGTTTGGCCTCGGGTGTATAGAGGTTGAGGCGTGGCTACCGGACCCCAGAAATGACATAAACTCTGACTCTCGAGAGCTGTTAAAAGGAATTGCCCCGCAGCTGGGTTCTCAAGAGAGCTGTTAATGAGTGTTGCCCCACAGCTGGGTACTTGAGAGCTGTTAATAGGCATTGCCCCGCAGCTAGATTTCCCTCAGAGGATGGAATGGTTTCAGAACCTTAAAAGAAAAAAAAGAGTCAGAAAACATAGAAGACTCATGTTTAGTTGTGGGACTCAAGCACTAAGGTAAGAGGGCCACGTCCCAGGAGGATAGAGAAAGAGCCTTTTTGTCTTGAGACAAGGTATAGCACATGAGCTGTGAAAGAATAGTTTGGCCGGTGGTCCCCTCTGACCATTCAAAGAACCTGCGACTCCAGGCCAGGGAAGTGAGACTCACAATCCCCCCAGGAGAAGGACCACCGGCTCCCCACAGAATGCGCACCTGTGAAGACAAAGACCATGTGCCAACGTGTAACATAAAACAAGGAAGAAGAGACAAACAGAAACAGAAAGACTGGTTATAGGGAAAAACTATGTGTAGGCCGTCCGCTCAGTGGAGGGGGAAAAACCCTCTATTAGGGGGAAACCTCTGGTAGTCCTGGTGGAGAAGGCGCCCCCACTCAGGGCATGCTAGTGATAGACTGTTGTGCTGCTGCGATGTCGGAAGGCAATGATCGGATGTATGAATTAACTGCTGAAGAGGACCAGTGACCCATAGACTTAATTAGGTTTTGGTTAACGTTTGTGTGAGCTGCTGAGAAGGCTGCGCCGATTCTAAATGAATGAGTGATGTAGAATTGAGGCTGCAGACCTGTTTTGCAAATGATTGGAGATATGGGTAGCGAACCAATGCCTGGTGATGATATTTCTGGAGCAATCTATAAACGGGATCTAGGGAACGGAAACGTTTTTTGGCTTAGGAACTTGGAAAGAGCTGAGCAGGGGCAGAGAGGGGAATCTACCTGGATGAATTGACCCTGGCAGGGCTGGTCTGTCTAGATCTCAGGAACATAATGGAATGATGGTCTGGAACCAGGGAGAGGTCGCAGGAATGGATGCCTATGGTTGGAAGACTGGAAGGGAACAGTGAATTCTCAAAATCTGAATAAGAATCCGAAGAAGGTAGTTAGGCACATGGCTTCCATGACTATGTTGTGGAAAGGATTAAAAAACTCTGATTGGAGAATTGAAACTAAAACATTGAGGATATTGGTGGTTATAGGGAGTCTGGATGGGGATGCGGTAATTCCTCACAGAGTCAGGCGAACTGCTGGGATGGAGAGGAGGGTCGGCGAGGAGATAGACATGCTGCGGAAGTGGAATTGGATCCCGAGCGTGAACTACGAAGACTACGATCCAGTTTTTTCGTTGAAAGGGGTAGGGGATATCCTGTTCTGAACGCAGAAGGTGGAATATTTTGCCCAGCCTGTCGAGTAAGAATGAGCAGATGGGGAAAGAGCTGCTGATGTATCATTTCTGGCTGAATGGAGAAGATTGGAGAGGGTAGAATTCAGTTGAAGATGAGCTGATGGAACTGTGGGACTTGAAGGGGAACCGGAGCTGTTGTTGGAACCAGGCTGCGAAACTTGGATGTCTGAAAACGAGACAAAGTGTCAGCTGCATTATTATATACGCCTGGAAGATGGTGAGCCTGGATAATGTGTACAGTGGTGTACAGTAGGGGTCCTCTGCCATTCCTAATCTACATTAATGATTTAGATTCTGGTATAGTAAGCAAACTTGTTAAATTTGCAGACGACACAAAAATAGGAGGAGTGGCAAACACTGTTGCAGCAGCAAAGGTCATTCAAAATGATCTAGACAGCATTCAGAACTGGGCAGAGACATGGCAAATGACATTTAATAGAGAAAAGTGTAAAGTATTGCATGCAGGCAATAAAAATGTGCAATATAAATATCATATGGGAGATACTGAAATTGAAGAAGGAATCTATGAAAAAGACCTAGGAGTTTATGTTGACTCAGAAATGTCTTCATCTATATAATGTGGGGAAACCATAGAAAAGGCCAACAAGATGCTCGGATAGATTGTAAGAAGTGTTAAAACTTTACAATGCATAAGTAAGACCTCACCTAGAATATTGTGTTCAGTTCTGGTCACCTCGTTACAAAAAGGATATTGCTGCTCTAGAAAGAGTGCAAAGAAGAGCAACCAGAATTATCCTGGGTTTAAAAGGCATGTCGTATGCAGACAGGCTAAAAAAATAGAATCTATTCAGTCTTGAACAAAGAAGACTACGTGGCGATCTGATTCACACATTCAAAATCCTAAAAGGTACAGACAATGTCGACCCAGGGGACTTTTTTTGACCTGAAAAAAGAAACAAGGACCAGGGGTCACAAATGGAGATTAGATAAAGGGGCATTCAGAAGAGAAAATAGGAGGAACTTTTTTACACAGAGAATTGTGAGAGTCTGGAACCAACTCCCCAGTAATGTTGTTGAAGCTGACACCCTGGGATCCTTCAAGAAGCTGCTTGATGAGATTCTGGGATCAATAAGCTACTAACAGCCAAACAAGCAAGATGGGCTGAATGGCCTCCTCTCGTTTCTAAACTTTCTTATGTTCTTATAATGAAATTAAAGGATACTGATATCCAAACGAGATGGCGAAGTAACTGCTTTGTTCACTGTTCCAACCAGGCTTTTTTTTTCTTTATCTCTTGCCAGTCATCATATTGTACCCTATGTGCCTCTGCTCCACCACATGCGTTGAATGTGGTGTAGAATTCGCAGATCGATTTTGTGCAGCCTGTCTTTCCACAGCATGAACACTGGGATATTAAATTTCCCAAATAGTGCCATCCTTCCCTGAATGGCTGTCCTTGGTACTGCTGTGGGTAAAGCGGTTGGCATGGCTGGCATGCTTGCAGCTGCTGCAGGAGACAATACAGTCAAAGCGGCTGGCACTGCAAAGGTAAGCTCAGTGGGGTTAGAAATAACAACATGCTTTTATATATAAAAAAATAGAATATTGTAGGTTATATTCAAAATAAAAACATGTATTGTAAAAGGCAGTCAAAATGACGGCTTTGATGGTTCTAGGTGGGCAGGATTATAACGTCCTTATTTTCGCGATCCTGCTTTTCAAATGCCGTCAGGGTATTTAATACACGTATTTAGGAAAAGTCATAAACGGGCATCTGCATCATTTTCAGACACGCAGAGTAATTTAAATTTGAAAACCTCAAACCGTCAAAATGACTGCTGTGGCGGTTATAGTGTTAATACATTTTTTGCTCTCTTTTGCCACCTTATGGCAGGACTATTGTAGTGAAGCTGATTCAATGGTAGTCAGAAAAAAAACAGGATTACAAAGCTGCAACATTTTTACGTTATTGCACTGTGACAGTGTCATGACAGGTAAATAGATGGTTTTGACTACCACTGTATATTATTATTTATTTCTTAGCAGACGCCCTTATCCAGGGCGACTTACAATTGTTACAATATATCACATTATATTTACATACAATTACCCATTTATACAGTTGGGTTTTTACTGGAGCAATCTAGGTAAAGTACCTTGCTCAAGAGTACAGCAGCAATGTCCCCCCACCTGGGATTGAACCCACGACCCTCAGGTCAAGAGTCCAGAGTCCAGAATCCTAACCACTACTCCACACTGCTGCCCTATATATTGGTCCTTACCTGGGTCCACCCTTTACTACTACCACATCAGTTGATGCTGAGACTAAAGTTTTCTAGTTTGGGGAATTGTGTTTGAAACAACTGAATTGAGTGAAACAATGCATGCTCATGTACATTCCTGTTGCATTGTTCTGATTTAAATTAGCAAAAAATTATAATGTTTACTTGGCATCTGAGTTTGGTGTACCATTATACATTGTTTGTCAATATCTTCAATATTTTCTTGTGTTAAAATGCAATGTTGATGCCAAATTAAACAGTAGCAATGCACTTTCTATAAAAAAAGTATCCTGGTGATTGTGTCAGGTGTATTAAATGTTTGCTTTTAGAGACTACACCAGCATTTTTAAAACAGACCATGTTTGGCCACTTCACTAATAATCCCTGCCACTGTTAAATCAAACAACCTTAGTCAAATGCTTAATCCACTGAGAGTTTTCTTGGCATATATAAAAAATACTGTTCCAGCTAAAATAATTAAACTATAAATTAAGCAAAGTCCACAAACAACAATAATTACAAGCATTAACATAACATTACTATCTCCCCACAGAACACACATCAGGGAAAATGAATATGAACTAGTTTCACAGAAATAAGTGTTATGCAATGGCCCTGGTCGGATATGTGTTACCATTTCCTTCAGTTATTCAGCCATCTCATTAAACTGTGCAATGAACTTTTAATTAGTGTACTGCTAGACTAATAACAAGTTCCAATAAACTATTACTTCTTTTTACATAATGTTTTTAAAGGACACAGTTTTCAATAAATGACCTCTCTAACTATTATAACCTTGACAAATACCCCATGAATACGCCAGGCACAGGGGATACTAGAATTGGTCACTATAGCTAAACAGAAAGGGGCAAATATTCAAAGGTCTTGCAAATGTTCTCATCTTTTTTGCATAAAATCACAAGTGAGTGAAATCTAAAAGAGTTGGAGAAACTGCAATTATCGCAGCGCTGCGGAAATTAATAAATTAACACGAATTAACACACGTGTTTGTGGCGTTGTGGTCATAAAATGAAAGAGAGCGAGTCTGTGCTATCCAATGCCAACGCGTCTTTATTGTTTCTTGCGTTCTCTCTAGTTACAAGGGCGCATGCGTATACAAAACAACATAGCTTTATTAACTGCTATTACAAGAACAATAGCAACCCATCACAGTGTTTACTGAGTAATTTATTTTAAATTAATATATTTAGCAAAAAGTGACGCATTCAATAAGATTTGCTTGTGTGATATTTGTCAGTGACACGATAAAATAAAATAAAAAATACTAATACTTCTGATTGGTTTATATTTGGGGAAACCCCCGATACAGTCCATATATGGATAGTATTCATCATATGATTTGAATTAACATATAATATGATTCAGAAGGATTCCCTAAAATAGTCAGGGAGCAGACTACTTGTTCGTAGAAAACAAATTCATGATTTCAAAAGTACAGTTTAATAACATAATACACATTCAAACAACTCACACACTAGGAAATTAACTTTCTAGCAATTTATTTATCAGTATTCTAACATAAAATAAAAAGGTCAGTTTACTTTTACATTTAAGATAGATAGATAGATAGATAGATAGATAGATAGATAGATAGATAGATTAGTGCAAAACGTTTCTTGCTCTTATGTTCTTAGCTTTTTTTGCCAGGATTTTATTACACAATATAGCATTTTCTATTTCCTTTTTAATTGAAATGAATGGGTAGAAACTTTGTACATAAAACGTAAACAAATCAAGTGCAGAGACATCATCATATTCATTCAGTAACTGTAAAAATAATTGTGTTTCTTGTTTGCTCCACGTCACTGTTTTTTATCATCAGAGCATGTGCATTAAACAATGTGACGTCACTGGAATGGTGAAGGCGGCGCTAGTGCCAGAAATACACTCGTTACGGTTTACCATGCAAGTGTTGAATAAAATGTCGCTGCGAGTAAAAAATAAAACCACCTCTAGCGAGCGAGCAAGCTTGTCATGCGAGTAAAAACTTCTTAAAAGTCAACGTTTGTCGCACATATTTTCTTATTCGCATAAGTTTTACCGAGCTTAAAAGTTGGATGGAAAAAGGCTTTGTGATTTGCGAGCAAATCAGCTTTTGAATTTAGCTTGTGGTGGTGAACTTACAGGATTATTCATGACACTTCACCCAAATTTGCGAACAACTCACAAACCTATTTTTTCCAATGCAGCATCTACTTTGAATCGCACACAAAAGCACAACTTTTTTCACAAAAAGGACTTGCGGAAAAAAATCTCTACAACTCCCCTTGCAACACACGCAAGGTGTTTGAATATTTGGCCCAAAGTCTATTGGGTAAGGTACTCATCTGTATTTTATTTGTATGTTTTGTGTGTTTTTTTCTCCGTAAAATTTCAATGGTACTGAACATGGTATTTCTGCAAACTTAAAAAGTAACAGACAGATGCCTTGCTACTTTGACTCGGGACATATTTATCTAGATGAGTGGGGTTTTATTGCCTGTCTCGATGGAATATCTTTCTAGTCTTTGCTGTTTGCGGTGCATTAGGCTGGGATTGACTAGTCCAGGTTTTTGGATGTGTTTAGGGTTAAACTAAGGTTAAAAATATCGTATAGTAGCTTTGCTCATATCCTAAATATGGCGTCAAATTATAGACCAATTTATGGTTAGTAATTCTCTTGTTTTACATTTTTTTTTAAAAGTATGCAGTAGTGTAGTTCAATATACAGTATTTTGCATTATTGGAGAAGGTAACACAATGGAATATATACAATTTGACCTAAATACCTCTTTTAGGGCTCAGCTTTTCAGTACTCAATTGTTGGTGTTGTTTAAAAGAGGCTGCACAGACGCAAAAAAACCCCCAAAAAACTACCTTGTCTAAGATATGTAATCCGTGTTCTACATTTTGCAGCTGAACTTTAGCAAACATATTTCCCTTTCAAGTACCCTCTCATACTTTAGCCAAAATTTAAAGTTTCAACATGAAGAAAAAGATTATGTAATTACTTTGTTAAAGTATCAAGATTTACATCTCTGCCCTGAATCTGTTATCATTCATGCACGAAAACTATACTAAGCGTATGTCATATTTTTATGAGAAATTGCTTTCTGCTAAAGACTGAACTTATAATATATGGGAATGGGAGTTATTTCCACCATGCGTGTGCTGTAAAAAGGGGTCTACATCATCTTCCCCATACATTTTAAAGCTGGCAATCTTTCTGCTCAATTGAGATCAGTAGATTGTTATGCATTCATGGGTCAAAACATTTTTTCTATTCCATGACTGCAGTCTTAAATGTTTGTTTGAAACCATTCATCACTGTCCTTTCCATTTGAAAATAGCTTTATATTTGAAAAATGTATTTATTGTAAGTTGAATTTCATAGGTCTGAAACCCTTTGTTCACTGATGTGGTAACTAAACATTTTTCTTTATTATTTTGGTTTTAATTTCACATCATCCTTGAATGGCCTAATCTTTAGTGTCAGCACTTCCAATTATATTATATTTAAAATTTTAGTTCAGGCAATGGGAATGTATCTGAAATAAAATAAATAAATAAATAAATAAATAAATAAATAACACCTTGTGTTAATTCAGTTAATGTAAGCTAATTTGCAGTTTAGTCATTGACTTGAATTAGGTGTTTTGGTACATTTCTTATTAGTTATAGGGTTACTTACCATGATACTGCTCAAAATGTTTAATTCTTGAATTCATAAAGATAGCCATCGATGCAGCTGAGACATGTGAGTATGTGAATATGAAATGGAAAAAATCATATCAGAATAATTTCATATTCAGGATTGAGTGGAAATAATTTAATGCAAACTGAAATGTATATATTATGGCAGCAGGGGCAATGAATAATGGGATCTTATATTGTAACCAAAGAAGATATTTAATATCAATAAAGGTATTGAAATTAGGTCATTTGAGAGTGTATTCAGTTATATAAGTAACTCTACGGTTTAGCCTGTGGTGGGACTAAGTGATCTTAGGGGTACTTAGTGACCTCAAACACAGAATTAATATTATTCAGTTAAAAAGCATCCACTTGAGTCGCCATTTTTCACTGCTGCCCCCAAGGAATAGTGTTTATTTGTGTCTCGGAATCTCTAGAGAGTATTGACTTTGCCAGCATGCAAGAACAGTTCTACATAGAAGAATTTTTGCATTAATAGTAAATGTAATATTATGTGGTATCCCAATACTTCTTGGAGTGTACTATATGATGCATAATCTTTTGCTCATAGCTAACTGCAATTTTGGAGTGGTTCAAATCCATTTCTCAAGTGAGCCTGTTTAAAAACAAACAGTGGAGGTATTTTTAGCATAGATTTCTGTGGCATGGTAACTATGTGTGTGTGTGTGTGTGTGTGTGCATTTAACTAGTCCTTTTTTCAAATCAGGAGTCAATTTTAATAGCAAACCTGCATAAATAAGCTACAGTCTGACACCAACTTTAGAAATCAGGTTGGTATTTACATAATTTTCATAGATGAAAGAAAAGTACTGCTCAATAACACCTTGCCGTGTGACAGAATAAATGATGTATGACCTTTGAAATGAATATTTTTCAGTTAATTATTGACTTTGAAATGCAAGTACTGCTGGGAATACATACAGTACACTATATGTGGCAAGATTTTCTCAAACCCCTATATTGTTGTGTTGTTCATCCAGTAGTAGTCTATGGTAATAAATAATTTTTAGGTATAAAACAAACATACCTACTGTACTTTATAACACCTTATTGTCTGATGGTACACAATTCATCTTACTACTACAAAAACTATTTTCTAATGTAAAAAACACTTTTCAAAATCCAAACTTATGAATGCAGCAAAGCCCTTGTTAGGGGTTTCCCTTAACTGTGCAGCTTCACTATTCTGGATGCCTGTTTTTCTCTACAACAATTTTCAGTTTTCCAAATGTATTTCTATCTTTCTTTTAAATTATTATTTTTCTGATTAACACATTTTTCAGAAGCTTTCACTGTAAACTCAAAAAGATGTCATATTTTGAACTGCAAGACATTCTTATCCAGTGCAGGGATAGTTCGTTATCTTCTCCAAGTTAATTGTTGTCTGTTTGCTGATACTCTTGCTTGCTTAGACCAGTGATTTTCTTTGGCTTGGCATTTAATACCAGTCCTCCTTTTCTATTTGTCTGTCCCTGGCCCAACAACCTGTCAGCTAATGTTGGCTCCCAAAGAGCATAGGTGAAATCCTGACAGCCTCTGAGGAGGCTTAATACCATGGAAAGCTAATTTTGACAATACGGTATCTGCATTCAATACTATCACTTGGGTTATGATTCTTAATGTATTAATTGCAAGTCAAACCAAGAGCATACAGAACAAAAACACTGCAGAGGTTATTGGTCTTATTCCAAATATAACTGAGCCCCAATATTTAGACTGACCTCTCTGTCACTGAAAAAGATTTCTCCAAAGGTCCCACCAGGGTAAACATACCAGCTGTCGATGTTTCATTTTTAGCTGTAGTTATCGGCCCCCACGTAATAAAAAAAACAATAACGAATAACACTACCCGAATGCTCTAGATTTCTACAACAACCTCTAAGAGTGCTTCATGTCCTCTCAATCAGAAATTGAGTAGCAGAACATGAGTCACAACAATTGATCGCCCCCAGGAAAAAAATATTGAAATATAGCATTCTTCACTCAAGCCAAGTGTAGCTTGAAATTGTTGCAACTGTTGCCTGCACAACTGTGCAATTTTCTATTTGCAGCTTCTTTTATTAATTTATATTTCACACATGGATTTGTTAGGAAAATGTAATACAAAAGCCCTGTTTAACATTTTCCACACATTTTGGTATGTGCAGCGTTTTCTTAATGTAGTTACTATCACATAAAATTAGCACACCATGCAAAGTGCATTGATTGCTTTTTTTGAGGCCTAAATATGTGTGAAAAACACTGAATCCAAATTAAGAGGTCGCAACCACTTGCTCATTTAAATGAAATGCCATGCTCAGCATTTATGTACTTTATGTCTCTAAATCATTATTAATAACCATTTCACAATGTGAGACTGTGTGCACTAAACCCCATGGCATTTGCCAGAGGTCACTGCATGCTTTTAAAAGTGGTGCAAAATACACCATCCAAACCATTAATGGGCTATTATTATTTGTTTATTTAGCAGACACCTTTATCCAAAACGATTTACAGAGACTAGGGTGTGTGAACTATGCATCAGCTGCAGAGTCACTTACAACTACGTATCACCCGAAAGATGGAGCACAAGGAGGTTAAGTGACTTGCTCAGGATCACACAATGAGTTAGTGGCTGAGGGGGGATTTGAACCGGGGACTTATTGGTTACAAGCCCGTTTCTTTAACCACTGGACCACACAGCCTCCTATATACCACTGCATGAATTGGGATGTGCTAGTATATCTGCTACTAGAGAGAATAATAATAATAATAATAATAATAATAATAATAATAATAATAATATTAATAATAATAATTTCCTTGCAGTCGTTTTCTCAAAAGTATGTCAGCTACACTCCTCTCAAACACACGCATTGCTCCACTGGAATCTCCTCCTTCTTGGAAAGAAATCAATCACTTCCATACAGGATGTGGATCCTGCAAAGCATTGCAATTAATGTTGAGAGCATTTGGTGAGAAGGGAAAGATAGATTGAATACTCCTCGACTGAACTTCAAGTTGAGTGGAATCGCTATGACCAAGAGGCAGAAATATATCAGCAGGAAAATAAATAAGATAAAAAAGACGTTAAAAAAGTAAATCACAAAAAAAGGATGAGCAGAATTTAAAAGGGAATGCCTGAGAGAGTGAAAGAGAGAGCGGGGTCAGTTTAGTTGAGGAAAACAGAAAAAAGAGCAACAGTAGAACTGTGAGAAAATAAGCCATTGGAGCCTGGCTAGGTATTGCAGAGACCAGAGATTACACATTTTCATCAATAAAGAAACCCTACGTTAAAACTATGCTATTTTAAAAGTGAGTGGAGGGAAAGGACAGACAAGCTAAAAAAGAGATCACAAAAAAGTAAACCCCGTCAGAATTGAGAAAAGCATATTCAACGTGCAAATGCTCCATTATATACTGTACACTCACTAAATGAAATGGCACCATGATTATATTAAAACAATGTGTTTTAGAGTAATAAATGCATTGTATTATACCATTTTGCCATTATATACATCCACATAACATTGTAGCACCTTGGAAAAAGACACCCATGTAAAATTGCAGCGGATGAGCCACTGAGATCGTTCAAATGCAAACATCTAATAGTGCATTTCTGCCAATAAAAATATGTAGAATTACCAGGAGAATCCCATTTAGTGATTTTAAAGATGGTGGTATTTAGATCCTCCTCCACCAGGGGGTGTGGATCCTCCACCCCCCACCACCCACCACACACTCTGTACCAGCAAGAATCTCACCCTGCCATGCTGCCACAAGACCCTTAAGTATTTATTTAAATATAAAATGCAATATTTTAAATATATTGGGCTGCCCAAGTATTTATTTGTATGTATACGTCTTGTTGTGGACTTAAAAGTAGGGATCATATTAGAATGTGGTAGCAAAACAGAACCATGACAGTAGTTCATATGAGCATAGTTGAGTAATTTGCAACACTGAAAAAAAAACAACATTACTGTGCAAATAAACAAGGTGTGTGAACTGTAGTGTGCATATATGTGAATATCCAAATATAAATTCATATTTAATAAAAGTAAATTATACAGACATGCTCAAATTTGTTGGTACCCTTACAGCTCATTGAAATAATGCTTCATTCCTCCTGAAAAGTGATGAAATTAAAAGCTATTTTATCATGTATACTTGCATACCTTTTGTATGTCATAGAATAAAGCAAAGAAGCTGTGAAAAGAGATGAATTATTGCTTATTCTACAAAGATATTCTAAAATGGCCTGGACACATTTGTTGGTACCCCTTAGAAAAGATAATAAATAATTGGGTTATAGTGATATTTCAAACTAATTAGTTTCTTTAATTAGTATCACACATGTCTCCAATCTTGTAATCAGTCATTCAGCCTATTTAAATGGAGAAAAGTAGTCACTGTGCTGTTTGGTATCATTGTGTGCACCACACTGAACATGGACCAGAGAAAGCAAAGGAGAGAGTTGTCTGAGGAGATCAGAAAGAAAATAATAGACAAGCATGGTAAAGGTTACAAGACCATCTCCAAGCAGCTTGATGTTCCTGTGACAACAGTTGCAAATATTATTAAGAAGTTTAAGGTCCATGGAACTGTAGCCAACCTCCCTGGGCGCGGCCGCAAGAGGAAAATCGACCCCAGATTGAACAGAAGGATAGTGCGAATGGTAGAAAAAGAACCAAGGATAACTGCCAAAGAGATACAAGCTGAACTCCAAGGTGAAGGTATGTCAGTTTCTGATCGCACCATCCGTCGCTTTTTGAGCGAAAGTGGGCTCCATGCAAGAAGAGCCAGGAGGACTCCACTTTTGACAGAAAAACATAAAGCCAGACTGGAATTTGCTAAAATGCATATTGACAAGCCACAATCCTTCTGGGAGAATGTCCTTTGGACAGATGAGTCAAAACTGGAGCTTTTTGGCAAGTCACATCAGCTCTATGTTCACAGACGAAAAAATGAAGCTTTCAAAGAAAAGAACACCATACCTACAGTGAAACATGGAGGAGGCTTGGTTATGTTTTGGGGCTGCTTTGCTGCACCTGGCACAGGGTGCCTTGAATCTGTGCAGGGCACAATGAAATCTCAAGACTATCAAGGCATTCTGGAGCGAAACGTACTGCCCAGTGTCAGAAAGCTCTGTCTCAGTCGCAGGTCATGGGTCCTCCAACAGGATAATGACACAAAACACACAGCTAAAAGCACCCAAGAATGGATAAGAACAAAACATTGGACTATTCTGAAGTGGCATTCTATGAGTCCTGATCTGAATCCTATCGAACATCTATGGAAAGAGCTGAAACTTGCAGTCTGGAGAAGGCACCCATCAAACCTGAGACAGCTGGAGCAGTTTGCTCAGGAAGAGTGGGCCAAACTACCTGTTAACAGGTGCAGAAGTCTCATTGAGAGCTACAGAAAACGTTTGATTGCAGTGATTGCCTCTATAAGTTGTGCAACATCCTATATTAGGTTAGCGGTCCCATCATTTTTGTCCATGCCATTTTCATTTGTTTTATTATGTACAATATTATGTTGAATAAAAAATCAAAAGCAAAGTCTGATTTCTATTAAATATGGAATAAACAATGGTGGATGCCAATTACTTTTGTCAGTTTCAAATTATTTCAGAGAAAATTGTGCATTCTTCGTTTTTTGTGGAGGGGTACCAACAAATTTGAGCACGTCTGTAGTGTTACTATTTATTTTTCAAATCTTTTATTTCCATCCCATTTCAGTGCAAAAATACAACCAAGCATTGGTCCCTTTGTTTAATTCCACAGTCCTGTGATGCGAATATGATACTACCACCAAGACAGTGAAATACCAGAGTACATCATGTTTGAAGATCTAATACATTTTGATCAGCTGTTCCTACATACTGTAACTGCTGGTTGATGGTCCATGTACAAACTGCATGTCCAATACTATGTTGTCTGCATCTTACAAAATAAGTGTGGTGCAAAAAAACAGGATTTGGACTCTAAACACATTTCTAAATGGCAATTCAATGTACTACCTGTTGGAGAACTTAGACTGTCATGTTTATAAGTGTTTATATTGCTTAACATTCTTAGATAGTAAATGTGGTTAGAAGTCAGTTTTTAGACAACATACACTTAGGGTAAAATATTGTATGTAGAGTATATATTTTTTATAATGTTAGTATAAATCTTAAAGATTCTTATTTAAATTTGGATACAACAAAATATAAAACTGTTTTAGAAAGGGTTGCAAAATTATATTTATAACGTACAGCTTTATTATTGCGAAGGTCAGTTTAAGTGTATTTTTATTTTAAATTGTATGATATACTGCAATGAAAAGAAATAGCAACTCAAGTTAATGAAGTATGAATGTTACAGTGAGCTTAATTGTTTTCAGATAATGTTGATGGGTTATAGTAGACAGAAAGGGTCACCAAGTCCAAATGTGTTCCCAGTTGGCATCACAGACAATGCTGTAGCCACATTGACACAAAACAAGTGCGTGATGGCAAATAAAAATAAATTGCTCTGCCCCAAAGATTTTAATTAAACAAACAACAAAATGGCAACCACTGTAATATTAGCTTCTAAGGTCTGCCAGGGAGTCCTCGGCTCACCGCACACCAGCGACCCCTGTAGACTGGCTTGGCACCTGCAGGCTTGCCTGTAAGCTGCCCAGAGCTGCGTTGTCCTCCGACACTGTAGCTCTGGGTTGGCTGCATGGCCGGCCTGCAGAGTGAAAAGAAGCAGTCGGCTGACGGCACACGTTTCGGAGGACAGAAAGAATGACCTGAAGAGATATCCTGTTGTTGTTGTTGTTGTTGTTGTTGTTGTTGTTGTATGTATTTGTCAGGGTTGAACAAAAAGCAGCTTTTTTAACACACTTAAGTCCTCATTTACAAAAGGGCATTAAACATTTCCATATTTAGTATTGCAAATTGTATTCATTATCATGCAAAATAGTGGGCTATTATAGCGCACATTGATTTTATTGTGCCACACTATGGTAATCAGAATGAATACGTGATGTGTATGGTAATGCATGATACTGTATTTAAATGAGGCACCCTGCTCTGAATAATGAGATGAGCTTTATTCACATCATATTTACTAAAGGGTGATAATCGTAGTGTGCACCTTAGTGAACGATAATTGGGTTGTTTGGAAACCAGGTTTTAACCACTGATAGGTGCACTATTTAAACCTGTTTTTTCTGGGCTGAAATCTATCTGGCATCATGAAGGCATACTTGCATTAAAGTTTTGATACAGAGCAGTGAAAATTACCTTTAAATAACAGGTTATAAGCGTGAATAAACACAAACGTTAGAATTTCTTAGATTTTTTTTTACAGTTCATTACATTGGTACAAATAATAGAGTGGTTAAATGAAAACCACGTACCAAACAAGGAATTATAATTTAAAACAACCTCCTCCACTAGACAACTCTGCGTGCAGTTTCACTTTATGTTGCCTCTGCCTGTCCCCTGCTGAGTGCTGTGTCTGTTCATCGCTCATTTTCGGGTCAATGTCAGCCACCTCCACCTTCACAATAAGCTACTGACCAAAAGATACGCCTGGACTGCTGGGTCTTTTTGTGTCACAGTGGTCATAGGTAAGTCTTGTACATTATCGTGCACATTAAATTATCGCTCACAATACATGTAGTGTGCATGCTATGGTATGTAAATTAGCCAAATAGTGTGCACGTAAATTAATGCGTTCTCTGTTAGTCAATGGGTAAGTAAATTTAGATGTATGGTGCACGTTACAACTACATTTAGACCCCTTTCATAAATGAGGCCCTTAATATTGGAACTTCCACCACATTATTATTTGTTAACACAGGGAAAACATATTCAATGCACGTCCCTCTATTTGATACCTCATGGGGATATAACACAAGCACAAGGCTGGCAAATGCTTTATTTAGAGTCTGATAATGCCACGTTATTAAAGGGTAAATTTTTCATTTGACACATAATATATCACTTTCTATTTTCATACTTTACAAGAATGCAATGGGTTATTGTACATACACATAACATAAAGGAGCAATGACTGTATATCATAGCAGAAATTATTCTGGAAATTATTAAACTTTCTGCATCCTTACTGCCTGTGGGTCTTGATGTAGGTCTTTTTTTTCTTGATATAAACTCATATGTGATATTCTCTTTTTGCCCTTTTCTCAATTTTTCCTTGTTGTAAATGACATCTCATTTCAGAATTAGATAGCTTCGATACTATTATTTAAAAAGTATAGATGTCTGTGACCTACTTTCCCTACACATTTTATCTAACAGCAATATTCAGTCAAATGGAACACATTAAAAAAACTCACACACACAGCAGACAATAGCTTTTATGATTGCCTTGCTCAGGCTGGTAGTACTGTGAAAGCTATAAAAGTCATTTGTATCAACTCATTACCATGTCACCTCATTTCATGGCCCTGCTGGATAGCCAGCAATAAGGCAGTGCATTGTATTCTGCATTGTCACCATTAGTACAATTTCTAATGGTACCCAGCTGTTGAAGATTACCCAGGACATTTATGAAGATTTAGGAGAGGCAGTCCACAACTGATTAAGAGCAGATCCACAGACTATACTACAGGCTATTCTGGTAGAGAGAATCAGAGAGCTAAGTCTATGGATTGTGCTAATGCTTTAAATGTTGTCTGTCTGACGAATTGTGCTCATTCCATTTCAATTTACTCTATGTTAACACTGTGGCATCCTTTGTTTATTGTTTCACAAGTATGCAGATTCTTAATTGACACATATCCACAATACATGACTGCACTGTAATATACTGTAGTTGCTGTAAGCCCCATGTGGAAATATAAATTACAAAAGTGCTATCTACTGGCAACATTTTTCATTTGGCAATTTTGCAATTTTACACGTAAACGTGTCATTACAGTGTAGGTAAGACACATCAACATTTACATTTAGGGTTGCACTGTACCTGGACAACTACACTGGCCAAATTTTCAAATTCCAATAGACATTTTCTCAATCATATTGCAATGTAATGTAGTTTTGCTTGATTACAGGTCACATGTATGTTTGCCTGTGAAGCTGTTGTGCTGTTTTCAGGTAGTAACACTTTACATTAAGTGTCTCTAATTACTGTGTACAGTCGGCGCCGCCTAATCCGGTTACTGATAATCGGGATTTCTGCTTAAATGGGATACCATCACAGGTGCGATTAATTTTGTTTAGGAAAAATAAAAAACATTGTATTTTAAATGATGTATTTAACATTTAATAACAACGTGATGCGATTTCATTCTTTTTTTTCATTAAGAATCCAAAAAGTGTTACTAAGGTCGTCTCAACTGCCTCTCGTTTAATAGTGACTGCCGCTTATTCTGGATATTTGTCCTTCTCCCGAGGCGTCCCGATAAAGCGGTGCCGACTGTATTTACATACTAGTTACTTAGTAAGTACACATAATTGATATTAGTAAGTACATGTGTCATTATAAATAAAATTTATATATATATATATATATATATATAATGATAAATATATGACATATATATATATAAATATAATATATATATATATATATATATATATATATATATATATATATATATATATATATATATATATATATAATTTGTGCTGGGACAAATATCCGAATATTAAAACAAATATTTTTTTACATGTATTTGGATACAAAAATCAGATGTTTGTATTGCAGTAACCACACACCAGTGATATAAGGGGGTTTAACAGTAGAGTTTTGAGCAAAATATGGGAGCATTTTGCTACCCATATTCTTTACGGACTAATCTACTGTTCTCTAGTCTGTCGATTAAATAATTTACAAAGATCTTGTCTGGGTGATTCAAGTTTTTGTTTTAAAATGGGTATATTTATGGGAATGGAAACTTTAAGTGTTGAAAAGAGTCACTTTGAAGCTACTGGGCATATGATTTTGAAATGATTGTGATTCTTCGCCCCAATCTGTCTTCTCTTGTATATTGCTCGGGTGGGGCTGAAGAATGGATGGAGTTAGAGAAACGAGGAGGAGTGGTGCAGGCTGTTGATGTGGAGGTTGATGCTACTGCAGCTTTCAGGCAGAGAGAGGTTGAGTGGCCGGAAGAACCACAAACTCTGCATGCACTGGCTCTGAGCCCGCTGAAAATCCTATTAAATAGGTCTAGATCAGGTTGTGCCCAGTCGATGATATGATTATCTGAAGCCAAAATAGCTGCTGCTTTAGCTAAAAATGACTTATGGTAATCGAAAAACATGGTCCCTCCATATCTGACAGATAGCTCTACTGTATAGAATTCGTAGGAATCTAATTCTTGTCTGCGGTTTGGATATACTGAACATAGCACATCTCTGTAAATAGCAAAGGCAAGGAGTCTCTGGATTTCAGCGTGACAAAGATATCCACAATCCACTACTCTATGGTCCAAAAATTCAGATGTAGCCATCAACAGTGAAATATTATGTTCCACCGAATCTGCAGGGATATTAAATGACGATGGTCACTGCTTAAGGCGCTGGAACCATATGCTGTGGCAGTTGTGAGGTTGTAGATCGGAGACACGACTGTATGGACTGGAGTTGGTATCACACCAGAAGTGACTGCAGCTAGAGCAGAAGTGGCTGGGTTTGTTGCAGGAATGGAGGAAATCACTGAAACTGCTGATTTTGGACATCCGTTTATCCGAGTGGCTGATTTTGGTGTTGACTGATGATAAGGTATCTGCCAATGGTTGCATGAATGCTTTTATTTAGTTGAGAATGCGAGAATGTTTCTGTTGAGTTTTGCTTGCTGGAGCGGCTGCCTGCTGGTTTGATGACGTGCTGGCAGCTGCAGTAGCTTGCTCTGAGGAGTTTTCTTAGGTGTAAAAATGGGTTCTGCCGAGATGGAATTACAATAGAAAATGAAAAGAGATTCCCGAATGCTCCCTACTGCGATCTCGCTACTGTTTTTGAGGAGGGTTTTTATGAGTTTGTTATGAGTCCAGTCCATAAAGTACAGTCGCTCTGGAGGTATATCCTGGGCACAGAGCTGCTTAGATTGACAGGGATTGACTGGTTTGTAGTGGTATACTGTCCTGTTTGAGAGGCACCTGTTCGGATGTTACGGAGACGCCTGATAGAGGAAAGAGAGACCATATCTTGGGTTGAAGCTGTAGGAGAATGTTCCGATACAGACAAATTGATCTTCGAAATCCTCCGAATCCGAGGAGGAGATCTGCTGTACGTATTCCATACTTAAATTATTATTGTTGTTGTTGTTGCTGTTGTTTTATTTCTTCCGCTGAAGAAAAATTGCTAGGGGGGTCTTGAAATCCGCTTAGGTTCACCAAAACGAAAGGCACAAGACGGAAGTGTACCGTGTGACTAATGGTTTAAATAGGAAGTAGATTTTGATTGATAGGAGATCAAAGGAAAGGGAGGGGCCTATCTTCTGCCCCCCAAACTACACCTATAGGTTAAATACGGAAATGTAAAAAAAACAATTAAAAAAATCACAGCGTTGTAGGTTTTCTTTTCTTTTTTTCTATTACAATTTATCCGAGCATAATTCACGATAACATCACCAGGATCACTTAAAGTATGTGGAACGTTCACCAAACGTTTGTGAGCCAAATTGCATTATGGGAGAAATGGGAACCATGACCTTACCGTGTTATAACATATTCGTATTATAACCGATTATAACAGGGCAGCACTGTAACATAAAAAAATACTCCAAAGCGGTTAACTTTCTTGTTGTTCAATGACAACGATGTTTAAATCAGCCTATCAGTGCGTCTGTACTGGCTTTTCTGTGACCTGTCAAAGTGCAGACAAAGTGCAATGAAAGTCAGCGCAGACAAAACATATTCCTGAAGGTTTGTAGCCAAGTTAAATCAGTACTACAGGTACAATCTAGCACAGCAACCTCACTTCAAACAACCTGCTGCTTAACTTTTAAACACAGTTAGAATGTTAGACCTGAATTTGGCATGTTTTCTTACTTTTGACTCGGTACTAATAAAATAAATTCCTGTATGGGACAAACAACATGACAAAGGACGTGCTGCATATATTGCCTTTATTAAAGTATCCCAGATGCCCTTGGGTAACTGAGTTTTGGGATTGTTTCTAATCGATTTCCACATCTGTATGACTTGGCAAAGCTTTGCCTTACACTTCCAGCCAATTCAGCGGATGCAGACATGCAGTCTCAAGTCTTCACAACACAGACAGAGAATGTCAGCAGCAACTGCTGGCGGGTGTTGCATGCTTGCCTTTAACAAATGACAGCACTCCGATTTAGTAAGGAAGCAAGTGCAACTATTTTTAGGCTTTTAATAGTGCTCTGAAATATGATCTATGTTTATTTAATGTTTAAACAGGTCAGTGAAATCCTAATTTTATTCCAAAACCTAGCCGGGACTTAAGTAGACTTAAGTAGAACCCTACTTATGAGATGCTGCTTTCAGTGCAGAAATTCACAATAAATGGAAATGTACCTATTTTTAACAAGTAAAACTTTTTTTTTTTTTAATTTAGTCGATGCCAATAATTTTTCTTTATTATTATTTTCTCCCCAAATTTGGAATGGCCAATTATTTTTAGGCTCAGCTCACCACTACCACACCTGCGATGACTTGGGTATAGCATGTGCCATCAGCCGACCGCTTTTTTTCACACTGCGGACTCACCATGCAGCCATCCAAGAGCTACAGCATCACAGGACAACGCAGCTCTCGGGCAGCTTACAGGCAAGCCCGCAGGCGCCCGGCCAGACTGGCAAGCAGGCGCCCAGCCAGACTGGCAAATACATCAATTAAACTGATGTATTTGCCAGATGCATCTTGTAAAATTTTTAAATCCATACAATTTCTGATCTACCAGGAACCCCATACTTGAACATGAGTCTCTGGATACATCTTTTAATTACCACATAAGTTCTATACATTTAATGGGCTGTATGTACAGTATAAAGGTTGTTTGCATCATGGGGTTTGGGACAAAATCGTAATGTTGTTTCTAAATTTTTAACTTATCTGTGATGGCTGGCTTTCAAATGTCATGGCATATGGTTTTTGGTGCTGGGAACTTGAATGCATGTACAGCAAGTTGTAGCATCATGTATTCTATTTCCCACCCTCAAAACCCGACCGTGTTTGATCATAAATATTTATTTAATTCTGACAATAGGACTGAGTGGAATGACGAAATAAAAATATTGTTTTAAACAAGGGCCATATGTTCCTTTGATTTTTTTAATTTTTTTATTTGAAGTTATGTTTGGAATTCCCAGCATAAAAGCTTTAAGTATAGAGATTTTTGCTACCAAAACACCCTCGTTATTAGTTTTCAGCTATTTCTAATTATCTGCAAAGTTCTGCAATGTAAAAAGGTCACACACCACCCTGTCATACAACAGTGCTTACAGTAAATATCAATTTACTAACACATCTGTACATCCTGAATAAAATAATACAATAAGAATCACACAGAAAAATGTGCATCCATGATGAAGTTAACAAGCCATTTATCATTTGTTTGGAGCTTCTTCTGACCTTGAAAGCACTTCAAAGCAGACTCGTATACCTCTACAGCAGGACCGGGTATTCCAGCCAATACCAACAGACTGTTAATAAATCAGGCTGAATCTTCATTCACTGCAGCAGATGTTTTTCTTCCATTCTTTTTTCAGTTTTCTTCAAAAGACTGAAAATGCTGATCTTTATCTAATATATTGAAACCTGTCACAAAGGTAGCTATAGACTGTGTTCACACCAGCAGTCCCTAAGTATCACTAGTCATATATAGATCTGAAATCCTTGTCACAGTTAGCTGCATCAAAACAATTTGACATAAAAAGAGAAACCCTCATGTAAAATCACACAAGCTTAACATTCTCAACTTCCTCCTTCTAAAAGTAGCTACAAAGATCACCTCCAGTCACAGTTCTGATAACCGTAATTTTCTGGCCATGTCTTTTGTTAGTTCATAGTTAAAATGTAATCAGGTATCTCTTTAAAGTAGGGTTTTTGATTCATTCTTTGAAGTTGCAATCTCACATTTTTGGAGCCATGTGAAGTAATATATACATCTAGTCGTATTGTATTCATAGAGACAGTCATGTTAATTAAGGAGGATAAAGAAATGTTTAATCTTACCTCAACACCTAATTATTGTTGAGTCAAGTATAGAACTATAGACCAT
The DNA here is from genome assembly GCF_902713425.1 of Acipenser ruthenus. Lineage (NCBI taxonomy): Eukaryota > Metazoa > Chordata > Actinopteri > Acipenseriformes > Acipenseridae > Acipenser > Acipenser ruthenus. The sequence goes on along the minus strand of NC_081190.1, from coordinate 101,124,016 downwards.
GTTATTTGTATTGTAATATAGAAGCTTTAGGAAGCAATTATTCTATATTCAAAAATGAACTTTTATAGCTTAAAATATTAGACATTGGTATTTTGTTCTGTAGAAAAATATCACCAAATATGTGACTTTTGATTGATGTATACATACTTATTATTTTCCATTAAATTGTGATTGTCCTTCTGCACTTGCAAATGCATCCAACACTGAAAATGATCTTTATACTGCAATGGAACAAAGTTCCTTTTAAGTCGTATCTGTCTGATTCTGCCCTGTTATGCATAGTTAATAGGCCACTGCAGCTAATGAAACCATCAACCCTGACGGACATCTGACAAAAAAAAAATGTCAGTAATGTGGCACTCATAAAACCCTTTTAAACTGAAAACAAACACCTGGCTTTCTTTTACATCTCTTCCTTCAAGTGCTCCTTGCTAAACCGTTTTAAATACACTTGCTTCAGAACTGATAAGGAGAATGTGGGACTCATTTCATGCATAGCTAATACAGTATAGCAACTAAAAAAAAACTAGACTGGTCATTGATAATAAGTGTCTACTGTTTTTTTCTTCCAGAAATAGAACAGGTACAATTGAAAAGAAAATACTAACCAACAATGCAGAGTTCAAGCAACGTGTGCATTTCACAAGATATTCGTGAAAAATCAACTCAAGGCAACAAAACAAGGCTAAAGCATGGATGGAAATGTTAGCCTGGCTTTATTATAACTTTGTAGCATCTTCATTGAGACTGACATCAAATAAGCTGATATCATAATTTTGAAATCAGGCTTTCAGAACCAGCTACAGTAAATACCTAGTACTGTTTATGCTTTACAAAAAAACAAAACCAAACAAATATTGCATTAAATATTGTTTCTTTTTTAGTAATGAGCAATGCTCCCAATAAAGTTACTGAACAGTTAATAAATAGCTGAAACATTTGTTTTGGATTTTAAGTTTTTCTGTGATTGTTTTAATGTGATTGGCATTTGTTCCAAAAAGTTGTTGCTGTTCCAATGAGTTGTTCACTGTATATTCCATGACAGCTATGAAGTACATTGCAATCCACCTAATTACATACCTGATAATTGCATACAATTGCAAAGCACATTTCCTGTGGAAATATGTAAAACATCTGTACCTGATAATTATTCTGTTTAATTGTGTAAAACTATTGTGGAAATTGACTATATGAATCTATCTGAAGTTTCATATGAACACACATGACTATAATAAGTAGTCATTATAAATTGTTCTGATTTTATTACATGAGAGTAGCTGTTATTTACTTTATGCTAATATCGGACTTGGCTTTCATGATAAAATGAGATAGTCATGGTGGAGACCAACCAAGAAGTACCTTCTCTGTAATATATGAGCCTTCAGTGCTTTTTCTCAGCCAGGTAACAACGATTTCCTATTAGTCCGGTGTTGATGGCTGAAGTGTAATGCTGGCTCCAGGGATCAGCCTATTTGCAGCCTCCCTGACACATCAGCACACAACGGCGGCGATGGTGCCTCCAGGGATCAACCAAAGTGTGGTCTCCTTAGCACCTCAGCATAGCAACCATCTGGGTTTGGCATGAACTTCCTATAGAAGCCCGCTAGTCCCAAGAAGGAGCGCACCTGGGTTTTGGTCATAGGGATCGGACAGTCAGCCAAAGCTTTCACCTTTGCAATTAGTGGTCTGATATGGCCACCCCTTCGTTAAATCCAGTGTCATCATAAAATGAGCCATGCCTAGATGCTCCAGGAACTCATCTACTGAGCTAAGAAATCAGCTCCCATGACTTCCAGCTTGGGATTGGGTCGGTCCTGAGCGGAGGCAGCTGAGTCAGACCCCTGCGTTGGCTCCATGGCCTCACCCCCAGACTCTTCACCAATCGCCCCACCTGAAACTGCTCAGACTCCCTCCATTGCCAGCCCTCGTTCTTAGCAGCCCGGCATTCTCGTTTAGTTTTTCAGGGTTTAAATCTATGGCAATAACATGCCAGGTCGCGAAAGGGAAAGATCTCTCCAATTACTTCCTCTTTCTTAGCTAATAGGGAGGACGGTGCCGTCACAGCAGCTAACCAACCTTTAAACTGCTCGCAGTCCCATCCCAGAACTACCGGCACTGGCAACCGAGAACACAAACCCACTTGTACTAGCGTCACCTGCTGGCCAATTTTATTTTTAATTTACTTTAACCTTGGGATAAGAGCGCAAATCCCCATGAACACATTTAATATGCACCAATATTTGTTTATGCCCTGGTGAGATTAAGCTCTCCTGTATTGCTTAACCACCACAGTCTCTTTTAAGAGCGAACCAAATCGTTTTTAAAAAAGGTACGGCAGGAATTGTCGAGATGCATTTATAAATACTCTGCATCAGACCACACAGCTGCACAGGGGGTCGGAGCCCTAAAATCCCTGATATAAATAATGCATTGTCATCTGGTGGTTCAATAGCTGAGTAAATTCATTGCTTTTTTAAAACATGAAAATGACATTTCCTATGGATGAGATGTTAAAGCAATGTCCTATTGTAAGTGACTCTGCATATAATGTACAGTTCACAGCCTACCTCTGTAAAGCGCTTTGTGATGGTGGTCCACTATGAAAAGCGCTATATAAAAATAAAGATGTTATTATTATTATTATTTTTATTATTATTTGTGAAATTGACCAGTCAAATGCACAGAAGCTGACTACAGTGCTTTTTTTTTTTTTTAAAGCACTGTTTTAATGTCAAAAATGGATTTTAAGTAACTTGAAAACAGAATTGTCTCTTATTTTTCAGTTTCCTTTGGACACAATCCAATAATTTCAGCATGAAGGGTACGGTAAACTGTGTTGACCAGATTGTGATTTACTGGCAGCATATTCAGCAAAATTAATATTTAATGTGAAAACCACAATAGATTGGTTAGGATACTTTCACAATAACCATATATTATTATTAATAGTCATAGTATTCACTGTGTGGAAAGGTTTTCTGATTTTAATTACAGGTATTTTTATTTTTTTAAATGTATAAAATATTAGGAGACATGATTGTTTACCTTCAATGTTATGCTTACAATATGCATGTAATGTAAAATAATAATGCTAGAAAATAAACCCTAATTTCTTTCTTCTGTCATTCACTTGGATATCTTTTCAGGAGCCGTAGACATGTTGCAATGAAAAATAAACAACACAAAATACTGTGTATTTCACAGAAAAATTAACCATTGCCAAGCAATAAAGAAAATACTTTAAATCATAAAAATGTTCATAATATTTAATTTGTACCTGTTTGTACTATATCATTCTCTTTTGCTTTTTCTATATACAGTCGTCTCCGGCTAAGCAAACACCCCTCGAGTAGCAAGCGAAATGTTCTCTTAGCCGAAGTGTTCTCTAAGATGGAGTTGACCACCAGACACAATATTAATCAATAAATCAAATCAAAATCAAATCAAATCAAAATGTGGGATGCCACATGCAACTTCAGGTGGAAACAAACTTTCTTCCCCACATTTAACATATTGTTGCCTATTTGAAATATATGATTTAAACCAAGACAATACAGTGCCTGACAGTCCCACAAGATGCTCAAGACGTTCAATCAAGATAGGATGATGAATAGTGTCAAATACTACACTTAGATCTAAGAGAATAAGAACCAAGGGTAAGTCTGTATCTGTAGATAGAAGCACATCATTTACCACTCTTATGAGAGCAGTTTCAATACTATGTCCAAGGCGGAAACCCGACTGAAATTTCTCACATCATGTGGTGCTAAGAAGAAAAGTAGTTGGTTAGCTTTATTACTTGTCATGACGCAGGTGCATCAACATCTGAAATGAACAGAATAAGTAAGAGAAAAGCAACAGGCAAGTGCATGGTAATAAACTATAATAATAAAGTAACAGACAAACTAACGTTAATAAACTAACTGTCAAACTAAATTAACACAACACCCCTACACACGTTAAATGCAGCAGCAGCTCTAGATTAATTATGAATACCTGTACAGAAGCAATATACTCAAAACATGCACAAAATGATTTAACAGAATTGTGAAGCAACTCACCAGAAAGGAAAATACCAAATTGCTTGGCGACTTGTGTCTGATTCAGGTTTTTTTCAGGAGCTTGAATAATATCCAACATTTTTTACCAAGAGAAACAGCGGCATATTTTGCCCTTTGTTTACATGTCATTTTGTAGCGATGAGGTGCACTCGTGAAAATCAGAATACAAAATGAGTCAATGAATTTGACGGCGGTTATGGAAAGATTGAATAAACCAATCACTGTGTCTTCAGACACTCTCCCGATGACAAGTCACATTTGGGAAGATTGAATAAACCATTTGAATTTAAGTTTGATGATGATGAGTTATCAGGTTACAAAACAGTACTTTATCAGTTGTGAACGAATTGCTAGCGGTGCCAAAAATGTTTTAAGCGAAGTTCCTGTTCCTTTAGGTGGAGCATTTAAATGGGAAAAATCTGTTTCACCGCAAGTGTGAATTGTTCTCTTAAGAGAAGACTATACATTATAATTTACCATGCTTATTAACTATTCCAGCAACATGTTGTTTTTCATGTGTATGTATGTATGTATATGTGATGTATAAATGCATGTCTGTGTGATGCATGAATGTTAGTATCAAATTTGACTGCAAGGGTAACAGAGACTAAACTCTTTTCTTTAGAAGTCAGGAGCACAATATTAAAATGTGTATTGAGAGAACAATAAAGTAAAATGATCCATGCTGTTGTCACAAATGTCAAAGTTAGAAAGGGTAGCTTCACTGGCATTCATACTGTGTCACAATAGTCTTGTAGAGGTAATACTATTTGTTTGACTATGCATGTCCTGTCATCTGAAGACAAACAGAATTTGACACAGAGCAAGATGCACTGTCAAGCAGATATTTTGCAAATCAGAGTGCCTACATGTAACAAATAGCTCCAGGATTCATCAAAAATTAAACCTAAATATTTAAAATGTTGAATTGCTCCAAGGCTTTTCCATCAGTTGCTGTAATGCATAATGCATCTTATCTGAACACCTTAAGCTTGCTTTCTGAGGCAAACAATGGTATTTTTAAATTAGGATTTTCAGTAAAGATTGCTTGAAATGTATATGCTGTATATTTGATCAAAGGTTTATCTCCCTCATTCGTTCATAATGCATAGTCATTATAATTGACGACCACACAATATTGTCTAAAAAAGAATATGTAAACAAAAAGTGCTTTTGGACATGCAGGTTTAATACTATATATATGTATTTATTGCAAGGACTCCATTGGTAGTGTTTAGCGCTACACATTCTAAATTATAGGACTCAATACATTTGTGCTAAACGTTAAGTACAGCATTTTCATTTTACCTGCAAGTTTCATTACGACAATTGCTATTTCAAGTCCACAGCACTCTGCACACAATGGAAGTCAAGGTATTTTTAAATATTACACCTGAGCAGGATCAATCTGGCTGCAGTTTCTCTCTAAAGAGATGCAGTGAAGAGAAATCCTTTAATCCTCAGCTAGAACATATGAATGTTAGGAGGAATACCATACATGCTTAATTGCTTTTTATCAGTTTTTGTGTTTTGTTTTACGTGTCTGCCAATAACAAAATTGCCTGATGTCCATTCACAATACCTTCTAAGTATCGGGACCGAGGAGTGACGTGGGTTATATAGATCCTATTTTTTTTCCTTAAATAGAAAAATATATATATATATATATTGGTCAAATGTATTATTTTTACAAAATAACATTTCATTATTGATTTCTACTTCTTCTAGCAGCATCTGTAAGCTTTCACTCTGTGAAATCATAGATGCAGAACTTGGGTTATATACATACAGGCTAACTTCACTATAATGAACCCTTCTTATAACAGACACCCGTTTTTAACAATCCTAACAGCAAGAACCACATTTTTCAATGCAAATCAGCCCTACATTAGAACGATCACATACAGGATCAACCCGGATACAACGATCTCAGTACTGACTGACACTGAACTTTCTCCAGTGACAAGTGTGTTATCCTCTCAGTGAACAAAGACCATAGTTGACTAATTCAAAGATAACGCTAATTCAAAGATGACCTATTGTAGTACGAATCATGCATGATGAATGCAATCGTTGCCTGTCCGTCATCTTCACACAAACTGCAACCAGGCAACGGGCGTAAGGAGCAATCTATGCTGGATAGTTTTTTCAAGAGAAAGGACATGTAATTACTGTATTCAGCATGTAAGTGTACATTCTTTCCCTTTTAATTTGTTTACTGTTTTCTTTTAAACATACCTGTAGCAGGGCGATTGCCCTGCACAGAGGGGGACATTAGTGTTGGTGTAATTTATATGTGGAAACAGGTTTGTTTTTTGTGCTTTTTGGAGTTGTTATTTTTGATCAAATGATTGTTTACAGATGGGCGCTCTATTGAGACGTACTGCCTGCTAGGTTTGGTTGAGAGGAAGGGCAGCAAGTGATTGGCTGTGCTGGTCCTCAATCAGGTGTAGCAGGTTCCTGGAGCTGGATGCCTCGTTCGGTAAAGGCTTTTGCATACTGGATCCGATACGCCATTTTTCGTCCGTCATCCAAAAAAATTGTCCGTCAAGTTCATTGTACATTGGATACATTAAGACCACACCAGAAAAGAGGTATCTTCAACCAGCTCTAGCAGCGATGATGAAGATGATATTGGATGCACCCAATATTAAAGAAGCGTAAAGAGCTGGGGGAGTATCACAGGCTGATACAGGAGCGCAAATTGGACAACGAACGGTTCCGAGTTTATTTCAGAATGTCAGTAGTTCAGTTTGAGGAGCTACTAATAATAATCGAGGCCCACCCGTGCAAGCTAAAGACGAACTTCAGAGAACCTATACATCAGGAGCAACGTTTGGCTTATGTCCGAGGTATGTAATATTGTTATGTGGCTTCTATTCATGATTTATTGCAGTAATCTGTTAGTCAACTTGTGTAAAGTAATTCGACTACTACTAGACCCTACTACAACAATAGCAATAACCATATGCTCACACACGCACACTGTATATCTGTAAGCCTATATAAAATGTTTATTTTTTGTAAGATAAAACAGTATTTTCAAACTAAATATACAGTGTGTGTGTATATATATATATATATATATATATATATATATATATATATATATATATTGTGATAAACCTCAGGGCATGGTCCTGAATGGGAGATATGTGAGGGCAGAGATTTTGTTAGGACTTTGTCCTTTCACAAAATGGAGGTCCCAATAGGACTACAGTTCCCAAAATGGTTGCCCACCACAAACTACACTACCCAGGATCCTTACCAGGTAATTAAGGTATGTCAGCACACCTGCAGGTGATCAAGGGTAATGACCAGCCCTATAAAAGGTGCAAACTGACAGCACCATAGTGAGAGGGGAGTAGAAGGAGTTTGGTGCTGTGTTTTGAGAAGATTTTGGTGTGTTCTATTGATTTCTGGATTGCAATATTGTGTATGACCCTGGACTGTTTGGATAACCCTGTTGGCTGTTTTGACCCTATTTTTGATGACTACCTGATTGTTGGCACACTCTGGATTAACATTACAACTGATTATTGGACTTCCCTTGAAAATAAACACGCAGGTAACATCCTGTTTAAAACAAACTTACACTCGTTGTGTCTATTGTGTTGTCCCCGCTCATACTTGTGAACAAAGTACGCAAAGAAGGACTTACTTTGTCACAATATATATATATATATATATATATATATATATATATATATATATATAAAATTTATTTTCAGGTATTTAGCCACTGGAGACTCTTTTACAACCACAGCAATCAACTTTCGACTTGGCATTACCACGGAGGGCACTGTGGAACTGCCTTGTGGAGACCTACATGAAGGTACCGACTGAACAAGAGTGGCTTGATATTGCAAGGAGGTTTGAACAAAAATGGAACTTTCCAAATTGTTTGGGAGACCTTGACGGAAAACACATTGTAATCCAGGCACCATCCAATTCAGGATCAGCGTTCTTTAATTATAAAGGAACATTTTCAATTGTGTTACTGGGGCTTGTTAATACAGATTACTGTTTTACAGCTATTGATGTCGGTAGTATGGCAGTAACTGCAATGGAGGCATTTTTTCGAATTCTGCATTGGGCAGGGCACTACAGAATAGAACACTAAATGTTCCACCACCTTCACAGCTTCCATTTGCACAACACCTGGGCCAAGTAAACCATGTCATTGTGACTGACGAGGCCTTCCCACTCAGACCTTACCTTCTGAGGCCCTGTCCTGGTAAGATGCTCTCAGAAGACCGACACATCTTTAATTATCGCTTGCCAAGGGCACGTTGAATCTCAGAAAATGCTTTTGGGATACTTGTCCAGCATTGGAGGATCTTCCAGCGTCACATCCAAGTAAATCCTGATGTAGTGGAGTGGATTGTAAAAGCTGCTTGCGTTCTCCAGAACTACATCCAGAGGTCCAACACAGATGGTGATACAGCTGCTATCCATGATGATTACTACCTGGAGGTTGCAAGTGAGAGTTCAGGCATAATGGATATCCCAAACTTAAGAGGCAATTGGTCATCTGCTGAGGCATGTCGTGTTCATGAAATCTTCAAAGAATACTTCTCCTTTCTGGCTGGGGAGGTACCCTGGCAATATGCTCATGTATGCTGTGGAATGCTAATCTCAAGTATTGAAAGGCTACTGGTTAAGTCAATTTGTTTAAAAAAAAATCTATGTGAAACATAAGGAGTTGATGCTTAAGTTCTGAAATCTGAATGACTTAAAGAAAACAGTGTTTGACCAGCTATGTCATTATAAGTTTCATTTATTGTTATTATTGCTGCACAATAGTGGTCCTGTTTGAAATTACCCAAACGACATCTGAAAGCAAACCTTTGACTTGTTAAGGAAACTGAGATTTTCAATGCATTTATGATCGCTACCTCTCGGAGCTAAAAAATAATAAAGAAATGCATAAAGAAATAAAGACATAAATAATTACATTCAAACTCACCACTGTGTTTTTATTAAAGCAGTACAACCAAAACTCTTAAACCCGACAAAAAAAAGTTATCCACAGGACAGGACCACACCTGTATTACAGGTTTGTGAATGAATAATCTGGATTTACATTCTGTATCTGCACATGTGTCAGAAATATAATGAGTTTTGGTTGTAAATCTAACTCCCAACCTGTGCGGGCGCTAATCAGTGAAAGGGAAAGGCTTTAGATGGGCTGGCCTGACAGTTCTTTCCCCGGGCCGGGAAGTTGGTCATTCTGGAAGAAGGCAAGACTTTGTTGCAGGAACGTATTGACCCGGAAGGGGAATGATGTAGCAGCTGCAGACAGTAGAGACAGCTGCAATTGTTTACTAAGGGGTCATGCGTGATAGCATAAATGGACGATCGTAAATCTTTTCCTTCGTTTGGTTCAGAGAAGCACGGAACTGGAAGGACTGGGAGAGTTCCCAAACACAGCTGTTAAAGAAAGAGTTTGTGAGTGTTTTGTTTGTTTGTAGCACTGTTAGTAATTGTCTTTTGTCTTTGTAAATTCACTAGACGGCTAACATGTCTACGGAGCTGTCGCCTTGGGCCTGCACTACCCGGAACAACACCACCACAGACACTGTTTATTGTTATCACCCACCTCGAGCACTACTGCACGCACCCGGACTGGTGACCGTGTTTTGTATTATTGTGGGGCGGATAATAATGGACTGCAATCCATTTATATTGTTTCTTCCATGCTTTACACATTGGTGTGTATTACCGGAGGTTTATTGTTTGGTCGCCAGACCGGGAGTTATAAATAAAAGACCCATTTCCAAACGGATTACAGTTTCCTGGTGTGTGATTATTTCTGGACTACATCACCTCTGCATCTGTTTCCAATCACCAGCCACTTTGCCACAAGTCCCCAACAATCATGACCTCCCTTCTTTTTGCTGTCTGGCCAGCACTGTTTATAGGGTCCTGGATGTTGTTCCTTTCGTTCTCTTGATGTTGGTTTTGATAATCTAAATTTTGATGTGGCTCAAATTTGTTTGACATTTTGTTTTGTGGTGGTTGTGTTTGACAAAGTTTCTTTTTTTCCCTGCTTCTGCCTACTTGAACCCAGCTGTTTTGACCCTCTTCTATCTCCCTGGTGGTCTGTTAGGGGTGTAAACTTCCAAGAATTGTGGGTGTGCCAGCTCCTCAAGCTCCTGTTGCTGTCTCATTTCCTGCAGCTCCATTTCTAGCATACTTACTCGTTTAAGCAAGTCCTGGATTGTGCAGCTCTTTACTCACACTTGGTTTAGCTATGCTGCGTTTTCTCGGATTTCCCACATCATGCAGGTGTCACAAACCACTGGCTTGAAGGCCATGTTGTTGTTGTTGTTGTTCTTATTATTATTATTATTATTATTATTATTATTATTATTATTATTATTATTATTATTATTATTTGTAAGTTTAAGTTTAGTTTCTGCAGCTGTCAATCTGCTTTCAAACTGCTTCTAACTGCTCTGCACTTTTCCCACAAAGTACTTCTCACACGCTGTCGCTCCCATGCTGTCACTCCCACGCTGTCACTGTATGAACTGCCTTGCTTTTGTTTTTACCTGTTTTGCTGGTAGCTCTGCACCACCCCTTGTCTCAGAGCAGCGCTAAATTTGAATCAGCTGCTCTGAGTTTAGCTTGTTATCAGAAAAAGACGTGCAGCTGTTTGTATTTAAGCTGCAGTAATTTCCCAATTTATTGTATTGTCTGATTAAAGCAATTAAATATTTAATTTCTCCTTACTGCTTCTAACTGCCTGCAATGGACTGGAGTCCCATCCAGGGTGTAGTCTTGCCTTGCGCCCTGTGTCTGCCGGGTTAGGCTCCGGCTCACCGCGACCCTCTATAGGGTTAAGCGTTTACAGGTAATGGATGGATGGATGGATGGATGCTTCTAACTGTTCTGTACTTTTCCCACAATGTACTTGTCACACAATGTCGCTCCCACGCTGTCGCTGTATGTTTGACTTCTCAGAAAGTCCCAAACCAAAGCAATATGCTTGTGACATGACTTAAAAGTGATACTCTTGTGAGTTTTTCACCCCATATGACAGAGACTCGGATAGCAAATATATTAGTCTGAGTGAGAATGCAGTTCACTGAATTTGGAATGGAGGTAAAAGGTTTTTACTGCCTCCTCTGTGAATTGGGTAATTGAAAATGCATGTAAAGGACAGACTAGCCACTGGGTGTGGAAGTAAAATGTAGTCAAACAGTATTCCACAATCGTCTTGTTATGCATCCACATCAAGTCTGAAGGAGTTTAGCTACTGTTTCCATTTGTGTTTACAAGGCTTTTATTTAGGTTTTTTTTCCTAGCCTGCATGTCAACTTCTCCTGAGACTTAAATAAAAAAATATTATATTTAGTACTCTTGTGACTAAATTTACTAACCTCATTTAGCATTAATTTTGAACATCCTAATGTTAGGTAAAGTGCTAATTAGGGCTGCAAAATTGGCAGAAGAAAGAATGTACTCGTGGTACGCTAATATGATATGTACAAGACCAGATTATGGCAAACCAATACCACATTTTTCTAAACTAAAACACAGCTTGAGGGCCATACTTTTTATGACTTTTCTTAAGTCCTCTTTGGGTACATCGCAGGCATGTATTCTATTGGAATTGCCATGTAAAAATGTAGAACACACAGTGAGCATGTAACTTTAAAAACTGATTAAAAGGGAAGTTAAAGTATAAAAAAACGGGAATACAGGGGAGGTCACGTGATACGGTTTGAGAGGAGGATATAAGTCTGTGGAGCTCCCATCAATGTTTCAATTTTATATTTAATCCTTTCAAATACCACTACTCACCTTAAAGAATTAAACAAAATGTCTGTTAAAATGTCTGGAAGCCACACAAAGACCACTACTGGAAAAATGTAACAAAAAAGTAGCGGAATTAAGAGAACTAAAACCGTCTCTCCTAGGCGATACAGTTAATGGTGCAGATGATGCGGCAAAACAAAATTAGACAATTTTAAAAGAACTGAGAGAAATTAAAGATGTGCTGAAAAACCTGGAAGAAGCTCAGAGAGCCTTTAGTAAAACAGCTGGACTGCTTGTAAAAACAGTAGTTACGGCAGAACAAAGAATATGTGAAACTGCAACTGAAATGATAGACATAAAAAATGAATTGAAAATGGTGACAGAAAAAACTCAAGATTTAGAAAATCGTTCAAGGTGCCAAAATATAGGAATTAAGGGATGACCAGATAATGTGAAAGTAAGCAAAGGAGCTGAGTTTATTCGAAATTTCCTTAAATGGTTATTTGGAGCAGAAAAATTTGAAACAAAAACAGACCATTGGAAGTGGAATGTGCTCACAACACCCTTGCACCGAAACCAAAAAGCAAGGAAAGTTTGCCTGCTTAGATATAAAGATAGAACATTCTGGATCAGGCCAGGGCCTCTCCAGACTTAAACTACCTTGACTACAAAATTAACATCTACCCAGGTTTTTCAACCGATCTCCAATAGAAGAGGAGACTCTACACACCATTACATCGGTTTCTGAAAAGTCAGGGATTACGTTTTGGATTGATATACCCAGCAATACTAAAAGTTACTTTTCACGACCAGACCATACACTTCAAAACAGTGGAAGAAATTACACACTTCATGAACCAATGAATAGAACATTAAATAACACATTCCAAGACCAGACCCTGCACTGCACGACTGCAGAAGAAGCTACTTTGTGAAACAAACTTTACCCTTAACACTGAATTTGATGCTACTGGGAAAGCGAAAATTGACTAGAAACACTGGAAAGAAGCACATTTTATTACAGGAGTAGTCTACATCGTGATTTGAATAGGTAAACTTTAACTGTATATCACAATTTAATATGAAATGTTTAAATTATATGGTACCCTAACACCCAAACTTTCTTCTTTTTTTTTTTTTTAAACACTAGAAATACAATGTTGACAAGATGCGCATAGCAACAGACTGTTGACAGCACACTATCAATCTGTAACTTTGCTGCTTTGTAATTGGCTGTACCACGTAGCAACTAGAATGACACTCAGCTGCGTCATCCGGTCGGGTACAACCTACTGCATTATGCAATTATCCAAATTAAAATGCAATTATACAATGGACTTTTGGGACCGTGCAGCTTCATGCAATTAAGCAAATTATGCACTTAACCTTATCATACAATCATAGAAAATGATGCACTAAAAAACGTGACCAGCTGCATGCTATGCAATTATACGATTGATGCAATTATCCAATATGCAAATAAGTGGAGTCGACTGTGTGTGTGTGTGTGTGTATATATATATATATATATATATATATATATATATATATATATATATATATATATACAGACGTGCTCAAATTTGTTGGTACCCTTACAGCTCATTGAAATAATGCTTCATTCCTCCTGAAAAGTGATGAAATTAAAAGCTATTTTATCATGTATACTTGCGTGCCTTTGGTATGTCATAGAATAAAGCAAAGAAGCTGTGAAAAGAGATGAATTATTGCTTATTCTACAAAGATATTCTAAAATGGCCTGGACACATTTGATGGTACCCCTTAGAAAAGATAATAAATAATTGGATTATAGTGATATTTCAAAGTAATTAGTATCTTTAATTAGTATCACACATGTCTCCAATCTTGTAATCAGTCATTCAGCCTATTTAAATGGAGAAAAGTAGTCACTGTGCTGTTTGGTATCATTGTGTGCACCACACTGAACATGGACCAGAGAAAGCAAAGGAGAGAGTTGTCTGAGGAGATCAGAAAGAAAATAAAAGACAAGCATAGTAAAGGTAAAGGCTACAAGACCATCTCCAAGCAGCTTGATGTTCCTGTGACAACAGTTGCAAATATTATTAAGAAGTTTAAGGTCCATGGAACTGTAGCCAACCTCCCTGGGCGCGGCCGCAAGAGTAAAATCGACCCCAGATTGAACAGAATGATAGTGCGAATGGTAGAAAAAGAGCCAAGGATAATTGCCAAAGAGATACAAGCTGAACTCCAAGGTGAAGGTACGTCAGTTTCTGATCGCACCATCCGTCGCTTTTTGAGCGAAAGTGGGCTCCATGGAAGAAGACCCAGGAGGACTCCACTTTTGAAAGAAAAACATAAAAAAGCCAGACTGGAATTTGCTAAAATGCATATTGACAAGCCACAATCCTTCTGGGAGAATGTCCTTTGGACAGATGAGTCAAAACTGGAGCTTTTTGGCAAGTCACATCAGCTCTATGTTCACAGACGAAAAAATGAAGCTTTCAAAGAAAAGAACACCATACCTACAGTGAAACATGGAGGAGGCTTGGTTATGTTTTGGGGCTGCTTTGCTGCGCCTGGCACAGGGTGCCTTGAATCTGTGCAGGGCACAATGAAATCTCAAGACTATCAAGGCATTCTGGAGCGAAACGTACTGCCCAGTGTCAGAAAGCTCTGTCTCAGTCGCAGGTCATGGGTCCTCCAACAGGATAATGACCCAAAACACACAGCTAAAAGCACCCAAGAATGGATAAGAACAAAACATTGGACTATTCTGAAGTGGCCTTCTATGAGTCCTGATCTGAATCCTATCGAACATCTATGGAAAGAGCTGAAACTTGCAGTCTGGAGAAGGCACCCATCAAACCTGAGACAGCTGGAGCAGTTTGCTCAGGAAGAGTGGGCCAAACTACCTGTTAACAGGTGCAGAAGTCTCATTGAGAGCTACAGAAAACGTTTGATTGCAGTGATTGCCTCTAAAGGTTGTGCAACAAAATATTAGGTTAGCGGTCCCATCATTTTTGTCCATGCCATTTTCATTTGTTTTATTATTTACAATATTATGTTGAATAAAAAATCAAAAGCAAAGTCTGATTTCTATTAAATATGGAATAAACAATGGTGGATGCCAATTACTTTTGTCAGTTTCAAGTTATTTCAGAGAAAATTGTGCATTCTTCGTTTTTTATGGAGGGGTACCAACAAATTTGAGCACATCTGTATATATAGATAGATAGATTGTTATTATTTATTTCTTAGCAGACGCCCTTATCCAGGGCGACTTACAATTGTTACAAGATATCACATTATACACATTATACATTATTTCACATTATACAGACATCACATTATTTTTTTACATACTTTACCCATTTATACAGTTGGGTTTTTACTGGAGCAATCTAGGTAAAGTACCTTGCTCAAGGGTACAGCAGCAGTGTCCCCCACCTGGGATTGAACCCACGACCCTCCGGTCAAGAGTCCAGAGCCCTACTCCACACTGCTGCCCATATATATATATAGGCTTGCTACTATTCAGTTTTATTTTTTTGCCAAATCAACGATTAATATTAACGTTGATTTTTGGAAGAATTTACCTTTTTTTTTCGATCTTTATGTTTCAATACAAGCAGAGAATGGGTGAAATCGACCTTTGTGCTTAAAAAAATGCCATTTTATGCCATTGAGAAACATGTAATTTAGCGAAACCACTTTATCATATTCAACATGCAACAAAACCATGGTTACCAACATTCTAGTTGAAATAACATTTGGTCGTAGCGGAGCTACCCTTTATAGATAAAGATTATACACAAATTAAAAAATGGTCTCAAATTTGAGATAGAAAACACAATATAAAAGTGTATTACATAGACTTTTATAGCATAGATTTATAAGTAAAAATAATATGCACAGTACAAAACATTAGATAGCTGAACAGAACTAACTTGCACTTATTATCCAGAGTCTGAGCTCCACCCCTCTCGTGCTTCAGCACAGCTGGACTCGTCCTGACGCAGAGACTTCAGCCGTCGGTCAGGGTATTGTGCACAATACTCATTAAGTGTTTTCCTCTTGCGCCCCATTTTCAAATCAAACTAGTAACTGTCACAATATATACCTATAATAGCAAACAACATCATTTTGTTAAATGCGACTTGAACAATATCTCATTTTGTTTTGTTCTTCCTGAGTGCAGTTTGATATCCAACGGAAATGTATTATTTGAGTAATTTTCATCTATTCTCTTTATTCTCTTATGTACAGTTTACCAGTGACAGAATTGTCATGATAGCTTTATGTTTTGTACAATTTGGCAGTCAGCCAATTGATTATTCCCCCATCCCCCCCCCCCCCCGCTTCGTCCTGACGCAGAGACTTCAGCCGTCGGTCAGGGTATTGTGCACAATACTCA
Source organism: Acipenser ruthenus (assembly GCF_902713425.1). Classification (NCBI taxonomy): domain Eukaryota; kingdom Metazoa; phylum Chordata; class Actinopteri; order Acipenseriformes; family Acipenseridae; genus Acipenser; species Acipenser ruthenus. Next base: position 101,107,792 of record NC_081190.1, on the reverse strand, counting down.
TTAAGTGTTTTCCTCTTGCGCCCCATTTTCAAATCAAACTAGTAACTGTCACAATATATACCTATAATAGCAAACACTTACCTACACCCTAACCCGCTAATTTCAAAATAGGCGCTTTGAATGACAGACGCTGTAGCTGGCAAATGAAAGTGCATAGTCGGTGCAGGTTTGATGACTGACAGTATTTAAACGCATAAGAGCATTCTAGCACTGCTTCAGTCAATGAGATCTGTCAGAACAGGATGAAATGACTGACGGTGAAACTACAGCAGCCACTGAGTTGACTGACAGCGACCCCTAGCCATTCAGAGCGGAACGGAGACGGGACAGACAGCAAGTATTAAAAGTAACCTGTGTCGTGTCCATATATGTTGAATATACGGACGTCTCTGGACATATATTCAACCTATACGGACACCCTGAAGGGCCTTATTGCATTTATAATACATTATTTGATATGACAAAGTTGGGGTTGGTGAGTATATTGACAGATTTTTTTTTTGTATTTTTTTGGTTTTCCTACCTTCAAGTTCATTTAATTCTTCTTCATCCAAATTCACATGTCTACTTATTACTTTTGGGATTTTCTTGCTGGTAATTGGTCACTCAGTTTTATAGTTACTGTACATCAGTAACTGTAAACAAGATGGCTACCGGTAATTGAAATTCTATGAGGCAGCACAGTGATTTCGAATATGTGACAAGGTTCCAACTGTCCGTATCCACGTTCATAATATAATATGTTATTATTATTATTTATTTCTTAGGAGATGCCCTTATCCAGGGCGACTTACAATTGTTACAAGATATCACATTATTTTTACATACAATTACCCATTTATACAGTTGGGTTTTTACTGGAGCAATCTAGGTAAAGTACCTTGCTCAAGGGTACAGCCTATTTAAGGGCCGGTAGAAAACTGCGTCGGCTGCCTATTGGCAGCCGGCGCACCAGCTGCCCGAAGGCAGCCGGTGAAAAGATTCGGTTTGGCACCCCCTATTCAAAAGGGGGGCCAACAAAAGCCAGCCATTAACTAAGCCAGTCTTTTTTTTCATCCAAAAATTAAATGTTCAAAACAAAGGGGGGGGTGGTGCAGAGCACGCCACCCAGAGCCCACTGGTCGACAAAAGCCGTCATGTCGCCAGTGGACTCTGCGTCGGCGTGCTCCAACGCCACCTGGGAACGAAGGAGGGCCCTGAACATGGCCCCACAGTCAGCAGCAGTGTCCTCCACCTGGGATTGAACCCACGACCCTCTGGTCAAGAGTCCAGAGCCCTAACCACTACTCCACACTGCTGCCCTGTTAGCTATTGGTACATCCCTGACTTTAAATATATATGGCTACCTGTAATTCCACCTGTCCTATTAAGTTACATGGAATGTTAAGGGTTTTAACTTTAGCCTAAGGCCTTCTAATAGCTCTTTACTTTTTCCCATGTTAACTTATTGGTAATGACAGCAATCATCCTATGCCTAACCCTTTTTATCTCAGAATGTTCACCAACAATCCAGCATTTTCTGGACTGTTCTAGAATTAAGTTCTGCATTATCATATTGAAATTTCTAGTACCTTGTAGACATTACTATCATAGCATCAAAGGGTATGCATACTTTTGAATTAGCATTTTTGGAGTTTTGCAATAACATTTCTGAAATAAATAATTGTAGACATCTATTTCTTGTAACTTTTTTTCCTCACCCACAAAAGCAAAACTTCTGCTACAAAAGATTTTTCCTATAATTATCTGTTTTCGAGATAATTTCAAGAAATTAAAAGTTTCCATTGGGGTATGTAAACTTTTGACTACAGCGGTATATATTTAAATTACATTCTAACAACATCATTTTGTTAAATGCGACTTGAACAATATCTCATTTTGTTTTGTTCTTCCTGAGTGCAGTTTGATATCCAGCGGAAATGTATTATTTGAGTAATTTTCATCTATTCTCTTTATTCTCTTATGTACAGTTCACCAGTGACAGAATTGTCATGATGGCTTTATGTTTTGTACAATTTGGCAGTCAGCCAATTGATTATTCCCACATCCCCCCCCCTCATTCCCCCCATTCCCCCCATTTCCCTGAGATTTCAAAGACTTCACCTTGCTTCCTCTGTTATGGCTCTGGAGACATCCAATACAAATAAATGCAGACCCTTGCTTTCTGTACAGTTCTTTATTCATATTTCCTTTCTCTTTGATTGGTTTTGCACATTCAGTATATTCAACATTATTATTTTGTTCAAGTACAGCTAACCTTAAATGTACATGAATATATGGTATAGAATATTATCTTAATTATTAGAACCAACCATCCAGTGAAAAGTACAAGATTGTGAGAGGTTCTGAAGTTAGTATGCAAATAGATATTGTACATGTTCTCCTTTATCATGAAAAAGTATGTTTTCGAAGTACAGTACCATAGCAACTGAAATCCAGTCTCTAATTGCTTGCAAAGTTTCATAATTTTTTCTCTTGGATTGAGTACCTTAAAACTTGTTTTATGTAATGTTATTTAATTCAAGCAGTCCAAAACTGCTGATTAAAAATCGGGATTTAAACAGCAACAAATACTCTAAACAATGTTGTAAATATTTAATGGGCAAAAAGGCTTTAGCAGACTTGCCCCCTATTCCCAGTCATATTCACATGCTGCTTTTTAAACTTATTACTGCGTATTACATTACAATATGTATTTAAAAAAACATTTATACATATTAATTATTAAAAATTTCTGAAGTAAAAAAAACCAAACATTTGTGGGCAAATGAAAGTACTTTTTTTCAATAAATGAATAACATACATAGCTAAGCGTGTTTCTTACTATGGAACTCAGTAATAATGTTAATGACATATGCAAGTCAATGCTTATTTAATCACTTGAGCTGAAAATAATAATGAATAAACACCAACAACACAATTTTAAAACAGATCATTTATACAAAGGGGTATGTTTAAGCTTGGGGAAATAACAAATCCTTTGCATTTGTTTAAATATAGAATAGTTTGAGATTGACCACTTTTACAGCAATTTTGAACTGTATTGCATACTAGAAAGTATAATAAGTGTGCAGCCATTTATTAATATTGGGCTGTATGTATAAAGCTTGTTCATATCAAAGTCTTTTTAAAAGGTATTTGTTATTTAAATATTTTAGTTTTCTTGTTCTTTTACAAAACAAAAAGGGGTAATAACAATTTGCAATACAGTACTCTGTTAATGTGTCATTGTCAGTTAATTGAAGTGTTGGATGTGATAACATTACAAACACTGGCTAAATCAATTAAAAACCACTAATAAGATGTCACCATACTTTATGGTCACAATTACAGATGAATCAGTGCATAATGGGTACAAATGAAACAAACACTTCTTTTACACTCAGTATTTCCAGACCAAAACAAAGTTCTGTAGCAGCCTGCTGTTTAATTCCACTTTTGTATGGACCAATAAGCAGTAAATGCCCTTAATACTAAATCAAGGAGGCTGGATTTGCATTAAACTAACAATGACTTTCCATGTCCTTCCTCACCTCCTATTGTTACTAGCATATTAGTATTCCAGGTCCCAAAGTTCACAGCATAGCCACTGGAACAGTGCTTCTTTCATTATTAATAATATCTGGGTTTTTTTTTTTTATTTCAGTGGTTGAGAGCAACGCCATGTAGGCTACCTACTTCTCAATGTCACGTATGTAATTTGCCTACATTGGAATTCCTTCAGGTTTTGTGTCAGCAGTATGATTAAAAAAAAAAAAAAAAAGAAATAAAATCATGGATTTCTCCCTTGCAGAATCCTCCCCCCCCCCCCCCCCCCCCAACCGCAACAGAAAAAATAACCAGTGGTTTGCATGTAGGTTTGATTTCTTTTGTATGTGTATTTACTGAACAATCTGTATGATTATTTGAATTTTTTGTATAAAGTCACTTAGAAAGAGAAGGAATTAGTGAATACATGCCATGAATTCATTTCAGCATTAAAGTACCAACAGGGTGCGTGTTTTGCTGGACATTGTCAAGTTAAGGGCCGGTTGAATGGAAAGAGTTTGCTGGTAGCAAAGTTAACTTGACATATGAATGTTGAACAACACTGGCTGTTTAAAATGAAAAAAAGGTTAAGTACTCTGATATTGGTTTACCTTTATAATATGATACCATTTTCAGTTTACCAGCTTTTTTAAGGAGTGTTTACAAGACACTTGTCTGTGGCCTGAGGTGGGTGTCTATTTTAATTGAGGTGGTGCTATGTTAAAATGATAGTTTAATAATTTTTAAATGTAAAATAGGAGCTGTGTGGTCCAGTGGTTAAAGAAAAGGGCTTGTAACCAGAAGGTCCCCGGTTCAAATCCCGGCTCAGCCACTGACTCATTGTGTGACCCTGAGCAAGTCACTTAACCTCCTTGTGCTCCGTCTTTCGGGTGAGACGTAATTGTAAGTGACTCTGCAGCTGGTGCATAGTTCACACACCCGAGTCTCTGTAAGTTGCCTTGGATAAAGGCGTCTGCTAAATAAACAACTAATAACAATAATAATAATAATAATAAAATACATTTGGGATATACAGTATATTGAAATAAATATAAAATAAAGATACTGTCAGCCAAATAGCAAAGCAAAATACCAGAAGAGTAGAGCCCCCTTTTACACTGATGCTCCTACCCGGGTCCCAGAATGTGGGTTGACACACTTCGACCCGGGTCGAGCGAGACAAAATGCATGATGGCTGTTCGTAAGTAACAAACAGCCACGCCTGAGGGAAGGTTTTACTTCCGAAAGCAAAATTTCTGTTGATTGAGACACACCATGAGCCAGATTGCAGCAGGGATGAAGAAACATTTGCTATAATCAACATTTGGGCAGACAATTCAATCCAGAGAAGCTTGAATGGAATGGTCTGAAACAAGCTGCTTCTGGGAAATTGCGCACGCTCATTTATTTGCTTCTGTCACCCAGGTAGTCCCTGCTTTTTCAAAAATCACAGTGAAACTGCGTAGCCAACCCACAAGACACCGGGTCGTGACCTGGGTACAGCATGCCAGTGTGAAAGGGATATTAAAATAGGGGATTATTTTCAAAGGAGATCCGCTGGAGGATAGCGCTTATACGCCAATATTTCAACAGTTTTTTCCACTCAGAATGGTCAATGCCTATATATGCCAGTATAAAAAGAGTTACAGCACTTCAGATCCAGTCACCCTGACTTTCAACATGGATTCTATTATCATTGAGGAAACACAAGAAAATCCAAGGAGAAGGGGGAGAGTTTACAGACCATGTATTTCTTTTGCATTTGGAAGCAGTGGCGCTGGTGCTGAAAAGTCTTATTACAAGTTACCTTCTTTAACATGTCAATCTAGGCTTGCACGTGCTGTACTTTTAAGAAGTAATATATCAATGTTCAATATAGTGAAAATATGGGAGGGAATCTAAAGGAGAGTGGTATTGCTTATTTATTTGTTTGGATTCATAAACAGAAATGACTTGATTGTGGTAAAGCAACAGAAATGTTAGATATGAAGGCTAATCACATCTTTAAATTAAAGCAGCAAAACACTCAATTGTATATAAAGCAATGTTGCCATTCCAGTGTGGGTACACTTTCAATAAATTAAGCTTCAGATATATAAAAACAGTTCTTTTTGACAGTCATTCAAACTAAAGAGGTAAAACAGGTGCTTTTGAATGTCATCTGCAAATTTTTTTGTAAAGTTCATTGTGAGGCAAAACAACTATTTTTTCCATATCCTGATTGGTCAAAACAGGTCACATGGGGGTGTTGATATTACAGCATATCACCATGGGTCGGCACTTTTTTCAAAAACTAACCATTACTTGAACAAGAGGTAATGATATTATTACATACTGAGGTGGGAACAATTTTAATTGAAGTGTGCCATATTTATTTTATTCTGCAAAAAGTAAAAGAAAAGTTATTGTGAACTTTACAGCTCCACACAGCCATCTACAAGTTACTGCATTCACCCTAGTGTATCTTTGTTATGGCTAATCCAAGGTGAGTGTACCCCAATATCTAGCACTGTGTGATAGAGGCGCTATCACATGCTACAACAGCATTACTACTGTATTAATAGACTGGTTTTAATACCTGCATTGCACTACAGTAACTGTACTGAAATTATATTTATGTTATTTTTTTATTTTATTTTTTTCTGGGGGTGTCCTTTTTCCTGAATAATACCCTATTTCCTTTGTGCTAATAGGAATGCATGAAAGCAGCTGCTTTACGATAGCACTTTTAATTTTAAATATTGCACAGTTAACGACCTAAGTCTTTTATAGATAGACAAATATTGCTTACTGATGTATTTATATCCTTTAATTTGATCAAAATACTCATAACTTTATTGTAATTGTTAATGCGGATAGCGATAATGCTTCTGGCTGCCAGAGTAATGTACGGCAATGATCATTTGTATATGCACACAAACATTTTTATTGGTAAATGTCCGTACATTTGCCAGTGTATTATATATGTTTAATGACAAACAATCTGTTAAGATTACACTGTTGCATTGTCCTACAATTTAACATATTTTCTTAACAGTGTACATACAAAAATTTTATATATATATATATATATATATATATATATATATATATATATATATATATATATATATATTCAGTACTGTGCAAAAGTTATTGTCCAAAAAGACTTACGGCCAAAAAGCCATACCTCCGACGTGGAAACAAGGCCAAGCGACTCAACTATGCACGAAAACACAGGAACTGGGGTGCAGAAAAATGGCAGCAGGTGCTCTGGACTTATGAGTCAAAATTTGAAATATTTGGCTGTAGCAGAAGGCAGTTTGTTCGCCGAAGGGCTGGAGAGCGGTACACGAATGAGTGTCTGCAGGCAACAGTGAAGCATGGTGGAGGTTCCTTGCAAGTTTGGGGCTGCATTTCTGCAAATGGAGTTGGGGATTTGGTCAGAATTAATGGTCTCCTCAATGCTGAGAAGTACAGGCAGATACTTATCCATCATGCAATACCATCAGGGAGGCATCTGATTGGCCCCAAATTTATTCTGCAGCATGACAACGACCCCAAACATACAGCGAAAGTCATTAAGAACTATCTTCAGCGTAAAGAAGAACAAGGAGTCCTGGAAGTGATGGTATGGCCCCCACAGAGCCCTGATCTCAACATCATCGAGTCTGCCTGGGATTACATGAAGAGAGAGAAGCAACTGAGGCTGCCTAAATCCACAGAAGAACTGTGGTTAGTTCTCCAAGATGTTTGGGCCAACCTACCTGCCGAGTTCCTTCAAAAACTGTGTGCAAGTGTACCTGTTTTGAAGGCAAAGGGTGGTCACACCAAATATTGATTTGATGTAGATTTTTCTTCTGTTCACTCACTTTGCATTTTGTTAATTGATAAATATAAACTATTAACATGTCTATTTTTGAAAGCATTCTTACTTTACAGCATTTTTTCACACCTGCCTAAAACTTTTGCACAGTACTGTATATATATATAAATTAGCTCAGGTGTAACCAATCACCTTCAAAATCACACACCAAGTTAAGTGGCCTCCACCTGTGTTAAATTGTAGTGATTCACATGATTTCAGGATAAATTCAGCAGTTCCTGTAGGTTCCCTCTGCTGGGTAATGCATTTCAAAGCAAAGACTCAACCATGAGCACCAAGGCACTTTCAAAAGAACTCCGGGACAAAGTTGTTGAAAGGCACAGATCATGGGATGGGTATAAAAAAATATCAAAGGCCTTGAATATCCCTTGGAGCATGGTCAAGACAATTATTAAGAAGTGGAAGGTGTATGGCACCACCAAGACCCTGCCTAGATCAGGCCGTCCCTCCAAACTGGATGACCGAGCAAGAAGGAGGCTGATAAGAGAGGCTACCAAGAGGCCAATGGCAACTTTGCAAGAGCTATAGGCTTTTATGGCCAAGACTGGTCAAAGTGTGCATGTGACAACAACATCCCAAGCACTCCACAAATCTGGGCTGTATGGTAGGGTGGCAAGAAGGAAGCCATTACTCAAGAAAGCCCACCTTGAATCACGTTGGAAGTATGCAAAAAAACACTCAGGCGATTCTGTAGCCATGTGGCAAAAATTTTTGTTGTCTGATGAAACTAAAATTGAACTTTTTGGCCTAAATGCAAAGCGTTATGTTTGGCACAAACCCAACACAGCGCATCACCCAAAGAATCCCACCCCTACTGTGAAGCATGATGGTGGCAGCATCATGTTATGGGGATGTTTCTCATCGACAGGGACTGGGGCACTTGTCAGAATAGAAGGGAAAATGAATAGAGCAAAGTACAGGAAAGTCCTTGAGGAAAACCTGCTGCCTCTGCAAGAAAGCTGAAACTGGGACGGAAGTTCACCTTTCTGTAAGACAACGACCCAAAGCACACAGCCAAAGCTACACTGGAGTAGCTAAGGAACAAAAAGGTAAATGTCCTTGAGTGGCCCAGGCCACAGCAGCTCAGCACACCTTTATAGATAAAAAAATCTTTAAATAGACTAACTAAATATTACCGGTTTCTGCCGTTAACTAATAATGCTGGCAAATACACAGCAATGTGTATTTGCACAGCTAAACAATACAGGGTTTGAGTCCCGAAACAATAATAAGTACAAGCAATGTACAGGCATGGCTCTGCATCCTTTTCACGGTGCTCCAGTGCCAGTGGTGAATACACAATTAATGGTGACCAGTACAGTATTGTAATCAGGGTTTGGTGCTGGCTTAACAGCAACAGCTCCTGGGTGTTAGCCGTCTAATAATTACAAATCACAAGTTAGTAACACAAAAACAAATACAAAACACTCACAGTCTTTTATGGTTAAACAACGCTCCGTTCGTAACCATAACAAAAGGAACAGACTGCTTCGTCACATCCTGATATACCTTCAGTCACGCCCACTTTGGTAGCGAGTGCAATCACGTATGCTCCAGTCCATGACTGATACATCGCCTACTGCATTAGGGCGATGACTTCTGGTATAGTGACTCCACCCCCTTTCCGGATGGCCGGCTTCCGACTGACCCTGGAATGAACTGCAAAACTATCCAGCCCGGGGCACTCTGTTTCCCTTATACAGCGCCCTCACAGGTCGGGAGGGAGATTTATAACCAAGATTCATTCTTTCTTTGTCACAGTATGCAATAAGGTCCGACAGGGCGTTGTAAGGCACGAGATGAAGTCGAGTGCCTCCAACCCCAGAGAAGTCTGTATATTTAACGTATACGGACACCCTGAAGGGCCTTATTGCATTTATAATCCAGGTCAAACAGTGGATTTGAAGAAAAAAAGCATAAATCATGTTCAGGGCAAAAATTGTGGACATTGCCATTGAAAAAATACACCAGGGGGCGGGGAGTTTTTCCCTGTCACTGACAGTACAGACACACTGTTTGAGCAGAAGGAGGAAGGAAATAAAAATAAATACAGCGACGTCTCTGATTTGAGTAATTTTTCAAGGTATGTGTCTGAGAGGGGTGGACAATGTGCAAAAGTGTCTTTTTGTGTTTTTCTGTAGCATTTTCAAACCACTAAAAATACATTATTTTAAGTGACAAAGTCGGGGTGACTGAGTATAAAGACAGCATTTTTCTTTTCTTCTGTTGCTATCTTCCAGTTCATTTAATTGTTCTACATCCAAATTGGCATGTCTACTTACTACTTTGGAATTTTTTTAAAGGTAATTGATCACTCCATTTCCTAGTTAGAGCTGTACATCAGTAACTGTAAAAACACGATGGCTACCATCCAATACTTTAAATTCTGTGATGCAGCACAGTGATTTAGAATATGTGACAGGTGGAACCTTGCTTGACCAATCACATTGCTTGTTTCACGTTCCACTGGATTATAAACATGTGAAATGTTTGGTCCACTAAAATAAATTGCTTTACATAATCTCTGTAATTAAGAAATAGGAGTGTCCAGTGTGAAAACACAACATTAAATTATATATTAACACAGCATCCAAAGTAGCATTATAGCATTAAAATGTTCAGTACAAAAAAATGGTCTGAGTTACAAGCTATTGCAATGTCCAAAAAATAAAAACTAAATCCAAAATATGGATTGTAGCATAACAACAGGAAAGCATAATCAATCAAACTGCGGAATCTATATCATCTGATCCGAAACTGCCAAACTCTTCGTCATCTGAACCTTTATCATTGATGATGCAAGCAATTGTCTGAATCATTAATACACAAAGCAACTACTTCTAGGTAGTTTTTTTCTGTTCACGTGAGCCGCGATATTTCCCCCTCTGCATTATTTGCGTGTGGTAATTAAAAACCGGAAATTAATGGTGAAAATGTAACTTTCATCTACAAGTCGGGGGATGGGGGGGATCGTGCCAACCAGGGCATTGACTCGGCATAGTCCTTTAATTAAATTAGCCTGTCGAATGTCATAAACACTTTGAAAAATGTGTTAGTGCCTTTAAGACTAGTCAGGGTGTTTTGGATTGAGGTTTTTATGTGTGTGTTTTTGTCTCAGTTAAGTACCATACTTGTTTATCAAACCAAAACAGCCAGTATCCACCTATTTCATGCAAAATAAATTATTATTATTATTTATTTCTTAGCAGACGCCCTTATCCAGGGCGACTTACAATTGTTACAAGATATCACATTATTTTTACATACAATTACCCATTTATACAGTTAGGTTTTTACTGAAGCAATCTAGGTAAAGTACCTTGCTCAAGGGTACAACAGCAGTGTCCCCCACTGGGGATTGAACCCACAACCCTCCAGTCAAGTGTCCAGAGCCCTAACCACTACTCCACACTGCCGCCCTAAATGAAGTGCATGACAAAATAGTGCATTTTGTGAAGGGAAAATAACATCATTCTGACTTGCTAAAAGTCGTTGTACGCAAAGTCACTGTTAGCAATGTAAAGTCAGTGTGGAGTAGTGGTTAGGGCTTGGACTTTGACCGGAGGGTCATGGGTTCAATCCCTGGTGGGGGAAACACTGCTACTGTACCCTTAAGCAAGGTACTTTAGCTAGGAATGTTTTAAGATTATCTGCAACTTGCCACATAGAGTATCAGCTCTGAAGTAGAACAAGCGTGCAAATAGGTAAACTGTATGCGTTTTATAAAACATTTATTAGGTAGATGGTGTATTCTGACTCCAATTACTTTTTTTGACCCAGGTGCATTGGAATGATCTGTGCAATATGGTAGTCAAACCGTTCATGATGGTGGTGGTGGTGGTGGTGGTGGTGGTGGGGGGGGGGGGGGTACAAATTGTATCTGTTTATGTTCTGTGTTTGTTAAATGTATTCCAGTGACAAAAGATTCTGGCTGACTTCATCTTACCATGTGACATTGGGGGGTTCTGATGCTCATATATTTTTCTTTATATCTGTCTATGCCTGAAAGCAATGTGACCTTTCAACTCTGCTGGTCCAACCTGCTCCACGTATATAGAAACGGGGTTTTGTCACTTTTGATTTGAAGTCTGTTTAGTCCAAGTCAGTTGGAAGTTTTCCAAAAATACTCAGACAGGTAAACACCATAAAAAGTTAAAACAAATAAATGAAATGCATCTGAAGCTGCTTGCTATTTTTAGCAAATAAATTAAATATCATTTTTACAGATACAGTATTATATGAGGGGATGGGAAGATGATTGCAAATTCTCCAACACAGCTTTTGTGGTTGTAAGGCTAAAGGTTCATTTGTATTCGCCAAAGTTAATGGGTTTTATGTAAAGAACGAAAAACCTCAGGAGCATAAAGGAGATTGAGTATGATTTGAATGTACTAACCTTTAGAAAGAGACAGCCCATTTTGTTTAAGTTGTTTTTCTTTGCTGGAGTTTTTCTATGACATACTGCATTTTTCAAAGGAAGCGTTAAATCAAATGTGTTTTTACGCCCATTTTCAAGATTTCACTGACCTTATTGAAATTCACGAATTTTATGACCTCAGTGCGAAATCGTAGCCTTACACATGACATGTCAGTATTGTTATTCAATGCTATAAAAAGTCTTACCCCTCTCTATGATCTGAGAAAAATAATGGAGTTTGATTTATTTAGTAACACTAAATCCTGTAGTTTCTTTCAGTATAAAATTAAGTAAAAAAAACATATTACCCATTATAAAATATCTGTCTGTACCAATTATGTTACTTACATACAGTATGTACAATCATAGAAATAAATACATAAACACATTATGTACAAATCTTAGAAAGGCACCTAACCTATTTCCAACTCAAATTTGGAAAATTAGAGAGCTACTTACAATCTGACTTAATTAGCAGACCAACAAACATCTGGATTATCTGGAACAACTTTCTAAACACATTCAAATTTCCTCATTTAGAAGATATTGTATAAACATTGCACACACACCGAAGCATTCCCAGGCTTACAAAGAAACAAAATGTTGTTGTTAATGGAGCTAAGTTGGCATTTAGTTTGGATGACCAGTTGGGCATCATGCTAACAAATGTTTGAAATAGTTATAACAAAGACAACAGAGGCTATTAATTATTTTGCCTCTGTGATACTGAAGGCTTCCCAAGGTCATAACTAAAATATCAAGCAGGCAGTCAATTGATTTTGCTGATTAATTTTGATTTTTTAAATTGCCCTAATCTCTAGAGAATTAGAGCAATAGAGGGCCGATTCAGATATAACACTATCACTCAAATAGATTTCAAGTATAAAAATGAAACTTCTATCTTAAAACCACAAAGTGGTGATAAGTCTTAAAGAAGAGGATTATTGTGACAATTCTGTGCCTGTTCTGTCTGTCAAATGCGTGCCTCTAAACTGATAAGTCACATAAACGCCAGTCTATTAGCTAAATTTCTTATAATGAGGAGGAGCTCTCTGATTACACACTGTAGGGCAGTTCTCAAGATATTAAATGTATTATCTAGCACTCTCCATCAACTTGTCATCCAAATATGAGAATGGTATCACAGTTATAAGCAATTAAATTATTATTATTTATTTCTGAGCAGACGCCCTTATCCAGGGCGACTTAAAGTCGTAAAAACATCTTCAATTCTCACACTGACCCTTGTTTAAACTGTTTACTTAAGAGTGCAAATTAGACAATTTTCTGTTCAAGGGAAAAACACACCAGCAATGTTACAAATCTACTAATATATCTTAACTAATGTATACTTCATCTTGGTTGGATTCACTTTGCATATAATTTCCTGGTATATACAGTACTTCACATCCTGGTGGCTTTTTAAAACACAGAAATTTAAAATACCCCTGTGGCCAGAGTTGAACTATTATCCAGATTCCTTGCAAGTAGGAAATGCCATAGTTGGTCATTCACAACAGAAAAACAACACATTTATTCTTCACATCTACAGTACCAGCATAAGTGTAAAGTACTCGTCGGTTATTTTGCAGTTTCATACAGCGTTAATATTGAGAATGTACTATCAGTCTTAAAATAAATAAAGTAAACAATAATTAGTGTATGTCTGCATAAGCCAGAACAGTATATATATATATATATATATATATATATATATATATATATATAGATAGATAGATAGATAGATAGATAGATAGATAGATAGATAGATAGATAGATGTGTCAACTTATATAGTTTATCGTGCCCACTTCATTCTAGTCTATTCTTGATGAGAACAACTTTGTATTTTATTTTATTTGGAAGTTGGAATAAACCAAACCCTGCTTTAGAGCTTCCAGTCTTAAAATGAAAACCAAAGAGCACAACAGTTATGACTCCATAACAAACATGTCACATGAAAGAATCAGCATGAAACTGAGCTTGCCAGAAAAACAGGTTCACAGTAATTCTAAAAAATGTAAAGATAAAGTAATGTTGCTTTTTCATTGAAAAGGAACTGACAGACTAAGTTGCAAAAATCAAAAAACCTATTGGCAACTAACAGCTGAAGCAGCCATGTACAGAGGGATTTCTCATAAACAGGAAAAATTATTTGAGAGGGACTAGAAGATCCTTGGAGGGGGGGGGGGGGGGGACCAAGTAATTGCAACAGAAAAAAGAAATTAAAATTAGTAGTTTATTAGAAAAATATGTATTTAAATGAATATCTGACTACATAGGACTAGTGGATCCCATGACACATCACTTTTGTGCATACTTGTACTTGTAGATTAGGGGGCTTTCTATTTTTACTTTCATTCTCCTGTGTTTGGGCCAGCCACTGTTGTATACCATTACAATATTTACCTATTGACCCCAATTTAGAGACCGACAAATATTTTGGTTGTATGCTTGATGGTCAGTGTGCAATGCAACATCCACCTGAACACACACACAAAAATAATAAGACACAAATACAATGAGCATCCCTTTACAATGAACATACTATTTTTGTTTTATGAATGGTTGTCTCAATGCTTTAATCAGGGAAGCAAATCTTGCTAGCTCCACTGTCACCCTGATGCTCCGATGAAAGCTGAAACATGTTTTTTTTTTTTTTTTTATGTGAGTTGCAGTTTTCTGTACTTTATCCACTATCGTGACCCGTTAAGGCACCTAACTAACATTCTCTTGTGTGTCGCTTCATAAGTCTCTACTACTTTCAAATACATTTCACACAATGGAAAACCTTCAAAGGTGAAGCCTTCCTGAATAATCCCACAAATAGGCACATGGTTTTATACTTGGGTTCATGCTGTGAAAAGGCAGTAAATGCTTTGGTTTCATGCAAATGCAAGACCTAAGATGTTCATAAATTTGCAGTACTTTGCAACGGATTGGTAAATTGATTAAATAACATATTTCTAATCTATTTTTACTTTTCTCCTTCTCTCTTCAATTATTTTCTAAAAAAAAAAACATTTCCATTTAAAATAAATTATTAAAATCCCAAGAGCTAATCTTAAATTCATCTGAATGAGTACCTTGTACTTTAGAGAAATAGATTGCTGCTAAGATAATGAAGTCAGGCTTATGAATGGCTAACAACTTATGTTAACTTCATTTGCACAATGTGATGAATATTTTGCATATATTATTGTGACTGGAATCCCGGTTGCCCATAAGTAGAATTAGTTACAGAGCTGCCCTAAAGCCAGCAAAGATCCTGAACACTTTAATTTCGTTGCTCAACCAGTGAAAGACTGCATTAAAAAGAACACTCTCTGGAAAGCTGATGTTCATGTATATGAAGTGAGTTGATTCCTGCAGGGGCATCATTAGAGTATTGTTTTTTTTCCAAAACTTTTGGTGACATGATGGGTCCACTTAATGTGAATCAAGATAAGAACTAAGCTTGTACACTGCACACATGCTAGTGTGCATTGGTGCCGCCATATCTTACTCATGGAAAAATACCTGAGCAACTATGAGCAAGATGGAATTTCTCTAATGAGGCCAGTATAAAAATGACAACTAGTGGTGTGCATTGGGAACCACCCCTTGAAACAGTACGTTGATTTGATATTTTCCATTGCAAATCTTTGGCAAACCTCACATTTTTGGTTAATATGTTATAGATGTTTCGTATTGTTTGGGTGAGTGGACCAAAGCTGCTCCAAATGTGGGAAATGTTGTCTTTTGTAAAGAGAGCCCCTACACACAATGCAGCAACTTATTATGAATAAAGAAAAATAGGATTGTACTCAGGAATTCCAATTAAACATGAAAAGGTGTTCACTTTAGAATTGTTCTGCATGTTCTGTGCATGTGATGACATCTGTAAACAAGAAAAACATTTCTGGAATTTTGACAGATCTGTAGCAGTGATTAGATGATTTCTTATACAATGTAGAATACTGTAAACTAGGTTACACAAGGAAGTACTGTATTATTTACAAATTAACTGCAATGGTTATATCAGAAAATGAGAAAAAAAGAAAGGTAGTTTATTGACCAATTATCTCTGACTTAGCTCCCTGTTTATGCTATAGGCTCACATTAGGTGCTACATTGGTGTCTACTAGCAACACGTCTCTTACTCCTGGGTCATACCCTGGTGAAATCATCCGAGTCATTTATCTGATTCTGACACCAAACAGGCAATGGCATTGAGTGTCCACTAGAATTAGATTCTGCCATGCCCTGGGTCTGATGAATATCATGTGTTTTGCCCTCAGAACTCACTGAGATGACATCATTGTAGTATACAACCTTCTGTCAAAATTATGAATCTATTGTTCTTGGCAGATCTCTTTACCATATCAAGTTGATATTGTAAAACAGTCAGTGAAGAACCCTGAAACTGCATATCTAACCTGGATAGTACTCGTTGAGACTGGAGCATAATTTACAAGAAACCTGTCAATGCAGCACAAACAGACTGCAAGTGCATTGTAATACAATCCCATAATGGTAGTGCACAAATACAAAACCACATTGTAAAGTCTATAGAGCTATGATGCAAACCATCCCTTTCCCAGGATGGTACATGGCTTAATTAGCATATCTGATTCCTGATTGCCTGGTTCCCTAAAGTATTAGTATATGCAATTTCTGAAGCTACTGATCTATGAGGTATTCTTAAGAATTAACTGTAAAAAAAAAAAAAAAGAAAAAAAAAAAAAACCTAGCTGAGGTTTATAGATAGAAAACCCTTTAGCCTAGCAAATTTCATATTACATTCATGCGTCATAAGCAGTTCTTGGTATTCAGAGAATTATAAATCAATGGCAGTATGTAATATTAAAAAACTTAACAGGGTCCAGTCCCAACTGATTGGCAGTATTGAGAGTCTATTGCACGTTACTCAAAAGCCACTTTGACACACAAATGTTGGTACTGAGCCATCTCAGAGAGACATCTAAAAAATTCTTAAAAAGACCCATTCACACAGCACAAAATTGCACCATCTACAGTTTGCCGGGATGATACCATAATAACCCTTTCACACAGCCAAAGAGATCATGAGAGACCAACTTTCAAACCTGTCAGTCAACAGATCGTTCTCATGGTAACGGAAACCCATTCAACAAAAATCTTTGGCTGAAGACACCTTTAATTCTAACTTGAGTATTTAAGGAGGCTCAAGGTAGAGATGAAAAGGTATGATATTTTGACATCACAGAAGCCAAAGAATAGGTATTTTTGTACCTTCAATACAGAATTGCCAAGGTATGATATTTTGACAGTCCACACACACCCATCAAATTTAGGAACCTTCATACATAGAACTGCCCAGGTATGAGAAATTGACAGCTGATCTGCACTCATCAAATTTGGCTACCTTCATAGAGAACTGCCAAGGTATGACATTTTGACAGTCCACACACACCCATCAAATGTTGCAACCTGCATCCATAGAACTGCCAAGGTATGAAAGTTTGACAACTGATCTGCAATCTTCAATAAAGAACATTATCAAAGTACCTTTTATCATATTGTCATTTTGAGAGTTCATGTATAGAGTTTCTTACAAGTTGCGATGGTGACCAAATGTTTGTAAGTAGTATTGTTGTGTAAAAATGTAGCTTAAAATAAACAGTTGCATTCAAGAAATTTAGAACAAGAACATTGCTTAAGGTTTGTGTGTTGGACATGCGACATTAACAAAATGCAGTGAAAATAATTTTATTGAAGTGCTGTAAATGCAGCAAAAAGTTCAATATTTAAACAAAAAGGAGAGTGAAAAGGTTACCATATCAAGCTAAAAAAAGTTTTGTGAACTCCAATAAACCAACGTTCTCTTTTGCCAGTCAAGTCGTAGAGTGCCTAAATAAAGTTTTGAGTCAACAGATCTATTTTGTCTGTTGCATCTTCTTAGCAGCCACTATTCCTGGTAAAATAGATTTGGTTGCATTGTTTACCATCAGGAGATTAAGGATGATTTAATTCCGCAGCAGGTTCCTTTGATAGATAATGAGCTGATAACACTGTGTAACAATTTTTTTTTTTTTTTTTTTTTTTTTTGTTCCTGGGTATTAAGTGTTATTTCCTGATTGCATATGCCTCAAAAGTATAGAAAATGGCTATTATTCCCCACAAACTTTGCTTTTGTGACCAGGACAGTGATATTTTGAAATGTACCTATTTTCCAGAACATTCCAGATAGATTCAGTACAGAGTAAACTTGGAGTAACTTCTGGAACTTTCTAGAACTTTCCAATAATATAAATAGTAGTATAAATACAGGGGCCTTAAGCCCACCAGTTCAGTTTAGTTGCAGCTGCCTAAGTGGATACATATCTGCATTTTTCTGAGATAGCATCAAGAGGCTGCAAGCATCCGGCAGACGCATTTTGCTATGTCTGCGGCCAATTTATCAAGACAAGAGTGAAAAAGTACTCCGTGGAAGCATCTGCTAAGATGTGTGAGGCCTACAAGGCATATTTCGGCATGCCTGTCGAGGATCAAGACAAACCCTGGGCACCTCATTTCACCTGCGAGCACTGCAAAAAAACTCTGGAAGGTAAGATGGACAATTGTTGCTCGGAATTTTATGTTATAAAATTAAAAAATTTTAAAATTGTAAAAGTTTTTAATTTTAAAATGTTTTACAATTTTCAATGTTATTGAAAAAATATATCATATATGAAAAATGTTGCAAGAATCTCTTACACATTAGTCATGGGGGAAATAAATGTATTTTTGTAGGATGGTACAGAGGGGAAAAGAGAGCTATGAAGTTCGCTATCCCAAGAATTTGGCGGGAACCCACTGACCACTCAAGCAACTGCTACTTCTGCATGGTGGACCCTTCCAAACATCGGAGTGGCAAGAATGCACCTGCTATCACGTATCCGGACCTTCCTTCATCCATCGCCCCGGTGCCACACTGCCATGAGTTCCCCGTACCCACTCCTCCGGAGAGAGAGCAGCCGTCTTTAGAAGAGAGCAGCAAGTCAGAGAGCGAGGAAGATGTTGTAGATCCAGAAGACAATTTCAGAGGTGGAGCTGAGGAGAGAAACCCATACTACCCCAACCAAAAAGACCTCAATGACTTGATTAGAGATCTTGGTCTCACCAAGTCCAATGCCGAGCTTTTGACATCTAGGCTCAAGCAGTGGAACTTGTTGGATGAAAGTGTGCAAGTCGCAGATCAGAGGAAGCGTCACCAACCTTTTTCCAGCTTCTTCACCTGTCAAGATGGGCTCTGCTTCTGCCACAATGTGACCAGTCTGTTCGAGGCAATCGGAATCGCCTGTAACCAGAATGAGTGGCGCCTCTTCATTGACAGCTCATCCAGGAGCCTCAAAGCCGTGCTGCTCCATAATGGTAACAAGTACCCGTCTCTACCCCTGGCTCACTCAGTGATAAAAAACAAACAACTTCTCAAAGCACTGTTTTTTTGTATTCAGCCGATGAAGGACTTGTAGTCTGAAACGTCCTGATAATTGATTTGTAATCAATTATTCTACCTTTTTAAGTACCTGAAATATCCTTTTCTTTTTTCTTATTGATCATTTTGGTACACAGCAGTTTTCATTTTTCTCAAACTTTATATATATATATATATATATATATATATATATATATATATATATATATATATATATATATATATATATTTAGAGTGACCAATTATTATTTTTTATTTATTTTCCCCCAATTATGTTTTTTCTCCTCTCCGAAGCGGGTCCCCACACAGCACAGACGCTCTGAGGACGTGTGAGCATCCTCCGATCTCAAGTCTAATATCTAGGGTATATAATAATAAGTCCCCAAATCCCCTCCTGATGTTGTCACCAGGTCAGTGCTATGAACTGCTATGCAAAACAGTTTAAATGGTCACTCAATAACATGTGATTAGTACTGTATCTGGAAGTCCCTTGCTTTTTAAAAGTAATTTATTAATTGAGTTTTTTTTTTGTTTTTTTTTAACACTGCTTAAAGTGTAATCCCAAACCCTTCCCCAAACTGCTAAAATATTGTAATAAATTATAAAAACATGTTGGTGTTAATCCACTTCTTGGTAAATATGTTTTACTTCAGAGTATTATAAAGACAGCCATTTTATTAGAAAGCACAGACCTAGGTGAAAAAATATTCTCTCTTCTGAGGGAACAATATACCAGTCGTGAAAGAAAGATAGATTCAGGATATTTCTATTTCAGTTTTACTATGAAGACCAAGGAATAAATGTTTGCAGTAAAAGAGATATTTTCCATGTTGATCCATCAAATTCCATTATACTTCTTGGAAAGTGGTAATGGTATCTGATTTTGGTAATGCTGAAATGGTTAAAAGGTTTTAAAACATAATGCTGAAATGGTTAAAATTCTCAGACATAAAAGAGAATTTAAACATAATGCAGCACATGCATGCATTATGTATATTAAATATGTCAAGATTTAACATGCTCTAACAGCATAAGGCTTTAAATCAAATATATCCATGTTTGTTCTTTAGTATGGATTATCCACTATTAATATAATGAAAGCAATAATCTGTGTCTGGGTATTTTAATGTGATGGCCACAAAAGACATAATCCATTTACAGAAATGGGCCATTTGGGTGATTAAGCAGCTGCACTGTGCCCTATATTTGAACAACAGTCATAATTGAGAAGTCTGGCTTTTGCAGGAACAGAGAGCTTTGATGTAGATTATCACGTATGGGTTGTTTGTGGAAAACAAACTTAACAAACAAGGGAAAGTGCACATTCATCAAAGCAGAGAGCTGTATTAACAGAGTACAAATTGTGTGAGAAAAATAAATTACTTGTTCAAAAACATTAAGTAAAAATGTATTAATTCATAAACTTGTTCTACTGTTGTTTCAAAAGGCACTTATAATGCATGCATACACATACAACTTTGTGAAAAGGGCTCAATATTTTACAGTCCAAAAAGCTATTTTGGGGGGCCCCAGAGTGGCTCCTCCAGTTAAAGCGCTGATGTTGGGAGCGCAGGATGATTCATACAGCTCAGATGGCGCCAGTTCGCGTCCACGCTGGGCAAAGAGGCCAAACTCTGCTGGGGACTCCAAAGGGGGCGTCACATTGGCTCTAACGCTCCCGGGGTGGGGATGGGAAACCGGCAGGGATTGCTTCTCATCGCGCAACAGCAAACCTTACTGGCCAGACACCGAGTACATTCAGAGTGGATAAACATCAGGGCTGATCTCTGTTCTCCGGGATCGGTAGACAGCCCACATCTGCTCTGGATTGCTTGGCATAAAAGTGATTCTGGCTTTAGACTTGAGATCGGAGGATGCTCACATGTCCTCAGAACGTCTGTGTTGTGTGGGGATCCGCTGCAAACATAATTGAGAAAATAAATAAAAAATAATAATTGGTCACTCTAAATATATATATTGCTGGACCCAGTCTCAGAGCAAAATGTGACTCATTTCTCTCTAAAGTTGGTTACATTAATTTAGTTGCTTCTACCTGTGAAGCTGACTAAATAATATTTAAAATTCTAATGAATCAAGTGCAACAATCCAGTAATCTTTGTTCAAAATAAAAATAAATAAAAACAACAACAAATAAAAGAGGCAATCACCAATTGCATCCATGATACTAGAACATAACAGCCAAAGATTAAAGCTGTCATGATGCATTTAGAACTCACAAAATGTGGGAAAATGTCAGCAGTGGTGACTGAAGCCAATTATTCACAGACTAGATGCAAAATGTTAAGCTCAGTGTTGGAGCAGAGTCTGCCAAACATGTCAAATTATGTCATACTGCATTGCTGTGATGGGGACCACAATATACTTGGATTGAGCAAGAGAGTTCTGCACAATTAGAAGTATTTTCAGTTTGTCTTTTAAACATCAGTATAGACTCTCTTTTTTTTAGACATGCGTTTGGCTGTACTCAATGGTGTCTTATCAAAACACCACTGTCCTGATGTACATGGTATATACAGTACAGTATAGATGTGTCCTATTGCTCCACTAATGGAACCTAGTTCCTTTAGAGCCCAAATGGTCCAGGTTTGTATCCTGTACCAGTCATGGATAAATGTGTTACAATTCCATATTGGCAAGCATGAGTCTCTAAACAAATTGTACTGACTACAAAATCTACAACATCTAAAGCAAAGAGCACAGAACTCTAAATTATGGAAGAGTTTAATAAACAATAAACACCAATTTAATTATATTTATATTTCAAGTATCAAACAGAGTAATTTATTATTTCGATTTCGATTAATGATTAACACATCATTGACGCTAACATGTTCAATAATACAAATATATATGGCTTAAATATTAATTAGAAGGAGCCAAATTTGAACTACATACATTAACTACAGTTTGGTTGCATTTTAATCAGAGTTCCAAACTTCCATAAAGGAGCCAGACTTTACCACTGTATTTATTATCTGGATTGTGCTATACTAATTAACATTCTCATTACATTCCAATAAGTAAGGTTAATGTGACATGAACCAACACAGAACTTATGGCCTCAGTGTCCCTGTGGTAAAAATGTACAATGTCATATAGCAGAAAATAATAAGAATTACAAAATACATTTAGTAGAATAGGAAAAGCATTTAAATTTTCTTTAAAAAAAAAAAAGGAAATCTGTTCATCTGGAACAGGTTTGGTACAAGTTATATAATATAATGTGCATCCTTATCTGTATTTACAGGAATACTCTCAAGACAAATTAGGCACTGTTCATGCACTCAGGCTTGCACAAGCGTTTTATGATTGAACGCAATCTTATTGTGTATTACGCTTCAAGGAATATAAGACACATATGATATTATGTAATTAGGGAAAAATTCCTGAAGACATCTGAAAAAATCGAAATTAAACAGCTGAATTTGCATCTACTTACCAAGATGGTTCATTATAGTGTATAGTAGAATAACATGTTAGTAATAAGTAATACATGTAATATACAGATGCTTCTGGTACACTGTGAGAATTATGTATATTTCAGCATGACATGACACCTTGAAGTGAGTTGTTATGCTTATAAAAAAGTTGTTATGCTTATAATTTTTTTTTAACAGCTCTGCTTAGGATATTGAAATGGAAGTTAAAACTGTATTGTTTTCTTAACATTTGGAGGTTTGTAATGATGAGTGATATATCTGCACACATTTATTTTTTGTAATCTGACAATGCCTGCATATGCAATGTATTTCATAAAAGCCCATACAGGATAATGATGATTTCACCTGAAATCTTCCTCCAAAGCAGACCTGTGTGATGCTGGCTTTTGTAACAAGTAGGATATTGTGTGGTACAGTGGTAAACTAGCTGCTTTATAAACCCAGTTGTTGAGGGTCAAATTCCTATTTTCGTCCTGTTCTTATACAATATGTTCTTTCGATTTTTTTAAAAATTGTAATTATATTTTATAATTAAAAAAAAAAAAGTTCTTATTTGATGTACCAGCTTCCCTTGATAAAATGTCATGTATAAAAAAAGAGAGATAGAATCCAAACTATAAAGCAGTTAAAAGCAAAATATTTCAAACAAAGAAAACTACAGTATTGAGTTGGAGATCTGCCTTAGAGACCACATTGATTTACAAAAACAGTATATGTTAAATATACAATACACATGCACAAATCACTCCATTTAATTGAATCTTTACAATAGGCTACCTATGATTTTTAAAGAGACTTGTGTTATTTTGCTTTGCTATGTTTAACATTACGTTTTTATTTTATTTTACTATACTGTATGTCACAAATGTATTTATGGTACGTATTTAAAGTGCTGTTAAATTTCTCATTAAATTAAAGAAGAATCCCTGCTTAATCAGGGCAGCATTAGTCAATGTTAATCTTTTGCGGATTTCCTTTCCAGTCCAAACAAGCGTGGATAAATGAGTTTCTTTTTGTTGATCCACTAGGTGGTGTAAAGCATAGGAATGATCAGGCTGTAGAAAAAATAAGTCTATTTCAAGCTAGTGGCTCACAGATAAGCTACAATGTGCAAATATTTGGTAGGTCAGGACATGAATTACTGAAAGAAATCACCCAACATGTCTGAATAATTAAGTTTCAGTATGTAAAAACTGAATCAAGTCACTGGTTAACTATCTTTATGTGTTTTAAACTGGATAGTAAAACAGAATATCTAATCAGTGGACTTGTATGTAGTTCAATATATATATATATATATATATATATATATATATATATATAAATAAGTTATATACTGTAGACAACAGCTCATAGAGAGGCTTGGTGTATTCCCTATGGATCAGTCAACAAACCCTAATTAATTATTTTCTGTCTTACAATTGTTTTAAAAAAAAAAATGTACTATCAATTTCTGGTTGCTGCGATTCATTTTTTTTTTAAATGTATGATTGTGTTTCTCCAAGCACTTTCAATACAGTGTGTTCTGTTCAGTCTTATTGGTTGACTCCCCTTAAAAACAGCGTTGTCAGTGAATTCGCTGGTTCCCGGTGTCTGTATGGTCGAAAGTATCATATGTGGTATCCAGAAAACAGTCCACAGAGACGGTAAGAACCAGCGAGGCAGTGCGCTGCACGAGATGAAGCAGAAATGTATTTTGGTATGAATAACATCTGTATAAATTACATTATTCCAGCAGAAAGACATTGTAAGTGCAAAATGTATTTTCCATGCCGGGGATGAAAATTGAAAGTGCAGAGCCAGGGATAAAAAAAAAAAAAGCAGAGCAAGGGAACCCCCCCCCCCACCCCCCAACCCCCCAACCCCCCAACCCCCCCCCATTTTTGTTCAAAAGAGCCAACATCCCAACGTTTCAGTATGTTAACATACCTTTGTGGGAAAGTGTGTTTGAATACAACAAAGGAGATATGTCATGAAAAGCCATGACCTACACTATTTAGGTAATATGTTTTCTCGGGTGACTATAATCTCTCGGTGATGGTGATCATCAGATCTGTGTGGAAATCAATAAGGAGGAATGTATTTCATAAATAGATTATTTTTACTATCTTTCTCATTCATGAGTGTCTTTATAGTAATGTAACATACTTAAAATCGACATTGAACATTTTGAACCTGTGAAGGTTCTTCAGTGGGATGGAGGGACGACGACAACGACAAAGTGACTCAGAAGTTGTAACCAACAAATGAAGAGCTAAACACTTTGTGTTTACTGCAGTTTGAACCCAAGCCCCTTGGGTGGCAGCTTGTGCATTGAGGCAGACTGGTTAAATATTTTCAATCTGCCACTTTCTTAAGTACAGCAATGACTGTAGAAAGACTTTCTATTGATTTGCTGATACCAGTGGGTAAATATAGAAAAGGCTACTGTGTTACACAAGTGTATACCCTCAAAAAAAAAAAAAAAAGCTTTGGTAAACATTAGACGTTTTACACCACTGGGATTCAAATGCTAAATTCTTCTTATGCTTTAGTGCATGTGGATTTCAGAGCATACGTTAGACTGTGCTTGTTATGTCATTGTTCATAACATTAACACTCTCTGTAAAGCAGTATGTATACTGAGTTTACAGGTAAGAGAGACTGCAGACAGAAGGCCATCTATTTTCACTGCAATGAAGGTATCCATCTTCTCAATTACAATATGTTAATACCATTTTCAATTGTGCTTACATTTTTATAGATAGTCCCCTTTGACAAATGTGGTTTGGTTTTTTGTAACCACTGTGAATGTGCAATGAAGATAAAGGGCAAAGCCTGAAGCATTCTTATAGTTAACTGGAGATGATTATTAAACCTCCCTACCAACAGCTGGTCAGCCTCCAGTCAGACTGAAATAAGAGAGACAGATACAGACGTAGCTGTTCTGTAGCACATCTGACTCCACTGAAGCCCTATAAAATTGAGCAGACATGGCATTTTCACACAATGGCATTTTCACTTCTCAATAACAAAAACCCTTTCAAATGCTCAGATTAATTTAAACCAAGTCACTACCATCCTGTGACAGCCAAAGAATATGATCATCCTTGCAACAGATTCCTGCTTATGCGCCTGACATTTGGTCGTATCGAATCAGTGTACTATACTGTAGTTTCACACCCCGAATTAGGATTGAGTATTAAAATGACCTTTCCTTCCTGGTCATGGGTCCAGTCCTTTCCAAGTGGTTTAATGGTCAAGTTAATAGGCACAGTATTATTTTGGCCGTATGAGGGTGCTTAACATTTTTGGCCTGTCACCAACATTAATAAATCAATTAGCTGAACAATACCACAAAAAAAAAGATTTCCTATTGCAAGTCTAGCATTGGCTACAGTGTGCCAATAGTTAAACATGGAAAGATAAAGTAGCAGTGGAGAAAAGGTATTGATCGATGGTATAAGAACAATAAATACATTAATATATAAATACATCTTTTGTCATACATAGCATGCATTTTTATTCTAGGCATGGAAGCTTACTGGCTCATGCTGGGAGCTGGGAAATGTAGTCAGGGCAGTAAAGGTCTCCACACACCAGACACAATGCGATTTGTCCTGCAATAAAATGGTACTTTCGCTGCGACACTAGCTTTCACGCCAGTGGCGATAGGCTCTGATTGTATCATTGGCTGGAAAAAAAATCACACATATGATAGTCCTCTTATACAACTAATAAAAATGTAGAATACATAATAGTTTTTCAGAATACTTATTTCAGTAAAGGTAAACGAATCAGCTATATCCACTTCCTTCATTGCCGTGTCTTTATAATTTTTGTGTCCTTTATTGTACAGGTCCGGGTATTTTGATACTACAAGAATGATCTTTTCTTGTTTACTGAAGGCATGCAAGGGAAGCTGTTCCTCATTGGTCAGTTCCCAAGCTGCCATGCAACAAAATTGCAAAAATAGACACCAATTCTATTTTTTTCGCATCGCTTCTGTGTCGCTTCAGTGTCGCCTGTCGCATCACAGGCAGTGTGAACGGCTCGTATCATGTTTTCTTTTTTTTCTTTTTTTTACGACACATTCGCTTGTCGCATCATGTCAGGTGTACAGAGGCCTTAACCCTTTGCAGACGGCCTATTATGATTTCAGACTAATTCGTCTGATGATGTAATTGCACACAGCGCTGTGCATAAAAAACCTTTGTTAGACTTCAGACAATCAAACATACAGCAGTTACTCTGGTCTGTAGTTCTAGATCGATATTTTTTTTAAATATCAGTTTGTATCCATACTAGTGTTCCTCTCATTTGGCTTGCTGTAGGAATTGCTGCCCCTATCCCCGGGCCTCTGTCCTGTGTCAGAGATCCAGAGAACATGGAATTGTGTAATATACAACTGTTTTTATGGTGCAATTTAAAAGACTTTTATGTCTTGATCATTTTTTTCTTTTTCTAGTGAGCGATTTGGCGACCACAATGCGTTTTACAAGTACAAAGAATTACCTGTCAGCATACTAAATCGGCCAAAATGTCTATAAACAAACAACAAATTTAATACTGTAGTGAAATATCTGTGTGAAAACTTCAGGCACGACAAACCAATCAAAATGTATTTCACTAAAGCTCCTAACCAATAGAGTTGAGTTTCTGGATGCAATATTTACTCAAGATTATCATAGGCCATGGCATCAAACCGCAATTCTTTACCAGAGAGGTTTCTAAATCATTTTGCAAGACCCAGAATGCTTTCTGGTCCAAAAGAAATACGGTAGAAGACTTTTTTATAGAAGATGTTGATAGAATGCCAGAAGGAGAAAAATTACTCCTGGATTACAAACTTCTCCACACTGATATGAAGATTCTGAAGTAGAAGAGCCTGTGAATGTTCCAATTTTGCGTGTTTAGTTTTCAATAGATATTAGTTATGTGAAATAAACCCTGGTCATAAATATACTAATGTGTAAATAGATAGTAAATTGTACAATTGTTTAGTGTAGGCTCATGGGTTATGCTTACAATATTGCATCAGACTTTGCTTTTGTTAGTGTTATTCTTTTTTTATTTATTTTTTACATTATTGGTTCCTTTTTCATTTTGCCATTTATGAATCTGGTCCAATGAAATATATTGTTTGTATAGCTAATAATAGTTATTATAATGCAGTATTTAGTATTTATTTATTTATTTATTTATTTATTTATATTGAAAACGTGTTGTTCAAATATTTTGCGGACAATGCACTTTAAGTATTTTTCTGAAACAAAAGTTGTTGAAATCTGAATTATTTTTTTTATGCTTGCTGTTGCGCAGACATTCATATTCTAACATATGTATGTACACAAGTATACAGACGATATTTGTTATAAATCAAAAAATATTTTTAAAGCATCATTTTTTTTTTAAGACAAAGATGTTTGAGTTTTTTCTACTTTTGTTTTGCTTTCTAGTTGGGTAAATTAAGATTGTAGTTAATGTCAGAGTGTAACCCTTGGTATGTCCAGGTTCTACGACACTCAGCTTTTAAAAAAGGTCTCACATTCTATGCTTTAAAATGATATATACATTTACTCACATAATAAGCTAAAACCCTGCCAATCACTTCTCAAAAAGGTAAAAACTCGCACCTGTCAAACAATTTTGTGTAAAATCAAGGCCATACATGATATTAAAAAAAAAAAATCTTTCAGTGGGGGGTTAGCCACAAGGCTGGCTAACCATTACATCTTTATTAGTCATATATCTAGTGCACAATCTTAGGTTCTATTTTCTCTTTTTTGGAATTTTTAGTCTTCTGAGAGGAAGGATTAAAATATGCATAGACACATTTCCCTGATGATAAGTTCCAGGCTGTTGTCTTGCTGGCTTGTAAATGCTCAATTGTGAAATATTAATAAAAAATATTGTGTTGAGGTTTCTGATAGCAGTCGAGTGGCTGCACTGTGGTTTTTCTATTAGAGATGTATTGGTGATTCCGAGAAGCCTGTGGCGCCTAAATGGGTTTTACTTAATATGATTTTGAAAGCTGATAGCATTATCCAAGAAGACTCCAAGTCACACAGCTACAGACCTAATGACTCTAACAAATGACCTTCTTTGTTAGTTGTTTTGTCTTACTCTTTTTTTTTTTACTTCGACAAACACAGATGCAATAAATTTAAAAAAAAATACTTGTAGCTCACAAAGCTTTACAACAGCCGGGCTTTGTCTGTCATTAAATGTAGGAATGATAATATCCATATATGTAATGTATTTATTTATATAGTCTTCTGAATACAGATACTGAGGCCCTTGTGACTATTGGGTGAAAATATCATTGCTTTTTTTTTAAATACATGAACAACATTAATTATCTTGCAACCTTCACTGTAAGTGATTTTACTCCACATTTGCCTCTCAGGAAATCTAAAAATAAAGAGTCTGAGGAAGCATAATGATTTCTAGTTTGCGTGGATGAGCAGAAAAATATATGCTTAAAAGAAAATCATAGTAAAGATTAATAAAACGGGATTACATGAATTTATATGGCAGGTTTTAGGAGATCAATGTCCATTTAATTAAGTAGCAAATTAATACATGTATACCCTAAAGTGTTTATCATGCTATTACACCATCACAAATGATCGTCTTCCAATAGGCACTTCATCTGGTACCCAGTGGTGTGGGTTACACATGTGTTCCCTTTTTTTCTTTGAGTCACAGAACTTTGTCATTTATGTTAACAGACTTCACTGCTGGTGCAGTAAAACTTGGATGGGTGATAAAAGATAAAAAAGTACTACCTGTATAAATTCTGAAATGTACGGAAGAGCCCTCGGGCCATGCAACTTTGAAACTCAAAATTTTGACTTTGAAACAAAATGCCTTAGAGAAATGATCTTATAAGACTGTATTTTAGATTTGCATTCAACAACAACAAAATACTTGCAATGGTAGCACATGGACATGGCGTTACTGAGTTATAGAAATTTAGAGAGATTACTCAAGAAACCTGGTCTGTACAGGAGAAATAATGACTCTGATTTGCTCAATGTGGCTGCTTTTACTACAGAGTGAAATTGAGAAATCTAGGCAGATGCAAGGTTATCAGTGGTTACACCTACGAGCAATCCAAAAATGGCTTGTTGTTACACAGGATAACAATAACACAGGTGCTGAATGTCATTGATCCACAGGCTGTGCAACTCAGACGAGCTCACCGATTATGAAGACATCAATACAGCAGCAGAGGTCCAAATGCTATTTGGCATATGGATTCGTATGACAAGCTTATGCCATATGGCATCGCAATTAATGGCTGCATTGATGGTTTTAGGTGCTACGTCATTTGGATGGAAGCTTTCACAACCAATAATGACCCTGAAATTATTGCCATTTACTTTATTGAATTGATAACGTCTAAAGGCGGTTTTCCTGAAAGAATGCTTGCTGACAGGGGTACTGAAAATGGTCAAGTTGAACAAATGCAGAAATTTCTAAGAAGGGAGCACATGGATTATTTTGCTGGTGAAAATAGCTTTCTTTATGGACATAGCACAGCAAATCAGCACACTGAATCATGGAGGGGTATGCTGAGAAAACAAAATGTTCAGGTCTGGGTGAACCTGTTCCAAAACATCCAAGATGACAGAGGATTCATGGGTGATATCCTGGACAGAAGTCTCATTCAGTTCTGTTTCTTAAACCTTATACAGGTATGTATTTTACTGTTAAAGTATTGTATGTAGTATATATTCACTAAACAACAATATCACTATGCACAATATCCAGTTTGTCCCTATTCAAGGAAATGCATGTACATGGATTAGGGAGTGGTTAACATGTAGAAAACAGAAAGTACTGATTAGAGGGGAAACCTCAAAATGGAGTGAGGTAACCAGTGGTGTACCACAGGGATCAGTATTAGGTCCTCTGCTATTCCTAATCTACATTAATGATTTAGATTCTGGTATAGTAAGCAAACTTGTTAAATTTGCAGACAACACAAAAATAGGAGGAGTGGCAAACACTGTTGCACCAGCAAAGGTCATTCAAAATGATCTAGGCAGCATTCAGAACTGGGCAGACACATGGCAAATGACATTTAATAGAGAAAAGTGTAAAGTACTGCACGCAGGCAATAAAAATGTGCATTATAAATATCAGATGGGTGATACTGAAATTGAAGAAGGACTCTATGAAAAAACCTAGGAGTTTATGTCTTCATCTAGACAATGTGGGGAAGCTATAAAAAAGGCCAACAAGATGCTCAGATATATTGTAAGAATTGTTGAATTTAAATCAAGGGAAGTAATAAAACCTTACAATGCATTAGTAAGATCTCACCTAGAACATTGTGTTCAGTTCTGGTCACCTTGTTACAAAAAGGATATTGCTGCTCTAGAAAGAGTGCAAAGAAGAGCAACCAGAATTATCCCGGGTTTAAAAGGCATGTTGTATGCAGACAGGCTAAAAGAATTGAATCTGTTCAGTCTTGAACAAAGAAGACTACGCGGCAATCTGATTCAAACATTCAAAATCCTAAAAGGTATAGACAATGTCGACCCAGGGGACTTTTTTGACCTGAAAAAAGAAACAAGGACCAGGGGTCACAAATGGAGATTAGATAAAGGGGCATGGGGTGTCAGCTTGAACCAGTTTATTCAGACCCAACCGTTCCTGGGGTGGGGGCGCCAGTACCCCGCTATTCTGCTAGAGAAGACAACATTGCTCTGTGGAGGTTCTGGAGTATTTCAGTGGTAGGAACCTTGCCACGCTCTCCTGCTCCCACACGATTGTGCCGTTGGCCCACACCAACAAAAGGGGGCCCGTTGTTATCTCTTTGTCTCTGTTCCAGGCGATTACCATCAGAGGGAGCTTACACCTTGCTTACCTGTGTTCCAAGTTCATTCCACTGAAGGGAGCCCATACCCTGCTTACCTGTGTTACCAGCTCACTCCACCCGAGGGAGCCCACACTCTGTTTACCTGTGTTACCGGCTCACTCCGCCCGAGGGAGCTCACACCCTGCTTACCTGTGTTACTGGCTCACCCCACCAGAGGGAGCCCATACCCAGCTTACCTGTGTTACCGGCTCACTCCACTAGAGGGATCCCATCAACTACTTACCTAGGTTCCCAGCTCACTCCACCAGAGGGAGCCCACACTTTATCTGTTGTCCAGCTCACTCCACCAGAGGGAGCCAAACAGCTACTTCCCTGTGTTCCTAGCTTACTACACGCGGAGAGGACATTCTTTATTGCTTGCCTGTGTTCCCGGACCCAGACGTTCTTCAGGCAGAGTCTGGGGCCGCTTGTCATTGTGAAATAGCATAGAGAGGAGAGAAGAAGTGAGTTAGTTAGTGGCCCGTACAGGGCACAGCACGTATTATTTAAGTATATCTTGTATAAATATTGTAAATAAAGTTATGCACCTGAACACGCAGCGAGTTCTGTCCTTCAGGAAGAAAACAACGATGTACAGTAGCACCACACTACCAGTCCTTTCACTATATATATATATAAGTTAGGCTCCACATATTTGTGAGATATATCATCAATCTGGTAATGTAAATTCTCGATTGTGTGGACATGAAGCGTGGAACACACACACAAAAAAAACCTAATAAAAAAAAAAAATCTTTGAGTCATAACTTATGTTCATAAGCCTAATTGAGATAAATAATTAAAAAATCAATTTGCTTATTCATGTGTTAAATGCATATGAACTAAAGAAAAAACAATATATATATATATATATATATATATATATATATATATATATATATATAGCTAACATAGTTATTTTTAGACTACATTGAAAATGTATTGATTCCTTTGTCCTTGTTCTGCATGGTTTAGATGTATTAAACTTCTCTATCATATCAGCATCAGAAACCCCCTTACAGCCAGCCAGCTATCAAAGGTGATGAAAGAGACCCTTTGTAACTGACAAGCAATTGAATGATTTCCACTAGTGGGATTAGGAGGCCAATTCGTAATATTAAAATTGAACCCTGATGTCCCGGATAAAATAAATAAATAAATACAGAGAAGATAAATGATACATTCTGAGCATTAAAGGGGCAGTAGTTTTATCGAGGGGTCGATGAGAGTGAAAGTCAAAATGTTTGTAAAGGTTATTAATCCAGGGACTACATTTTTTGTAATATAGTGCCAGATAGCTTAATAAATTAACACCTCATATTGACATTAAGGAACTAATAAGGGCCTGG
Organism: Acipenser ruthenus; assembly: GCF_902713425.1. Classification (NCBI taxonomy): domain Eukaryota; kingdom Metazoa; phylum Chordata; class Actinopteri; order Acipenseriformes; family Acipenseridae; genus Acipenser; species Acipenser ruthenus. The sequence goes on along the minus strand of NC_081190.1, from coordinate 101,074,885 downwards.
AGAGTTCAAGCTCAACAGTGAGGACTTGGAGAAACACAACATAATAATCAGAGCCATAAAAAATAAAAAGCCATTAAAAAAATAAAAATAAACAGACTCCACAACTTCAGTATCTCTGTGCTCATTAAACATGTATATACACTTATTTGTACCAACAACTACAGATTATCCAGCCTTTACATCTGATGATGTATGTTTATCCAAACTGTACCTTACTGTTTTATTGCATGATAACAGGAGTACCAATGAATATCAGTGCAGAAAGATTTAACATATGTTATATTTATCCTTGACTTCAAAAACAACCAACCACAGAATATGTTGTGAAATTTATAAATTAGGGCTTTGTTAGATCCTTCATCCCTTGTCGTATCAAGCAATTTATGTAGAGAATTAACCATATTCTATTGACATTGGAACACACTGCAGAAGCTTGTCTATTGAAAATACTACAGTAATAATGGCATTATATTCAATTACAGTAGCTACACTTTTGATTAAAAACATGTATTTATTAGGGTTCCTATGGGGCTTGGAAAACCTTGAAAAGCCTTGATTTTCACTTATATTCAAGGCCTTGAAAAGCCTTAAATGTGATTGTTTTTTTGGATTGGCCTGGAAAAGCCTTGCAAATTATGGAACCGTTGTGCCACTGTGCTTTAGTTGCGTCTTGCTATGAAAACTATTCTCATTATATCTGCAATCAGAGACATGCATGCTATGATCGAGTTCTTGTAGTGCAGATTTGTGGCGATGCACACTCTTAGGGCGCTGCTGCGTGACGTCACTCAACTCTACCCGCAGAAATCTGTGCAGATTCTGCAAAGACCAGCGCAGCTTTGAAAAGTTGCTGTGGGAGAATGGCTGCCACTGTGAACCAAAAAGATGATGCAGAGATCACGAGTGACCTGCTAATCGTAATGCAAATAACCACAAAAACTACTGCTTGCCCCTATGCTGGCCAAGCTAAGATGAATGCAATACAGTGATTAAGAATGACTCGGCCAGCGGGCAGGACAAGTGGCACTTGGGGCCACCTTCCCCCTAGACAAGGCACGCTGCAGGGTGGAGGCAGGGAGGAGGACCAAACAAAGAAATGAAAGAGGTTTGTGGGCAGAGAGACCTATTTAACTGGTTAAACTGGTAACATATGAGATTGATGGGTGGAGTCTCCTTTCGGAAAGACAAGTTTCCAATTTTAATAGCCTATTTTAACCTTTATGCTTTTGTAGCGTCCGTAAGTAATACTATACTAGCTAGCTAAGTTAGTTATAGCATATGCGTTAACATGAGCGCATACATTTGTTATTCAAACACAGAAATACTGTAAATAATAAAGCTTCAGAGAGTATTTAGTGTGTCTTTCAATCAGCATGAGTTCAACACTTTTATGCAAAATAAAACATCACGTACCAGTACAGTATGTGTGTGAGTATATATATATATATATATATATATATATATATATATATATATATATATATATATATATATATATATATAATGGGCTTCAGTGAGTTACAGGAAAATAAATTCCATCTAAGGTTTCTGTGACATCGCAAAATATGTATAATACATATATACCCTTGTAATACTAATATTAAAGAAGACGAGGTTCAGCAGTAGGCCTACAGTTGTTGTTTTTTTAAACATAGTGTTTTAGTGCTGTACAGATGTTCTATGTTGTTATCCATTAGTGCTTCAGCTTTATTCAGATGATTTCCTTTACCTTGTTTTAATTTCAAGTTCCACTCCAGTTTCTCTGAGATACAAATGTACCAGTGTGGCGGAGTGTCCCGCCCCTATGTATTTATTTATTAATATTTATATTATTGTTTGCGGCGCAGATAAAAGCGCTGCGTCTTTTGTTATTTGTTATTTATAATTTAAAACCCCGTGAGGATGCGTGGCTGATCAGCTACTGATTATTTAACTAGCTGACAGTCACGCATCCTTACCTCGGCCAGAGTCTAGGAGGCGCTGGTGATCCCACTCTAACACCATATGTGGCAGGATGGCTTGCAGTGGTGAGGTGTGGTGACGTCACGGACCAGGAAGTAAAGAAACCAAAACAATGGATGGGCGGGTGAAACTGAACGCAACGGCGTTTAGCTGGATTTATTAAATAATTAAACAAAAACAACAGATTTAAACAAACAACAAAAAAACAAAAAGGCACGTTGGCCAAACAAATAAACAGAAACAAGTGTATTTTAAATATAGCAATTGTTTTTCGCTCGCTCTCCCGTGTTCTCCCGTACTCTCCTCTGTACACTCTACCCCCGCAGCACGGACAGCTGCAGGTTCTTATACTCTGGGGGATTAACTAGCTATTAATTATCTTATTACCCCTCGGCCACAGTCTGCACGCGTTTGGTAAGGATGCGTGACTGCCAGCTAGTTAAATAACACTATGTAACACAATTTTTGTTCCTGGGTAGTAAGTGTTATTTCCTAATTGCTTATGCCTCAAAATTATAGAAAATGGCTATTACTCCCCACAAACTTTGCTTTTGTGACCAGGACAGTAATATTTTGAAATTTACCTATTTCCAATGAGAAAACGGGCGAATTTGTGTCTTTTCGTTCACATAAGTCAGAAAAAAACAACATATGAATCCAAATTAACGTGTATTTATACTAAAGTAATACAAAAATGACTACAAAAGATTTAGAAGTGAGTAGTTTTTCGAGATTTACGATTATACTGTAAATCACTTTCAGAAATCAGCCCCCAAATGTAGTCTCCCATCATGTTCTCGTTATACTGTCCTTGGTAGCAGCATTCAAAGTCCAGTATATCCTGGTGGAAGCGCTCGCCTTGCTCCTCCGAGTGCGCTCCCATGTTCTCCTTGAATTTATCAAGATGAGCATCAAGGATATGGACTTTGAGGGACATCCTACAGCCCATTGTGCCATAGTTCTTCACCACAGTCTCAACCAGCTCCACATAGTTTTCGGCCTTGTGATTGCCCAGGAAGCACCGAACCACTGCGACAAAGCTGTTCCAAGCCGCTTTCTCCTTACTAGTGAGCTTCTTGGGGAATTCATTGCACTCCAGGATCTTCTTTATCTGTGGTCCGACGAAGACGCCGGCTTTGACCTTTGCCTCAGACAGCTTAGGGAAGAAGTCTTGAAGGTACTTGAAGGCTGCCGACTCCTTATCTAGAGCTCTGACAAATTGTTTCATAAGGCCCAATTTGATGTCCAGTGGCTCCCACTTGACGTTGTTCCTCCCCACAGAGAACTCGGTCCACTGTGGCCAGTCCCGCCTGTGGTAGTGCACCTTGGTGTCCCTGCTGTCCCAAAGGCAAAGATAGCAGGGAAACTTGGTAAAACCGCCTTGGAGACCCATCAGGAATGCCACCACTTTGAAGTCTCCTATGACCTCCCAGCCGTACTCATCATACTTCAAGGTGTCCAGCAAGGTCTTGATGCTGTTGTAATCCTCTTTGAGGTGCACCGAGTGAGCCAGGGGAAGAGACGGGTACTTGTTACCATTATGGAGCAGCACGGCTTTGAGGCTCCTGGATGAGCTGTCAATGAAGAGGCGCCACTCATTCTGGTTACAGGTGATTCCGATTGCCTCGAACAGACTGGTCACATTGTGGCAGAAGCAGAGTCCATCTTGACGGGTGAAGAAGCTGGAAAAAGGTTGGTGACGCTTCCTCTGATCTGCGACTTGCACACTTTCAAGTTCCACTGCTTGAGCCTAGACGTCAAAAGCTCGGCATTGGACTTGGTGAGACCAAGATCTCTAATCAAGTCGTTGAGGTCTTTTTGGTTGGGGTAGTATGGGTTTCTCTCCTCAGCTCCACCTCTGAAATTGTCATCTGGATCTACAACGTCTTCCTCGCTCTCTGACTTGCTGCTCTCTTCTAAAGACGGCTGCTCTCTCTCCGGAGGAGTGGGTACGGGGAGCTCATGGCAGTGTGGCACTGGGGCGATGGATGAAGGAAGGTCCGGATACGTGATAGCAGGTGCATTCTTGCCAGTCCGACATTTGGAAGGGTCCACCATGCAGAAGTAGCAGTTGCTTGATTGGTCAGTGGGTTCCCGCCAAATTCTTGGGATAGCGAACTTCATGGCTCTCTTTTCCCCTCTGTACCATCCTACAAAAATACATTTATTTCACCCATGACTAATGTGTAAGAGATTCTCGCAACAATTTTCATATATGATATGTTTTTTCAATAACATTGAAAATTGTAAAACATTTTAAAATTAAAAACTTTTACAATTTTAAAAATGTTAACAAATTTTATAACATAAAATTCCGAGCAACAATTGTCCATCTTACCTTCCAGAGTTTTTTTTGCAGTGCTCGCAGGTGAAATGAGGTGCCCAGGGTTTGTCTTGATCCCCGACAGGCGTGCCGAAATATGCCTTGTAGGCCTCACGCATCTTAGCAGATGCTCCACGGAGTACGTTTTCGCTCTTGTCTTGATAAATTGACCGCAGACATAGCAAAATGCGTCTGCCGGATGCTTGCAGCCTCTTGATGCCATCTCAGAAAAATGCAGATATGTATCCACTTAGGCAGCTGGAACTAAACTGAACTGGTGGGCTTAAGGCCCCTGTATTTATACTACTATTTATATTACTGGAAAGTTACTCCAAGTTTACTCAGCACTGAATCTATCTGGAATGTTCTGGAAAATAGGTACATTTCAAAATATCACTGTCCTGGTCACAAAAGCAAAGTTTGTGGGGAATAATAGCCATTTTCTATACTTTTGAGGCATAAGCAATTAGGAAATAACACTTACTACCCAGGAACCACGGGTTTTAAATTATAAATAACAAATAACAAAAGACGCGGCGCTTTTATCTGTGCCGCAAATAATAATATATATAATAATAAATAAATACATAGGGGCGGGACACTCCGCCACAACCAGCTTTACATCTTTTTTACATTTTTTTACGTATTCTCATTTTGTTGATCATTAATGAACATTTTCTGTACTGTGGTTGTTGTCCAGTTTGAGATTCAGCTTTTATTAGGGAGCGCCACTAAATCCGTAGTTTAGAAAGATATAGGGTATTAATGCTTGTGACAGAGTAGTCGTCTGAGTGTGGGTGCGTGCATTCACTGCTGAGTGACAGGCAGGAGATAGAGACGGAGGTTGAGTACAGTCATAACTTTGGGAATACAATGCCCCTTCGATTTCAATACTGCACTCTCAATTGAAGTGGAAATGTGTCCAGAAATATTAAATTAAACTCTCAGATGGCAGCAATTAGCTATACTATTTAAACTTTCATTAATTTTCTTTTTTCTTTATACAAAGACACTTGCAGACAATCATAAAAGTTGTTGTTATTATTATTTATTTATTTATTTATTTATTTATTTATTTCTTAGCAGATGCCCTTAACCAGGGCAACTTACAATTGTTACAAAATATCACAGTACAAAGTATCAAATTATAAAATATCACTTTACAAGTTATAAAAGACTACAATATATAAAAGTAAACAGATTAATAGCTATTTCAGAAACATACACCCCCCACCCTGCTGTAGATTCAGAATTTCACCTCTTAGTTTGATGAACATGTTGATGATCACACAGTATGTACTGATTAGTAAAGAATAAGAATTAGAAATTAAATCATAACTGATACAGATTCTCAAGATATATATATATATATATATATATATATATATATATATGCATGCAAAAATGCAAGTGTGACACACAGTCAGGTGGACAGACAGACACCTCTATATATTCTCAGACTCTGTTACTTTCAATAACTTAAGTAATGTTAATACCAAGTTTCATGACAATTGGATATGCAGTTTTCCAGGTATATTGGAAAATTACTTACATCTTAGGCATGGCAAAATTCATTAAAATTGCGACTGGATTGAACCCTTTACTGAGTAAGTCGAAAGTATATCGCTTGGGACTTTGTCTGAACTGGGGGAGAATGCAATGGTTCCTGGTGTAGGTACAGTATGGACAGTCTGAGTGACGTGGTATAAAGGTGTCCGAGTGCTCCACAAACTAAACCTAATTATTGTAGAGGAGCAGTATGATGTCCATCATTATGAGTCGTTTATAGTCTTTGCCTGTATTTCATTTCTGCTTTTTAGGTACACTTTTACAGCCGTAACTATTTAATGTGCAACTGCATACATAACAAGGTGTATCTGGTATAATAAAAGCAAGATCCTTAAAGGCATAGTACCAGTACTGGGACAAAGAATGTTCTATAAATTAGTACAAATAATACAAAATTACATTTTTAAAAGAGATATCACAAATATACTGTATAATTTAAAGTTGTATTCACCCCCAACTGCTGTAAACTATATTTTCTACTCTTCCAAGTTTCCCTTTAATTGTAAAGCAAAAGGCAATATTTATCTTGCTTGCGGAAATCAAGGAAGAATAAATGTGTGCTGTTCAGTAAGCATACACTGACTGGATTTAGTAACATTGGCAGTCTTTGGAGATACAAGCTCACTGTAAACAGGTTGTGGAAGGAATGTTAAATTACCATTAGCATCCGTACGGTATGTTGTAAAGTTCAGATTCCTGAAAAAAAAAACAGGTATGAAAAACCGTCTCTGGGAATATGCTGACTTATAAATGTGATCTTGTGTAAAATAGATTAACACACCTTAGGGAAGGTGTGAATGTGTGTGTGTGTTTTCCCCCAAAATCAACTGTTTCATCTTTATTCCAACTAGGCTATCAGCTCCTGCTGCATGCTAATTATCCTTTGTGGGTTTTGCTGCTGACAAAGACCTTTACCAGAAAGACAGGCTGACACAACCAATTGAAATTTCCTAATGAGGAAGGCAGGAGCAGCCCATTAGAATGTTAAGCAGGCCTTTGTAGGAGTAGAACAACTGGAATAACCACAGATGATGAACAGTTTCCATCTATATTATATATTAAACTGTTTTAAGTGATAGTAAGAGCTGACAAAGCCGGAAAAGACGGGAAATTGTCAAGTAAGACCGCCACTGTGCTCTTACTTCACCCATGTTCTGACAAGGCTTTCCAGTACACACTGCTTTACTGCTACAGTAGGTGGTTCATTTCAGACAACATAGGTAGTCACCACCACTGGGCAGGTCAGTGGGTTGCTGAGGATTCAAAAGTCCTCTGAAACAACCTAATATGCCCAAGATCAGTGGTTTTGAATCTTGGTCCTGGGGACCCCCCTGTGTCTGCTGTTACTTTTTTTCCAACTCAATTTCTTTATTGAACACTCAATTAAACTAACAATGGGCCTAATGAAAGCTGTTGAATGACTTGAAAGAGATGGAGATTTCAAGTTATGAATGAAATTGATTAGAACTTGAAATCTCCAACTTCTTATAAGCTGAAGAATAGTTAAAAAATGTGATTAACTTCTGGAATCTACCACACTCTCTCCCTCTTCCTCCGCTAAGAACCTTGGAGTCACCCTGGACCCCTGCCTCTCTTATTCCCAGCACATCTCCACTCTGGCACGCACTTGCCGATTCTTCCTGAGCAACATCCGAAGAATCCGACCCTTCCTCACCAACTACGCTACCCAGCTCCTGGTCCAGGCCCTGGTACTCTCCCGCCTAGACTACTGCAACTCCCTCCTGGCTGGCCTCCCTGCGTCCGCCACCCGTCCGCTCCAGCTCATCCAGAACTCTGCTGCCCGCCTGGTGTTCTCTCTGCCTCGCTTCGCCCACGCTACTCCACTACTCCGCTCGCTCCACTGACTCCCGATCACCGCTCGCATCCAGTTCAAGACTCTTGTACTAGCCTACAGATGCCTTGACCAGACCTCCAGACCCTCATCTCTCCCTACACCCCCACTCGACCTCTCCGCTCCGCCTGCACTAGAAGACTGGCTCTACCTCCGCTACGCTCCCCTGCCTCCAGAGCCCGCTCCTTCTCCACCCTTGCTCCGCAGTGGTGGAATGACCTTCCTACAGATGTCAGGACTGCCCAGTCCCTGACCACATTCCGGCACCTCCTTAAGACTCACCTCTTCAAACAGCACCTGTAGAACTCCTCTGTTTGTATCCTGGGACACTATCACCCTTCATTTAAATGTGCTTTATTTTGCTCTTATCTGCCCCCTATTTTACTGCATTTAATCCTGTACTTCAGAATACTGTAATCTGCCAAGTGTTTAACCTGTAGTATTTTGTATTTAATCATATCCTGATGTAACTATCACTATTTAATCATATCCTGATGTAACTATCACTATTATCTGCTGTATTATTGAATTGTGGTTTGTCACACTTGAACAAAAGTTATTGTATTTCTTGCTCTTATTGTATTACTTGTATTGTAACACTTGAAATGTATTTGCTTATGATTGTAAGTCGCCCTGGATAAGGGTGTCTGCTAAGAAATAAATAAATAATAATAATAATAATGTTCATTTAAGTAACTGAGAGCTCAGTTGGAACAAAAACTAGCAGACACAAGGGGTCCCCATGACCAGGGTTGTGAACCACTGCTTTAGAAGTTAAGAAAGATTACTATTCTTTGACTAAAACCATTGACTTGTGAATTGTAAAAGATAATCAGAACAATTAGAATATGAACACATCTGATGTGAGTCAATGTATTTCTGTACTTTTCTTTTTGAAGTATACAAACATTTCTAACAGTAACCTTTGTTTTCAACCCTTTCAGCTATTTTTATTTATTTTGTTGACAAAAGCCATACTCCTGTTTAATATGTTGGAAAATAAATTTAATGTATGTGTGGCATAGTAATGAGATCACTGAAAGGACATACAATAGTGTCAATCATCGGGTTTGATTTCTTGATTTTTAACTGAAGAGATGAATGTTTACAGTGTTTTTTTTGTTGGTTTAGCAGAAATGGACACACCTTGAACGTGTATGTAGGTTGCCACAGAATGGTCATCTTTGTATTGGAAATTACACATAGTTGTGTAATGTTGTTCATAATGAACAGTCCACAATTTCACTGGAATACTTACAAAAATTAGGAGATTAAACAAATGTCACATAGTCAACAGTCATTACTACAGTTGTTTTGGTTTTAATCACAAAGGACAGTGACTCTTCAAAACTTCTAAAGGATATCTACTGTATTGGGCTGTTTCAGAGAACTTTTGAATCCTCAGCAACACACTGAACTGCCCAGTGGTGGTGACTACCTATGTTGTCTGATGTGAACCCACCTACTGTAGCAGTTAAGCAGTGTGTGCTTGAAAGCCTTGTCAGAACATGGGTGAAGTAAGAGCGCAGTGGTGGTCTTACCTGACAATTTCCTGTCTTTTTCAGCTTTGTCAGCTCTTACTGTCACTTAAAACATAGTTTTTTGTTTTTAATTTCCATTGTTTTTTTACTGGAATGCTGAGTTAAAATATATGTATACATATTCGATGGAAAGTACATCATTGCTTTATTTTTGTTTTTTGCATACTACTGTATAATTGAAATAAGTTGCATTTGCATTTGCCTCCGTGCTGTCAATTTAAGTTTCAACAGTTGTACTACTGTGTGGCACTACATGATTTGCATCACTAGCATTTGACTACCTAAAGTTTGATTAAACATTTTTTTTTAAAATTTGCTTATGATCGCTGTTTACCTGTAAACAGCAGCTAATGCGTTTGTGACCTTAACGTGACCAGCGCAGTGCCATATAGGATATCGAGTTTTCTTAAATGAAATTGGGTAGCTGGTGATAAAAAGGGGGTCGCTAGTCTTGTACAGATGAGTTTTAGAAACACACTGAAGTTATTATTTATTTATTTATTTATTTATTTATTTATTAATTAATAGTCTCCAAATGCAGAATTCTGTGTAAACGTGACTTCTGTGAAAGCTTTTCACTGGTATTTTTATTTTTTTTATAATCGGGCCTACTACAGACACACACATATTATTACTGGAGGGTGCACATCTGCATAGCAAATAACTTGCACAGTACAGTAATCTGTGACCCCGTTTACAGCCTACAGTGTCAATTTTCTTAAATTATTATAATATATATGGCAATATTATTACCTCATTCACGATAGGAAGCAAAATGCCTCAGTATAGGGACGAGGCCCTTATCCCACGTAGCATATTGTGTGTGTGGGGGAGAGGGGTTCTTCAAAATGTTGTTTTAATGTGTATAATTTTGGTCTTGAGCAAGAAATGGTGTATTTATATGACAACCATGACTACAACAGCAGCCTGCACTAATCTGTTATTGGGCAAATTAACCAATAATATCGAATGGGCACGAATGCAATTCAAGCCCACTAAATCAAGGAGCATCTCTATAATTAAAGGTAAAGTAGTAGACAAAAGCGTCTACATTAATGGTGAGGCAATACCAACAGTGTCTGAGAAGCCAGTGATAGGTCTTAGGAGATGTGTGGCAATGTGTGTTATATGTTGCATGTAGTGTGTTAATGTTGGTGTATAGATATTGCTGCACGGGATATAAATGGGTGTGTGCAGCACGAGTTATTTAAAATGTATAATTGTATTTACGCTCGGGAATTGCACTTAATTTCACATGCATTTAAAGTATTTAATATGTGAGCACGGGGTTGCACAAAATTAGTTCACGTGCTGGGATTCATGTGAATAGTTCATTAGTAATTGAATCCCAGCACAACAGTATATATAGATGCACAAAGCACTCACTCTGGGTGGTGTGTTCGGTGAGTGGAGAACAGGTGAGGAGAAGGAGGAAAAGTAAACTAAAATAAACTAAAATAATAATTGTGTTTACTCATCGTGTTTGTTTGTCTGTCTGTCCACATATTGTTTAGTGTTAATCTGTTTTGTTTGTCTATTTATTTTGGCCTCAAGTGCCATGTCCTGTTTTCTGTTTAAACCTTTTATTTTGCAATTAACGTACTGAGTGCAGCCATTGCGTCTCAGTTTCAGCTCCAGTACTGTCTGTGTGTTTCTTTCTGGCCTGACGTCATCCCTACAGCTAGCCTGTCACAGATGGTACAACGGGGATCTAAAGGACACAGTTCATGTGGGAGAAGTTAGACAACAAGCAGTGGAAGGGTTGAAGAGCATAGACAGCAGCGCTTTACCGGGCAAAATTAAACTCTGGTGCTTTCAGTTTGGTCTGCTGTGGCCACTGACTGTGTACAAGGTTTCTTTGACAACAGTTAAGAAGCTGGAAACTTTAATCAGTTCATACGTCAGGAAATAGTTCGGAGTTCCACAATGCCTCAGCAGAGTCGGTCTTTATGGTAAAGGAATACTGCAGCTACCAGTCTCCGCTCTAACCGAGGAGTTTAAGTGCGCCAAGGTCCGACTGGAAATTACATTAGTAGATTCACATGCCAAATGCATAAGGGAGGCAGCACCTGTGTTGAAAACTTGAAGAAAGTGGGCGACAAAGAAAGCCGTGAAAGATCCAAAGGCTGCCCTTCGAATCGGTGATATTATGGGGCAAGTTCAGCATGGGGGTCTTGGTCTCAATTCAGCTCCTCCTACATGGCACAAGGCAACCCCAGCTCAATGGAGTCAACGAGGTACAAAAGCAGGAGAGGATGAAGTGTGTAAAGGCCATTTCCCAGGCCAATCAGGGAGAATGGATGAGATGGGAGAGTGTGGAACATCGCAAGATCGGCTGGCAAGACCTATGGACAATGGAACAGAGCAAGATCAGTTTTGTCATCAGGTCAACATATGATGTTCTCCCATCAACACAGAACCTAAACCTCTGGGTAGGAGAGGATCTGTCATGTCCTTTGTGTTCATCACCTGCAACATTAAGCACACTTTGACAGGATGTAAGGTGGGGCAAGGACGGTTTACTTGGCGCCATGACCCGGTGCTGCGATGTTTGGCCTTAGCATTGGAAGACAAGCGTAACATGACCAATAAGTTGCCACCAGTTTCATCAAAGCATTACACACAAAAGACAATATTCCTCCTTCCAGGACAACAACCACCAAGAAAAGATGTTAAAACCAAGCCTCGCCCAGGACAACTGGAAGCTGCTACAGACTGGAAAATGCTGGCAGATGTTGGTCAACGGCTTATTTTTCCACATGAGATTCCCACCACTAACCTTCGACTAGACATTGTCTTTTGGTCTGGATCAGCATGCCTTGTTCATCTGGTAAAGTTAACAGTGCCATGGGAGGATGCTGTGGATGAGGCGTATGAGAGGAAGAAACTTCGGTATGCTCAACTAGCTGCTGAAGCGGAACAGCGAGGATGGAGAGTCCGGGTTTACCCAGTGGAAGTGGGTTGTCAAAGATTTGTGGCACACTACAACCCGGTTTCTCAGAGATGTCGGGTTCAGTGGCCAAGAGTTGCGTCGCACAGTGAAGAACTTATCTGAAGAAGCAGAAAGGAGCAGCAACTGGCTATGGTTGAGAAGGAAAGATTCTGGCTGGGGATCTAAATCACAATAGAAAGAAAGCAACACTGATGTACAGGTAAGTAAGCTGGGCTGAGTTGAGTTGGGGATGGAGGGGGGTGATGTTGGGACGCCAGAATCACTGTCGAGCCCTCTTGAGGTGTCGTGGGCTAGTCAACGAAACACCTAGGATGGAAGGTGCCCACTTGAAGACCCCAGAGATGTACCCTACTTAGCTTAATCCAGATGATTGTCATGCTGATGCGCTGGGGAGACAGCACTGTGGTTGATCCCCAGAGCCAGCATCACAGCCATTGTGTGTGCTGATGCGCTGGTGAGGCAAAATAGGCTGATCCCTGGAGCCAGCTTTACACTTCAGCCATCAACACCAGGCAGAAGGATATCTACATCATCAAATGAAAAGAAACGCAAATGGATGAAGATGCAGATGGATCACATTAGTTTACTGTAAAGTTATGTCTTAGTTGGTGCTTATCTTGGCGAGAGCTGAGTTCAAATCAGCATGACATTTTAACATCTACTCTCTTGCAATGGAAATCAAAATAATCTTGGTGTAATTATACAGCATGCAAATAAGGTGGTTTAATTTATGGAGACCGAGTACAGAACTTGTTTTTATTTATTTCATACCAGAAGCCCTTACCCAGTGCGACTCTTACAGTTGTCACAAAAAATACATGTTTCAAGAATTACAGAATGCCAGCATTGTGCTCAACTTTATGTTAATTGTAACTGTAGGAAATTGTACCCAGGATTTAATTTTGAACATAACAAAGATATGCTTACCTCAGTATTGCAATTTGTGTTTTGATCTACGAAATCTGCCCCTGGAAAATTGCTGGATTTCAAATAAGACAAGCTGTTGTTGAATGTGGTTCTGAAATGAGTAAACTAGCAAGTCTTTTTTTCACACAACACTGGAGTTTTAATTTGTACAACCGAAGGTGAGTCTGAGACTTTGTGTAAATTTATATGCGTAGCTTGTGTAAGTGTGTGTATTCATTAAGGACTCAGATTTATCATTAAATCAATGGAATAGGTTTTATTTAACCCAAAATAAATTCTACCGCCCCATGCACCAACAGTTCAACCTTGTTTATTGCCATCTTGTGTGTCTGTCTCCAGTCTACACCACAACAGCAAAGCAGGAAGTAACGTCCTGTCAAATAATGCAGTAAGTAAACAACTTTACTTTTTAGACTAAGTCCCCCTAGCAGAAGCAACAAGGCTAATGCAGTATTACAAAATTGAGTTACCGATTCTCTTCAATTATACAAATAAACATAATAAACGCGGATCATCTATTACCATAAACACGTTGTTCAGCTTTATATTTCTGCTTACACTAGGATAAACAATTGGTAAGTCTATTATTTTTTATTACATGTTTGTTATTATTTTGTTTTTTAATGCAGCCCTTGCTTTGTAAAAGAGAGGTACTGCGTAGCTGGTGGTCAAGACTGGCTACAGGTGGAAAATAGCAGACTGGAGGTTAAAGTTTAAGCGCATTCTGGGCACTAAACAAATTAAACAAAAAGAAATCAAACAGTTGAACAAAATCCAAATAAACTAGCACCCAAGCAAAGGCCGACTTGATGCAGAGATAGGGAGCACAACCTGCTGCTCCCAATCATTTTCCTGAACTAACTCTCCCCGGGAGCTGTCTCCCAGCTCTTCTTTTATAGCATGTGGCTAGGTCTAACTGATCATCAATTAATCAATTAGCACCTGGCCATATTCCACACATGTTTTTAGCAGGGAGGGCATTCTAAGCCCAGCCCTGCCATATTGAATACATACTCCAAAAAAAAAAAAGAAAACCTAATAAAATGCACTATTTATATGTCACATACACCCCCCACACATGGTCGCAACCAACCTCCTCCCCATTAAACAAAAGATCTGGGTGGGTGGGAACATTGGGGCTCAGCCGACCCCGGTCAAAGACCAGATGGACAGGGCTGCCCTCACCAACTCGGACACCCTGCCATCTGGTGCCAGCAGGTTCCAACATTAGCTCTCACTTGTCTGGGGTTCTATAGGGGGGTGCCCCAATATAAACCCTGTGCTTCTGTATGAGGATGCCTGTTTAACCTCTGAGGTGACCCCTCTGTGAGGAGGCGTCCATGGTGCTACCCCCTAAGCCAAGTGTCTCCTGTGTCCCTGTGGCAATGCGCCCCGCCCCTGTGTGCATTTGTGTGTTTTGTGTGTATGTTGCGTGTGTAAATGTTGGTGTATAGTCATTGGCCACGTGTCACAAAGACGGCCAGAGTGGGTTGCGTCAGACCAGAAAGGAATCCAAACAAAGACAGTGGTTGTGATGAGCTGAGTGCAATGGCTGCACTCAGCGTTTATTTAACTGTCTTTGTTTGGATTCCTTTCTGGTCTGACGCAACCCACTCTGGCCGTCTTTGTGACACGTGGCCAATGACTATACACCAACATTTACACACGCAACATACACACAAAACACACAAATGCACACAGGGGCGGGGCGCATTGCCACAGTCCCTTATCGGGGTCCTTCTCCAGACTGTTGCCCCGATGCAAGCTAACAGCTGCTGTTGGACACTCTGGCAGTGGTAGCGCTAGCACTCCTGGTGCGGTGGTGCTGGCACAGCTGGCACCGGCACACGGGGCTCCCCTCAGTGGGGCCCCAGCTTCTCCACTAGTGAGTCCTCCCCCTGGAATCTTGCTGCATGTTCTGTTCCTCAAAGGATACAAGAAGAGTACAATTTCTAGAAATGGATCAGATGTCATTGCTATAGCAGACACATTTCCTTTAATAAAGCAGAAATACATTACAGATCAGGCCTCTGTTTTTATTAATTTCATTTTTCAGTGTTTATTTTTAGCTATGAGTTTTATGTAAATCGTTTTTTTCGGTGCTTTCGCTTTTTCTATACTAAGAAATTATTGTTTTCGGGTAAGGTCTTTTCACACCAAGCGCATTGCGTCAAAGCATCAGCGCCTGGTGTATTTTTTTGACAGCGTCAAGTTATTTTCATACCAAAGGCGTCAATCAATCTTAAGCCCTGTCACTGAACTCAACATTTCCCTTAAATTACAGAATTATATTTGTGTCTTCCAGCACTAGGTACTGTAACATACAGTAAATACTATCTCATGAAAACAAAATTATAAAGTTCTGTGTCTTTTGCAGAAAAATAATTGATTTACTTTACTGTACGTCTTCACTATTGAAAGTTAAGTGCCTTTCCATTTGATACACAGACATAAACGCACAACGACTTGATTTTATAAATGTCAGCCTTAAGGCAAAAATTTGTGTGGTGTCGGAGAGGGCCCCTCTCTCACTACAATCTCCATTTCCTTCCTCGTAGCGGGGTTCTGCCTCCGCTCCACAGCTCCGTCTTAAAGCCTCGCTCCAGTTCTGGGTGGGCAGAGTGGGAACTCTGTAAATCTATACTCACTTAAATAAGCACGATTCTAATTCCGGTCTATGTCTTGCATTTGTTTTCTGTTTTGTAGCAAACACTCAGACTCTGTCATTCATGCTTCAATGTTTTATACATAAGACAAGGATTTTAAATTGCAATAACCAAATATATGCTACCCTGCTTCACTGAAGCCAATAGTTTCAATTCCTATCACAACCTCCAGACGGCAGCATAACACCACAAGCTCTACATAATTTAAGCTGGTTTGCTATCGCTGTGAATCTCGCACACTCCAAACTTTCTATCAATTCCTGCAGTTCGTTGTCACTCCGAGGGATTCTCAGTCCCCTGCGTTCTCAACCTTTTTGCTACCTATATTAACTTTTATTATTCAAATCAGAACAACCCCCCCCCCCCCCCCCCCCAGGACCTGGTCAGAATCCAACGTCATATTAATTATCAGGCCATTCCTGCAACCTTCTTGTTCCCGGATTCACACTCCCTCATTTGCCCCCAACTTCATGAAAGCCCCCATCCAACTATCAAAAATGGACTCTCCCTTGTGCCCGTTTTCATCCATATCCAAATACCTCGCCACCTGGAACTATGCTCTCCCAACAGACCCGCTATTCACTGACATATCCAGGACAATTATTACAAGACATTGGTTCTCCTCCCATCTATTAGCTCTCACTTCAAGAGCCACCCTGTCACCTCAGTTCTATATATTGCACTCCCGGAGCGGGGGTGCCCTCTCTGCCAGGAGCACCAGAGGTTTTCCCCCATCAAAAAAATTAAA
The DNA here is from genome assembly GCF_902713425.1 of Acipenser ruthenus. Taxonomy (NCBI): domain Eukaryota; kingdom Metazoa; phylum Chordata; class Actinopteri; order Acipenseriformes; family Acipenseridae; genus Acipenser; species Acipenser ruthenus. The sequence continues at coordinate 101,058,344 of NC_081190.1, read as the reverse complement.
GAAAATTGTTTTTTTTCCCTCTCCACAGCGCAGATGGCCTCCAATCCATAGTCGTCCTAGTAACACTAGAGAGAGACACTACACTATAAAAATGAAGAAAGAAATGTTAAGAGCAGAGAAGGAAAAATAGTACATTTAGAAAGAAGGGCTGAGAGCAGCAGGTTGTGCTTTCTGCCCTGTCTATGGGGGCTGTTTTTAAGTGTTTTTGACTGGTTTGTTTAAACCCTTTTTTGTTTGTTAGTGAAAGAATAAAAGTTTGCTGTTTCTGCCGCTGGCTAGCCTTGACAGCACGCCACGTTACCAAACAACACTATTCCTCAAAGTCATAAAATCAGTCACTGGGGTTGACTTTGACAGCTGAACTGACAAACTGTCACTGCCACTTTGGAATCACATCACTTATATATATATATACACACTTTCTTCCTTGTGGTATTTTGGGATACCCTTCTTATGCTGAAGAAAAAAAAAATCTACTGGTAGGGGTAGGGTTGATGATAAGTGGCAATTATTTTAACAATGCATTTTTAATATGTTTTTTATTTTATATGTTCTCTAATAATCTTAGTATTGTAAATACAATTGCATATAAATAGCAAGTAAATAGCAAATTCTAGCAATACTTAATAACCATTTGTCCCTATACTTTACCAATAGTTGTTAAAAACAAAATACACAATGTATTATTTTGTAGAAATACATTATTGAATCATTTTTAATAAAAGGGATATAATAATTGCATTTTGTAGCACTAAATAAATAAATACAAATAAACATTTTTGTATTGGCAGTTTGGATAAATCAATGTTTTGGCATACATCCTCTAAGCTAATTGTCTTAAGTGCACTTGCTTACAAGCGTAACATGACCTTTGGTTAACAAAACATTGAGGTCTAGTTAGGTAGAAAAAAGAGACTCTCAAGAAAAATAGTGCCTCCATTATGCTGAGAATAGTTTATCACTGACCTGTTTCAAAAAATTGATACATTAACATGACTGTGACCTTTCAATAATTGATTATTTTAATGGTCTTTTAATTGGTATTGGTAGCAATGTGATATCTCATCTGCAACATGTACAAAATGCTCCTGCAAGAGTTTTAACTTGGTCTAAGAGACAAGATCATATCACTCCTGTGCTGGCATCTGTAAACTGGCTTCCTTCCGATTTAAGGTGTTGTTATTAACCTATAAGGATCTGAATGGTCTTGCACCACCTTACCTTAAAGACCATATGTCCTCAATCGGTGACTCCGATCTGAGGATGCCAGGTTGCTTTCTATACCCATTATTCAGAAAAAAAACTCAAGTGGTAGATGCTTCTGCTATATTGCACCGAAATGATGTAATGACCCAGCACTGTAAGGGAAGCTCCCTCAGTTTTTTTTCTTCATGTAAAGTGCTTTGTGGCGGCCCTTGTTAAAGCTGCTATACAAATATAAAGATTGATTGATTGAACCACCTGCTTTTATAATGTGCCTTGGGCAATTGGTTGAATAATCTCACATGGTCAAGGCTACAGTACATACATTTCTCAAATAAGGTACTAATAGGTTATTGATGGCATGGTAACTATTTTTGTTGAATTTGTTGTTAGCCTATTGATCTAAAGACAAAAAAAGAAACAGTTGCTGATATCTTTCACTGGGCCAACACAATGTCTACCTTGGTCTTAAGCTACAGTGCCAGTAGGCAAACCACGCCATGCATTGTATTAAAAGTCAAGGTCAACTAATGGATGGAAGAGCCTCCCTCGATGTACACTACCTCTTAATGGAAAAAACACATATTGCAAAAATAAATTATTGTACTGAGTGGCTTCTTGAAGTTCTTGATGAATGGGAAAATGGTAGATTAGTTATTTAATAGGCATGGTTTAGCTGTCAAAAGTGTAATCGCTGTCACCTTTAGAGATGTTCTAGGCTAAGCAATTATATGTACATGCTAATGCATGGATGTCAATATCTGATTTCAGATTCGCAAAATGATATTCAGAAATACACATACACCTTTGTTTAAAGCCAATTTGAGCATGTGAATTGATCATTATATTGTTTTTCTTGTCCTGCATCACCAACAGATTCAACACTTTTAATAGGTTAATATAATGTCAAATTACAGGCACAGGCTCCAATGAGGCACTAAGTATATAAAGCAGACCCATTTTGCATTTACTGATTAAATCAATAGGTATATGACCAACTCAGCAATTTTCTTGACAGAAGCTCAATACTTGCTTAACAGACTGGATCTCACAGGGTGGATGTGTCCAACCTTGTCATGCTTGGTATCTTAAACAATGTCACTGGAATTGTTGGTTCACTAAAAAGATAAGGAGGTTTGGTTTGGGAAAATGAAAATGCTACAGCGTTCAATAATCATGTTTAACACTAAAAAGAAAGAACACAAATGCAGTTTCTAATAACTCTTACGTAGGAAGGATATTGTAATGCCATTGATTTTGAGTCAATTTCATGAATCCATATTGAACAATGTTGTTATTCTTTAACATTCTGTGCCAGTAGAATTCTTCTGAAATTACTTAATAAGATTTAAATAATTAAAATATTAAATGCAGAATTAGTTTAAGTACTGAACATCATTTTGACTTGGAACTAACTGTTCTGACAATACAAACATACTGTAGGGACCAACTTTTACCTGGGGGTATTCTGGTTTTTACCTAGTCTATTCCTCTTTGCCCTAAAAGCGATACTGTATTTGACAAACTATTGAGGAGATGTGGTATTGTGCACTGCCTGCCTTTCATAAGCTTTAATAAAATCAGCTACCTGGTCTCAGCACATTACTCCAGTGTTTAGGTCCTTATATTGGTTACCAGTGATCCACTGAATTGATTTTTAAGTTGCTGTAATAACTTATAAGGCCCTTCATGGATTAGGACCATCCTATCTCCAAGAGCTACTAACTCTGTATACTCCTAGTCGTTCTTTGAGATCAGAAAATGTAGAACTTTGAGTTGTTCCAAAAAGTCGTCTTAAATCCGAGCCGGAGCTTTCTGCTGTTGTGCGTCTCGGTTGTGGAACTCTATTCCAGTTACCATTAGGCAGCCTGAAACACTGCATTATTTTGAGGCTAAATTGAAAACATTCTTTTTTAATGTACTTTTAAATAATTGGTTGTAACTGGAGAGTATTTGTACACATAAACTATTTTATTTTGCTTGTAACTTTGTGCAGTGCTCTGGGATGCCTTGGCATGAAAGGCACTATGTAAAAATACATTTGTATTGTATTGTATTGTATTGTATAGCATAAGCATTCCTATTTGAATCACAGATTTAAAAGGGCTCAAAGACTTGTGTACTACTGAACAGCTTTTAAACTTTAGATTCTTATGTTAACATTCATTGATTTCCCTTTAAAAACATTAGTATTTATAGCATTGCTGCCAAGTATGTGTGTTTCAATTTAGTAAAACATAAATAAAGCACAGGGGGCTACAGTTTTACAGTGGCGAAGATTATTAAACAATTAAAAGTACAAGTGGGTAACATGAATAGTACTAAACTCAATGAAAGGGAAAAAACATGGCTCTTTTTTAAAATGCTGGTGGACATAAATTACCAGCTGTGTTAAACAAAAGGTAGAGCTGTGGGAATCTTGGAAGATGCTAGAAAAACCAGCAGACTGTCATTCTGCTCTTTGAAAACAGGGTCACTTAGGTATGAGGCTAGCGGTAGGACCATAACAAAGGTTCACTGATAATGAAAGAGAATAACTAACACTTCAATGTGTGAAGTCTATCATTTGTTTTCTAACCACTCAATGCCCATTCAACATTTATTCACAAGGTAAGCCCCATTCATTCATTATGCTAATATTGTATAAGTGACAAAAAGTTAATTGTTCTTTAGATTCATGTTTTCCTGCTATTGATTGTAGTTGCTGAGCAACAGTGTTTTTTTTGTTTGTTTGTTTTTTTTCTAAGGCAGAGCAGACATTTATACATAGTTAATACAATGAAAACAAAACTAAAGCATATTTTGGTAAAATATGGTCACCTGCTCAATACAGCCCAGAAAGATTTTTCAATCCAAGTATACATCATCCATTAAAAAATACTAAAAGGAATTTAGAGTCAGATTAAATAAAATTCCATGTGCTATGTTAGTTTTAAAACAAAAAATCACAATGCTGTCAAATTGACTGCTATTAAAGCAAATATTCAATGCACTGCACAAATGGGATTTTGTGTGTTATTAAGGTGGTGTGAAAACAAATTCATTCAAGTGTGTCAAAACCTGTTTTAGATAACGCAGGTCCCTTTTTAAAAACAAGTTGGTCTTGTATAGCACGCTTGAAGATTCATGTTTAAAAAACAATAACACAACATATAAATTAAATATAAAATGGGCATTATATAATACCAACATACACCAAACACCACTATAGACTATACAAGGGTAAACTGCACTCTTCTGTGAATGCTAACTGTCTTGCCATTATTTGTGTATTCATCAAGCAGTCATGATTGCTTTCCTGGTTACTGTAACACTTTGGGAAGCTAAATACATTGGGGTTAATTTAATACCACAACAATTTAAAGATAAAATTAGGTCCACACATGTCATTTTATCACTTGTGATCAAGGCTATATATAATAATATTATTTGTCCTGAATTTCTAAGTATAAGAAAGGGGAAAAAGTTTATAATGAAAGCGTTGTCACTACAAAATTAAATACCTGTGTTTGTAATTTCTGTTGCATTTTGGAAAGAAAAAAAAAGAAAAATAATTCCAACCCAAGTCTACCACCACTATATTTTGTTTCCAGTTCTAGCCTCAACACCCTGGAGCTCGATATAACCCAGTAATGATGCTGCATTGATGTTACGAGAAACAATCCAGGTCAACACAACCAAATCGTATCACAAACCATAATTTGTGCTTTTGTATGTACCAGTACATGTCCAGTATTTGTTCAGTTTCTGTCACAAACTGAAATATGAATATATACAGCATGCTGACTTAAAAGTAATTTATATATTAATGCACACACAACACACTATCGCAGCGTATGACAGAGAACAAAATAGGCTGTTACTGTACCTGTGCTGTGAGATGTGACTTTAGCAGTAAATATATCTATGAACAGCAGCAACATGTGTGTTATCAGAGTCTGCCTTAAAAGCATTCAATATGTGAAGTGAACCAAAGGAAATTGTTGTCACATTCTTACATTCATCTCAGCAGTGCATTCACAGAAGAGCGCTGAGTCATACTGGCATCTTGGCATTAGACTTTCCAATATTCTGACATGCTCAACAGGACTGTGAATAAATAAAGCAGACCCATTCTGACAAGAGAAAAAAGAATGCATTGTGGTTTCTATTTAGTGCCTTAATACATGAATATTCTGTGATATTACACTTGGGAGCCATCAAATTCTAATGACACTTCCAGTAGAAGAAAGAAAAACCTACAAACCCCAGCAATATATCAGCAAACCATATTTCTGTAATAATAAAAAGTGATAATAAATGAATCACTGAAGTACACTTTTTATGGGAAGGTGCTCAGTGTATGCGCAAATGGCAATTAGCAAAACCAAGGTTGTACAAGCCCTGCTTTCATGTATTCACATTAGCATTCATAGCAGGAAATTGGTTTTATCTCTGGCTATAAGTTACAGAGCATAAGAAGCAGCTATTCTATTTCATACTGTATATTTATTAATTAACTGTGATTTGTGGAGTTTCTAATGGATGTTACCACCCCTATTTAAATGCAATATTTGAAAAGTGTCAGGTAAATGACAGGAAATGATATAGTGTGTCCACTCCTGACTTGATGTAATGTGTCAAACTTTTGACAGAATAATAGGAATTCACATTGCAGCTAATACAATAATTCCATAAATGATGCCTGCAATATTACCTGTTTGGTCTGAAAAGTGAATTAACTCAACAAAAGGACTAATAACATAAAATATTTTCATTATATAAACTTGGTAGGTGTGTTATATGTTTGTCTGATTTACTCCTAATTGGAAGAAGTAGTTTCTCGAAGATCACTGGGGTAGTCGAGCTGGAACACAGTTCCGGCACTTTTTTCTATAGGCAGAACCTTGACTTGAGAACCAACTTAAAAATCTTTACCGATTTCTTATGAAAATGCTTATATGGTACCCGACTGCCCTAATTTCAGTGCCTGGGCGATCTCTTTTTCGTGAGGAAATCAAATTAGTCTTTCTGCGCCTTGCCATTGAATAGGCACTAGGAACAAAAAAATCAGTGTCCGATTCCCTACATGTCACTTTTGATGGTACACTTCGAATCAGAGTCTCCGATAACCGGCACATATTTTAAATACTTGCAGAGTCAAGAGTCACACACATCTCCTGCACAATTGTCTGATTCAGTCAGTCATCCTTGTGATGCAATGAAGGGAACATTAGGAATATATTAAACCACAGGACTACTTTAAGAAGGCTAACAGCAAAAGTGCATCCTAAGACTGTGGACATAAACAAGGAACATAAGAACATAAGAACATAAGAACGTTTGCAAACGAGAGGAGGCCATTCGGCCCATCTTGCACGTTTGGTTGTTAGTAGCTTATTGATCCCAGAATCTCATCAAGCAGCTTCTTGAAGGATCCCAGGGTATCAGCTTCAACAATATTACTGGGGAGTTGGTTCCATACCCTCACAATTCTCTGTGTAATAAAAGTGCCTCCTATTTTCTGTTCTGAATGCCCCTTTATCTAATCTCCATTTGTTAACCCTGGGCCTTGTTTCTTTTTTCAGGTCGAAAAAGTCCCCTGGGTCGAAATTGTCAATACCTTTTAGAATTTTGAATGCTTGAATCAGATCACCGCATAGTCTTCTTTGTTCAAGACTGAACAGATTCAATTCTTTTAGCCTGTCTGCATACGACATGCCTTTTAAACCCGGGATAATTCTGGTTGCTCTTCTTTGCACTCTTTCTAGAGCAGCAATATCCTTTTTGTAACAAGGTGACCAGAACTGAACACAATATTCTAGATGAGGTCTTACTAATACATTGTAAAGTTTTAACATTACTTCCCTTGATTTAAATTCAACACTTTAAAGGGTTTAAAGTTGCTTTGTTTATCGGTCAAACGAACGACTGCCCTTGCAACTGGCTTAGTATGGCACTTTGTGCCCTGGGGGTAACAATGTAAATTTGCAGGGGAAAAAAAGTGTATGCTAAGCTGTGATTTGGTGGGCTGGAATGTGTGTCCATGTTTTTCCTGTGGAGGAGGTTAATCAAGGGCAGTGCTGACAGATTGTTTTTTGCATCGCCCCAGCCAAAATGTAGCCACTGTGTTATCCTCCATTTTACATTTCACACCTGCACAAGACATGCACCAAAATAAAGCAATAACAAAATATATTGTGTTTCTTACCTCTGATGCGATACAAAACAAAACGATGCAATTTCAATCAACACTCATAAATTAATGCATACTCAGTACATTACAGTAGTGCTTCAGCAGGGGGCGGGAGGATATGGGTGGTTCCTCCAATTAAAACCTGTGCCACTACTTAAGCAGGGGGGCAAGGTGGGTGCATGCCAGTGAAGCCATGCTTCTGAACATCTCACCTTTCTCCTTTGGTCTCATCATCCAGCAGGTGTATGGCAACGGCAGCGTCTACAGCCCTGAGGTTCTGGACATCACTGAGGATACCCTGCACCAGCGCTTCCTGGAGGGCATGAGGAACATTGCCAGTGTCTGCCTGCAGATCGGCTACCCCACTGGCCTCTATCCCCCACTCTGTCATCAATGGATACAAGAGAGTCTTGGCTGTTGCCGTGGAAACTGACTTCCTTGCCATTGACAGATAAGGTGAAGGTGTTCCTGGGTGACTCCTCTGCCTTTACGGTCGCTGCCCCAGCTGTTGAGACTGCAGCCCCCGCCACGAAGAAGGAGGAAGTGAAGGAGGAGTCTGAGGCATCGGATGATGACATGGGCTTCGGGCTCTTCAAGTAAATGCCCAGCCTGTCCCTGCTGTGTGCAGCTTGACATAATCAAAATATCACCAATAAAATACAATAACTAAAAAAAAAAAAAAAAAAAAACTACTACTGTGTTTATTGGAGGATAGGAGTTTGCCATGGAGGCAGAGCCTCCCCTCATAAAAATAACGCTCCTGCAGGACCAGAACACCATCTGCCACTGCTTGTACTCTAAATGTGCTTCTCAGCAGCCAGAATTGCTGTTAATTTAGGAATGTTGAATTTAGGGTTTAGGTTAAAATGTATTGTTTCTTAAATTTTAGCCAGTAATTGTATTATTTTATTGAACATTATTATATTATAATGCCAAGCACTGAGAGGTCGTATGGTTAGGCTCCAGAGCTGCAGAAAATTAAATGAAATCAAATTTTATTTATATAGTGCCTTTCTTACACAAAACATATTTTAAAGCACTGTACGATACAAGGCAAAGAATCATAAATAAAATACATTTGTATCAGGATCCCAAGGCGTGTCACATACACAAAACTGTCAACAAACATTAAATTAAAAAAAAGTCTAATAAAAAATATTTTGAAAACCAGCAATTAAAAAGATTTTATTTTTTTTAATTGTGAATTTTTTTTAAAAAGGACAAAAAGAAATTGCAGTTTAGATTGTAAAATTGGAACACTAAGATAGAAAAACTATTTTATAAAAATATGTTTTCAAACTTAAATTAAAAACAGTCCTAGCTTCCCTGACATAAGAAGGCAGAGCATTCCAAAATGTAGGAGCTTTACAAGAAAAAAGCCTTTCCTCCTGTGTTATTTTTATTCACCCCAGCAATAACCAACAGTGATTTTAGGAGTATACGGGGTCAATACTTCCTGTAGTAACTGGGTGCTAATCCATTCAGGGTCTTCTAAGTTAAAAGCAAAATCTTAAAATCAATTTTAAACTGCACAGGGAGCCAGTGCAAAGAGGCCGAAACAGGAGTAAACATCAGAATTCTAGCGGCAGTGTTCTGAATGAGCTGTAAGTGACACCACACATTTTGGGATACTAGAGAAATATGCATTACAATAATAAAAATACATTACAATAAGGAGGCCTAGGAGGAGAAGAAGTCTCCTAGGCCTCACTGAGGAGGAAGTGGTGAGCACAGAGATTACATTGGCTTTGTACGATCAGCTGCATGCTGATCTCGAGACAATAACTGCCAGGAGTAATGTGGTGCCTGGTCTTGTGAAGCTTCTGTTTATTACATTATTTATAGGGCTGTCACTTGATTAAAATTTTGATTGGTTAATTTATGGGCATTAGTTGATTAACCGGTAGATTAATCCATGCATATTTTTAATAAAGGTTAAAAATGTTCACAGGACAACGACAATCCATGAAAGAGTTGAATAGCAAAATATAATGTCTTCCCTAATTTATACAACAGATACCACCACGCTCAATTTCCAAATTTCTCTTTAACTCATCGGTGCGTCAACCCAAAAATGAATATCAATTCAAATCAATGTGACGAAGGTCTGCACTCATAAGAAAAAAAAAATTATTCCAAAAAGTAATTTTCATTATTTATTCTTCATTTCACAGCTTCATTTTTTGAAGAACAAACAGATTGAAATTCTAATCCATAAGGAAAGTCACACGTTTCAGCCAAAAAGCCTTCATCAGTATGTATACACAGCTTCAAAACTTCAATTTAAATACACAACAGATAATTACAATTAAGTAAAGTGTTAGTTCATGGGCACACAACACACATTACCAATTGATTTACCACACCTGGTATGTCACGGATATTTGTTCATCAGTTTTCGGCTAAAACTGTTATCTCAGTGTAATTTACATACAAAATTAATCATTCCTCAATTGAATTACAGACATCAATTAATTAACCAGCATTGATCCTTCAAATACCCCGTAAACCAGTTATATAGATACACTAATAAACCAATTTCCTAACCCATTATTTTAATTATTAATCAAGCTTAAATAAAAGCTGTCATTCTTATCAAATTACATAGATAAAGGACATTATTATTCTTTTTTGTAAATTAAATTAAAGCCTATACATAATCTATTTACACTTATGCATTCTCTGAAATAATATAGAAAAATAAAACTTCCTTTTAAAATCCCGATACACATATTCACAGGGATATAAGGGCTAAATAAATGTCTGCAAATAATACTGCTAATTACTGCTAATTACTCACACTCCCCTTCTATGAAAAACTTTGCTTGCAAATAAAATAGTCTAACTGATACCCAAAACTAGACTGGCATTTTCCCATTAACAGTTCGTAACCCTCCATTTTCAGTTCTTTCCAGCTATCTCCCCGTTATACTGTTTGTGACGACTCCAATAATTTCCCACGGTTACTTTGGATTTTTTTTTTTTTTAATTTAGTAGTCGCCAATTGTTTTTTTAGTTTTTTTTTTTTTTTTATCATTTTCTCCCAATTTAGAATAGCCAATTAGTTTTAGGCTCAGCTCACCGCTACCACCCGCTGACTTGGGAGGGCGAAGACGAACACATGCTGTCCTCCGAAGCGTGTGCCATCAGCCGACTGCTTCTTTTCACACTGCAGACCCACCATGCAGCCACCTCAGAGCTACAAGGTCAGAGGACAACGCAGCTCAGGCAGCTTACAGGCAAGCCCGCAGGCGCCCGGCCAGACTACAGGGGTCGCTGATGCACCACTGAGGAGCACCCACTTACTTTGGATTTTAACCCTATAATGTCCAGAGAAAAAAAAATCATATTCAGCACAATTAAATTATAAAAAAAAGTTGCTATCGACTCTTTACTTGATTAATTGGTTCATTAATCTGTAAAATCAGAACAGCCCTAATTATTTAGCCTCTGGCTCTTTTCAGTCTACTGTGGGTGCAGTTGCTGGGTTTTCCCAACCAACCTTTTCAAGGTGTTTCCAGTAGGTACCGCATGCCCTGCTGAAACTAATGGGGAATTATACAACATTTCCCACACAGAGGTAAGTGGGCTTCTACCAGGTGGCTGGCTTCCCCAGTGTGATTGGTGCTATTGATTGTACTCGCATAGTACTGTTACTACCTAGTGAAAGGGAGCATATGTTTTAGAATAGGAAGCATTTTCATTCCCTGAATGTACAAATGGTCTGTGACTCTCAAATGAGAATCCTCAATGTAGTTGCTGGCTATCCTGGTAGTGCCACGACAATTATATATTGAGACACAATGGTCTGTTTTATGGTTTTGAGACCAGAAAATATGGGGAAAGCGGTGTTGGCTAGGTGTTATTACATTCCAGGTGTTGATGTAGATAATAACAATCTTGTTTACTTGTTTATTAGGTGATGCAGGCTATGGGCTAAGGCCATGGCTTTTAACCCCATTGGCTGATTCTAGCAGTCCAGCAGAGCTTGCACTATGGCAAGTAAATTTGGGCAGTAAATTTAGATTTAGTGCATACACTCACTACTTAACACATGCGCTAAATCCAAATTTAACACCCCTTAGTAAATGAGGCCCATAGATCACTAACTTATGGCTCCAATTCACTCTTGTGCGCCAATCTAATAATCATAAATGTACACTTAATTTGCAAACCGTGACATCCATTTTCTAGTTAACAGAAGTAATTCTTGCTTGAGCTCCCTTTATTAATATTGTCTGGGAGTGAGGGCTTTATTTATAATGAGAAATGACATCTAAGCTCGGCTATTTCTTAAACTTAAGGGTGCATAAAGCTGCATCTTTTCTCTAACAAGGGGCAGTTAAAATAGCAGGCACTTGAACTGGACAGGGATTAGGTTTGAATTCCTTTAACTGAAAAGAAAATAGAACAGTGTTACTAAAAAGAACCTATCACTAAGTTACCAAATCACTTAGATGTGGACCTGGTTAAACATTGTAAATAGCATCCATAATTCCCAACCTTTTCTTTCAAGTACATTTCTTTGTGTCTTAATACGGTAATAAATAAATAAAAAAATTCCATTATTCAGCAACACTGAATGGCAAACAGAAAGCCAATGTTTGATTCATGTAAACAGATTAATAATTACACAAGAACAGGACAGTGAGCTCTGGATTAAATTGAGCTTGGAATGTATCCAAAACAAAAGCTTAACTATTTCAACAGCATAACTCTTCTCTTTGGGAAACAACATATCCACTTGATATCAAAGAAACTCACTCTGCCATTTTACTGCTTTACTTCAATCTTCAATGTCTCCTCTTTCTCAGGAAAATAATTTCACTGCATGCATACAAATATGTTTGGAACTGCAAGGCTTTTCTTCAAGCCAACAAAGCAGCATTTTTTAATATAGCAGACCACCGTAATCCAGCATTTTATGAACACAGTAAACACTGCATGCCTTGGCAGCAAATCTGTTGATATTGCATCATTACCAGTCTGATCACATAAAGCATCAGCTCTCTTGATTACTCAAAGATACCAAACAGATTGTGTATGACTACATAGCTGTTATGAAAGACCAAATAGAGTGCCTGTACTGGTATAGTGAAATGGATTCCAAAAAAGAAGCCCTAATCACAGCTGGCTGAAGATTTGTAATAAAGACAACATACAGGTTTATTAAAATGAGAAAGTGCTGCATGATCTGATAGTATTATTCAGTTCCAGATGCCATACACGAGCTCGATAGATGGGCGTGAAGAACAATAAATAGAATGATAATTACATTTACAAAAGGGTTACTGTAGTCATTTTTTTCATATATCTTTCATAAACATACATTTACATGTATTATAACACCTTACAAATTCACAGCTTTTTAAAATATCTTGACACATGAAACTTCAGGCCTACCAATTAAGCCACTTACAGAAGATAGCATGTACTCGTGCAGTTGACTCAGTTGTTCCTACAAAAAAATGGTCTAAGGCCCATAAGAAAATGTATATGTGCAAATTACTGCGGTTTCTGTTGAAATCATTAACAGTAAAATATCAAATAAAACCAAAATTCCAATTTGATGTTTATTTGCTTATTTCATCCCAATATCAGCATGAGAAAAGCTGAGACACTGATCCTGAAGCTGGGTTTGTCCTACATAAGCATTTATTTTCTATATGTGAAGAATTTAAGACGTATACTCCAGATTTTATAAGGACTCAGTATTCAACATGTGATGACTGTACAGCTAAGGCCAAACATTTTGATATATATATTTTTTTAAATATATGAACATAATTTAGAACTTTTATTTAACATCATGGAATCAAGGACACTACAACATGATATCAAAAGTCTACTGGAAGCCATAATAGTAGTGCAGTATTTCATGTCAGATTTTGAAATGTTGTTTTTGTCAGTTTTTTGTTAAGTATAAGGAAAACTACAAGCAGTATGTAATTCAGTATGTTAACGTAACATTATTCAGCAGGTTTCATTCGACTTTGTGAAGCAAAATGTTCTATGGAGTGATGCAAAACCTTTGGCCATAACTGTATATTATTTTAAATATGAAAAGCAAATTTTATTTAATGCATGATCAACATTTGTTAAAAATGGGATTGTCATTAGTAATGTGAATAAAGTATCCAGTAACTGAGCTGTTATTCCATTTTAGTATGGGGAATGTCCTTTCACCCATCAATTTGTTGGGTGTTGTGGCGGGTGCCCCACCCCTGTGTGTATTTTTGTGTTTTATGTTGTGTGTGGTGTGTTATTGTTGGTGTATATATATGGGTGCACAGGATATAATGTGGGCTATGTAGCAGGAGTGATATAAACTGTATATTTGCATTTGGGAACAGGGATTGCACAATCACTTCATGTGCAGATTAAAATATGTAGTAGTATGTGAGCACGGGGATGGCACAAATGAGTTCATGTGCTGGGATTCAAGTGAATGATTAATTAGCAATTTAATCCCGGCTCAGTTGTATATATAGATGTATGGATCACTCACTCGGGGTTGGGTGTTCAGAGTGGAGAATGGGAGAGAGGAGGAGAGAGAATAATAATAATAATAATAATAATAATAATAATAATAACAATTGCTACTCGTGCTGAAACAGTTCAGCACAATACTTGTTTTGAGGTTTGTCTACTGTTTTGTCTGTCTATTTATTTTGGCCAACATGCCATTTTGTTTGTTCTGTGTTTTGTCTTGCGTTTCAATCATTTATTTTCATCGTCCTCCCTCTCCTTTTCCTTCCCCAAGGAAGAAGAAGAGTCCCATTCCAAGTGATCGGACGAACTTGCAGCAGATGGAGAAGCTTTGGCTTTCCAAGGCACGTGTGCCTAACGGGGACAAAGCACAGTTGCTGGATGCCCCTATTACACCAGGGCATACCTTTGGTCCCATGGTGGATGAGACACTGCAGCTCTCTCACCAAGAGTTGGTGCGCTTGCTTCCCAAGCGAACACCCCCAGTGTGCAAACCAGCGGCAAACTGGAGCCCTAGGCCTCTGCAGCATCCAAGACCGGCACAGCCGCCTGCTACAATAGGTTCCGCTGCCCGGCGCAGATGCAGAAGTCTCAGACCAAGCCATAAGCCATGCAGCAGCCCTAGGAGTTTACTGCCACAGGCCCAGGGCCCCTTTTCAGGGAGCCATCTGGAGTATTGGCATCAATGCAGCATGGACATTTGAGTGCTTACTACCGTTCAGACCGTCTACTCACTGCAGCAAGCACGGTCTTCTTCCCTTTCGGGGTGTGACTGTAACATCAGTCACGGGCCCACAGGACGCTGCGGTGGTGCCTCAGGAGGTAGCAGCTTTCCTGCAATGACTGGCTATTCACATGACAGACCCCCTCTGTCTTTCAGGTTATGAGGTATATCAGTTAAATATTGACTGAGGACATTGATTGAAGAGTTCTAGTCAAGTGGCAAAATATTTTTTTGAAATGCGATTGCTCTAAAATTATTTTGAAACTTCAAAAGTGTGAGCACCAACTCATTTTCCCTAACCAGGACTTGTTCTCAGGTACTTAGGTGATATGTTGAAGAGCCTGACACAGTTTTTGGCAACACATTAATATGTCAGCATATTGCAACAGGATAGTGCCCACCCACAAACTGCTTGTGGAGTGCAGGATTTACAGAAGATAAACATTTACATTCTATACAGTATACTGTAATTACTTTTTTTGTGTTGTGTTACAAAAAAAGGATATTTCTGGTACATTATATAGAAACTACAAAAAATGTAATTAGCAAAAGGATAAAAAATACAAGCAAGCAGTGTGGATAAAAAAAAAAAGATGTCCCTTGAGAAAAAACACACAAAAAAATGTATTAGCAATGGGTAGCAGTGTGGAGTAGTGGTTAGGGCTCTGGACTCTTGACCGGAGGGTTGTGGGTTCAATCCCTGGTCGGGGACACTGCTGTTGTACCCTTGAGCAAGGTACTTTACCTAGATTGCTCCAGTAAAAACTGTATAAATGGGTAATTGTATGTAAAAATAATGTGATATCTTGTAACAGTTGTAAGTCGCCCTGGATAAGGGCGTCGGCTAAGAAATAAAAAAATAAATAAATGGCAGGGGCAATCATTCAGACAGTTGATAAAAAGAACAAGCTCAGAAAGGGACAAGTGCAAATGGAAGTGAATGAACAAGCATGCTGCTACCAGTCAGAGCTATAACTGCAGGCAAAGATCAATTACAATGTTGGTTATAAACTTCTGTATACAAATACACCTTTTATATAAAAAGACAAGACCTGCTGTGAAGAAATACAGTCATCTCCAGCTAAGAGAACACCCCTCGGGAAGCAAGTGAAGTGTTCTCTTAGCCGAAGTGTTCTCTAAGATATGAATCAATTAATTAATAAATACGTATTATTTGTCATGAAGCATGTGCATCACCATATGAAATGAACATAAGAGAAAAGCAATAGGCAAGTGTATGTTAATAAACTTTAATTATAAAGTAAAAGACAAACTAACATTAATAAACTAACTGTCAAACTAAATGAACACAGCACCCCTACACACGTTAACAAATTGAGCAGCAGCTCTAGATTAATTATGAATACCTGTACAGGAGCAATATTCAAGACATGCACAACATTATTTAACAGAATGGTGAAGCAACTCACCAGAACGGGAAACACCAAATTGCTCTGCGACGTGTGTCTGATTCAGGTTTTTTTCAGGAGCTCGAACAATATATATATATATATATATATATATATATATATATATATATATATATATATATATATATTAGCTCAAAGAGCCATATATATATTGTGACAAAGCACAACTCACTCGGGTTCGTTGCCCCTTTAAAAATACGACCCAGAACAATGAAATGGATTTTTCAGCGCTGGTGCGCTATTTTTAATAATACAAATATCAAACACACAAAACCAAATAAACACCTAGCTCTTATCGAGCACTAACTACACACACAGGAACCTAAACTATAAATCAGGACAGCTAAGCTGTTTACCTGGAACACAAAACAAAATCTTCACCCCGAAACAAACCACACAGGTTTACACTACCTTTCTTCACCCGACTGCTCGGAAGCAGAGCACCTATCCTGCTTCCTTCTCTCTCAGCAGCCTAGAACAGACTGGCTGCTCTCTTTAAATACCCTGCACCTGGCTCTGATTTACAATGATCACCAGGTGCAGGGGATAATTAAATAATAAAACAAAACAATTACATCAACCAATGTGCATTTGCACATGTTTTCTGCAGGGAGGATTTAACCCCCTCCCTGCTGTCTCACACATCCCCCCCCATGTCTTTTCAAGACACCGGCCATACCACGGCCACCTCCCTCCACCCTTAAAAGACCACCCAGCCTCAAGTCCAGCAATGTCCATTGCCGCCCTCTTCCACGGGCGGGCTTGAGGATGGGTCGGTCCTTCCGGCGCTGCCAGGAAGGGACCGCAAACCGGCGACACAGGACCCCACCGGGCTAACAGGGCCGACCGAAGCGTAGGCCGGGGCACTGGAGGATGCCGCAGTGGACACAGGTCTTCCCCTGGGAACTGGCGCAGTGATGTCCGATCACCCAGGGGGAGCGAAGCAGCTAACAGGGGGAGCAACAGCGACGTCTGGCAGCAGCCCAGCGACGTCTGGGTGCTCGGGGAGAGCGGAGCAGGTAACCAGGGGCAGAGCTGTGGCCAGTGCTGCAGACTCCTGGGCTCCAGGTCCAGCACAGGGAGGTCCAGGAAGACCGGCAGGGTGTCCAGGAGCAAGGGGTGAGGGACTGGACGCAGCGGCGCCGAACTGGACTGTAGGGGTGGTGGTCGGGGCTGTGGTGGAGGTATGCTTTT
This sequence comes from Acipenser ruthenus, assembly GCF_902713425.1. Lineage (NCBI taxonomy): Eukaryota > Metazoa > Chordata > Actinopteri > Acipenseriformes > Acipenseridae > Acipenser > Acipenser ruthenus. The sequence continues at coordinate 101,041,129 of NC_081190.1, read as the reverse complement.
CACCTCCTCCCCTCTGGGCTCCGGAAGCAGCGGCTCCTCCCCTCTGGGCTCCGGAAGCGGCGGCTCCTCCCCTCTGGGCTCCGGAAGCGGCAGCTCCTCCCCTCTGGGCTCCGGCAGCGGCAGCTCCTCCCCTCTGGGCTCCGGCAGCGGCAGCTCCTCCCCTCTGGGCTCCGGCAGCGGCAGCTCCTCCCCTCTGGGCTCCGGCAGCTCCTCCCCTCTGGGCTCCGGCAGCTCCTCCCCTCTGGGCTCCGGCAGCGGCAGCTCCTCCCCTCTGGGCTCCGGAAGCGGCAGCTCCTCCCCTCTGGGCTCCGGAAGTGGCGGCTCCTCCCCTCTGGGCTCTGGAAGCGGCGGCTCCTCGCCTCTGGGCTCTGGGGCTTGAGTCAGTGGGGCACCCCCTGCCTGCTCCCACCTTTGGAGCAGCAGGTCCAGCTCCGTCGGCTCCGGATCCGGTAGCCCCAACTCCTGTCTCCACTTCTTTGTCTGCTCTTTCTGAGCAGCGGTGTTATGATTGATCATTGCGATCAATTCTTTAAAATCCATTTTCTGGGTCGTAGGGGTGCCCACACACTCTGCCCGCATTCTCCACCATATGTGACAAAGCACAACTCACTCGGGTTCGTTGCCCCTTTAAAAATACGACCCAGAACAATGAAATGGATTTTTCAGCGCTGGTGCGCTATTTTTAATAATACAAATATCAAACACACAAAACCAAATAAACACCTAGCTCTTATCGAGCACTAACTACACACACAGGAACCTAAACTATAAATCAGGACAGCTAAGCTGTTTACCTGGAACACAAAACAAAATCTTCACCCCGAAACAAACCACACAGGTTTACACTACCTTTCTTCACCCGACTGCTCGGAAGCAGAGCACCTATCCTGCTTCCTTCTCTCTCAGCAGCCTAGAACAGACTGGCTGCTCTCTTTAAATACCCTGCACCTGGCTCTGATTTACAATGATCACCAGGTGCAGGGGATAATTAAATAATAAAACAAAACAATTACATCAACCAATGTGCATTTGCACATGTTTTCTGCAGGGAGGATTTAACCCCCTCCCTGCTGTCTCACAATATATATATATATATATATATATATATATATATATATATATATATATATATATATTAGCTCAAAGAGCCAGCTGCCTTTTTATTACTACCTTTTTTACATTGTTTCCAGTCATTCTGGGTGAAGTGAAAATTAAAGGCAAAGAAAATTCCTCTTATAGACGAAGAAAATAATAATAAAAAAAACATACAACTACCCTGACAGAGTGGATTCAAAATGTAATTAAACACACCGAGTAATTGCTATAAGGAGCACTTAGAATGAGAATAATTTGAAGCTATTTGCTTGTCATCCCTGACATTATAGATGATATCAGTAAATGCAGGCCGATACAAAAAGAACTGCCAAACATTCTTCTGTGGTTGATAATGGTCTGTCACAGACAAAAGGTTAACAAAAAATAAAGTTGAGCAATCAGAAAGTAATCAATTAGCAAACTTTGCTTCAGAACTGGACCCTTGAACCCTATGATTTGCAGTCTGTTACTAGGAACAGTAATTGTATGTCCATTACTGCATACATACTGTACTGGTTCATGGGATTACAAGCATAATAATGGCTCATCATCATCTAAAATGCTTGACAGCCTAGAGTTATTTTTGAGATAATCCACAAAAGCATGGGCTGATGCCTTCTCAAAATGGCCTCATATGGCACTAAAAATGTATTATTTTACATAAATGTACCAGAGATAAATCAGTATTTTCACACGCGTGAGAAACTCACCGATAACTAAAAGACTCCAAGACTGCATAATGTCGTTGTGATCGTTATATATATATATATATATATATATATATATATATATATATATATATATATATATAGTAACAAAGTGGGGGTGCCTTGCTACAATTCGGGACCTTCTTGATTGTAAAAGAAACATTTACTGGACCAGAGAGGTTATTTAAACAGGACAGGGCCTGTATATTTATTCATAAACCCCAAACAAAACAAACAAAAGCCTAACTCCTCAAAGGAGTACTAACTAAACACACAGGAACACCCTGACTACAAGTGGGACAGCTAGGCCGTTTCCCAACCAAACAATAAACAAAAACCACACAGGTTTAATACAGCACACTTTTACCTCACGACTGCCAGGAAGCAGAGCACTCCTTTCTGCCTCCTTCTCCTCAGCAGCCCTGAGCAAACTGACTGCCTCTCTTAAATACCCAGCACCTGGTTCCAATTTCCAATAGTAGCCAGGTGCAGGTAATGAATAACAATAAAACAATTAACAAACAATTAAGCAAGACGAATGTGCATTCCGCACATGTTTTATGCAGGGAGGATAATAACCCCCTCCCTGCTGTGTTACAATATATATATATATATATATATATATATATATATATATATATATATATATATATATATATTTATTTTATGGTTCCAATATTTTATTTGATCATGTAAGTACATATTTTAATTACCTTGCTACCTTGCATAGCACTGACATTTAACCGATGGTGCACAGTATTTACATTTTATTGATGTCATACATTTGACTGACCTAACAGTACTCTCTTCTTACAGTTATTTAATTTAAAAAATGTATTGACATTCTGCTGAAATATTTTACCTGCATTCTTCCAAAGTTTAAAGTAAGCCAACTGTTCATCACTTCTCGTAAAGGGCAATGCCTACAACTAAATTGTAACTATGGTTCAGCTATCCTTACAGCAGTGTGTGTGTGTGTGTGTGTATATATATATATATATATATATATATATATATATATATACAGCTCTGGAAAAAATTAAGAGACCACTGCAAAATTATCAGTTTCTCTGGTTTTACTATTTATAGGTATGTGTTTGGGTAAAATGAACATTTTTGTTTTATTCTATAAACTACTGACAACATTTTTCCCAGATTCCAAATAAAAATATTGTCATTTAGAGCATTTATTTGCAGAAAATGACAACTGGTCAAAATAACAAAAAAGATGCAGTGTTGTCAGACCTCGAATAATGCAAAGAAAATAAGTTCATATTCATTTTTAAACAACACAATACTAATGTTTTAACTTAGGAAGAGTTCAGAAATCAATATTTGGAGGAATAACCCTGATTTTCAAGCACAGCTTTCATGCGTCTTGGCATGCTCTCCACCAGTCTTTCACATTGATGTTGGGTGACTTTATGCCACTCCTGGCGCAAAAATTCAAGCAGCTCGGCTTTGTTTGATGGCTTGTGACCATCCATCTTCCTCTTGATCACATTCCAGAGGTTTTCAATGGGGTTCAGGTCTGGAGATTGGGCTGGCCATGACAGGGTCTTGATCTGGTGGTCCTCCATCCACACCTTGATTGACCTGGCTATGTGGCATGGAGCATTGTCCTGCTGGAAAAAACAATCCTCAGAGTTGGGGGACATTGTCAGAGCAGAAGGAAGCAAGTTTTCTTCCAGGACAACCTTGTACTTGGCTTGATTCATGCGTCCTTCACAAAGACAAAGTTGCCCGATTCCAGCCTTGCTGAAGCACCCCCAGATGAGTCCAATTTTCAGCTTTGCCCAACACCTGTTCGTCTAATGGTTAGACGGAGACCTGGAGAGGCCTACAAGCCACAGTGTCTCGCACCCACTGTGAAATGTGGTGGAGGATCGGTTATGATCTGGGGGTGCTTCAGCAAGGCTGGAATCGGGCAGATTTGTCTTTGTGAAGGATGTATGAATCAAGCCAAGTACAAGGTTGTCCTGGAATAAAACTTGCTTCCTTCTGCTCTGACAATGTTCCCCAACTCTGACAACAACAAACCGAGACACGGACGATTCAGTAATATTGCTCAATTCAGATATCTGGAACTGTCCATATAAACTATAAGCAGCTCTGATAAGTAAAAAAGTTATTTGTTTATAAAGTTTTTTTTTCCCTCTAATTTATTTGTGTGATCCTTTATGAACATTTGTGGGATTATTTTCCTAACACGTTTTGCAGCGGAAGGGTACCCGACAAATCATTACAATTTCAAGGCAAAACTAGGTTTTAAAGTGTTTTTTATAAAGACAATAATGAGAACATTGTTCTCTAATAGCGATAGTGCTCTCTCGATGAAGACACTACTGTGTAGTCGTTGACTTGAGTTTTGTTAGCTCTCTCATCTTTGGCTCGGGACACATAACACCAGCCGTGGTCAACTACCACGAGGTAGCGTCTTCAGCGACGGGCACTATCACTTAAATACATCTCACCCGAGTCTGTAGGTCTTCCATTCATAACCTAAAAAGAAAAAACGTAATCACAGTCACATTCTAAACACACAGAAAAAATCGGCACTATTGAGTCCTATTTTAACCTAAAATCAAGTTTTTGGTGTGAAAAAGGGTATTTCTCTTGTATTATTGTTCTTCATTTTAATTTGCCAATAGTGCCATCTGCTTCAAACACTGTTTTTTAATCATGTAAAATAAATCAGATCATTGATTGGTTTGTATTAATTTGTTTTCCTAATGTTACAAGCTTGTCGATGAAGAGCTTGCCTCTTGTGCGACTAGCACATTTACTAGGTAACACACTTGAAAAAAAGGGTCTTGTGGCTTCTGTGACCAGGCTGTTATGACCATGGGTTTCAGGATTCTAAAGGATTGTAGGAAAATGACTCTTGATTGTTCAAGATGATACATTAGTTTTTTTTTTTTTTTTTTTTAATAATTTTTATAATAACCTAATTCTGTAATGTATTCATTGGAATTTTCATTTAAGTTATTTTTAAGCCCAGCTGGTGGCTAGAATGTTCATGTGAGGGTGAGACCCTCACTGTAATATTTAAATGCATGTTATTGTGTTTATGATTGTTATTGTTGTTCTACTGGCGATAGAGCCATGGTTGTTGGAGAAGAAACATGTTTAAAGTACAATATAGGAATGTTTATTGTAAAAGTAAGAACGTTAAATTATTTTTGTATAAAATCATTCCAGGTGTAAATGTTTATTGAATAATGAATCCTGTTAGGAGTAGGCATGGCTGGGGATTATTTAATGCTGCGTCTTTCCTTAGGCGGGGTATTAGGATCATTTGTGAGCTTGTCTTGGAAATGTCAGTCATTGTATGTGCAACCTGTTAGTCTGTGAGCGTCAGTTGTCAGAATTTGTTTGAAGTATCCAGTGCCACAATAAACATGTATACCTGTAAACACTACCAAGTCCTGCATTCTAAAAACCTCTGTGTTCCTGAGAGGATCATGTAGTTGTGGTGTAGGGGTAAGCTCAGACCATCACCCTGTTACAGTGCATTCTATGTCTAAGCTGTGAAGAAAACAGAAAATAGATAACACAATCCAGTTATGCTTACAGTTTTTTTTTTTTTTTTTTTTTTTTTTTATTCAACATGATAGTATAACCCAAAAGGATTAATCCTAACTGGCACACTTTTTTTTTTTTTTTTTTTTTTTTACTTCAAAACTGGCATTTACAGTATTTATTGAGTTTGAATGGTCTTAAAGCAGAAGAAAGGGCTGAAATTAAATCCTCTAAATGTAATGGTCCTCATGAAGAGCGATGATCCTCGTTAGTTAATCAAATGAAAGGTCCACATAACGTGCAAAATGCAATTAAACCTCACTTTGATTGCATCCATCTTGTTAAAATGTCCTTTACGTCTGTCTCAGGATGAGCTTGAAGCAAAATCAGAAGATATCACATTGCAGTAAAATGTCTAAATTTACTGAACAAAATAATATAAACTAACAATATAGAATTATAATAATGGCCTCAATTCTACAATTCCAGATTGTTATAATACAGTAATAACAACTGAGCTGGCAGGTAGTCATTTGTGTTTTTCTCTGTTTAATAGTCTTGCAAAAACAAATAATTAGATATTGTTTTAAATACAAGCAAAGTCCAGAAGACATACAGTATTGACAGATTACAAAAAAAAATAATAATAATAATTCTGCACATATGCCGCTTATGTTAAAAGCCAATAAACATTTCAAAACAACAATCGTTGTATCTTCCATTTTCGGATACACTATTACTCTTGATCACTGTTAATGTATTCAGTTTTTGTCTGGGTGATTGCAGTTCAGGAGAGTGGTTGACTTCTGGTCCAAAGTGTGAATGAGTTCCACAAAATAAAGCAAAAATTAATGGCAACACCATGCCAGTACTTTTTTTAATGCATTTAAATAGTAAAAGTATGAAGGTAACAATAGATCAGTACATACTTACTTTAATTTAACAACATATTCAGGACGCCTTGTAGGAAAACAGGTGTAATAGCAGTCTGTAGAACTTTATTGCTCTTTGAGACCAAATAAATCAAAATTAGACCTTTCAAATATATTCAAGTCTAAAGAGCATAACCAAGGTTGATTGGTTTTTGTTTTGCACAGTCCATGCTTTTGGTATCCTACACAAGGGATTTATAATGGCATTTTCACATGGTCCATAGCGCACAAAATGCAAAAGACACTGAGGTCAAAATGTTATGAGCAGCTGTTAATAAGCAATACAGTCACATGTGCTCTCAATATTACTTGACCTGCATTGTTTATATACATTAATGAGTGTTATGATCAGGAACAGCTTTTCCAGAAATAGAACACAATTCAGCGGTTTAATTAAAATGACTGATTTCTACGCAGCAAGCTTTCAACAACTCCTAACAATAACGGATTATGCCAGAATTACACAATACTGTGCAACCTACAAAGGCAGTGGGGATTGTTTGATTTTAGCTTAAAAAAGCGAAACTGTTAGCAGAGTTAAGCATATATTGTAGTATGGCACACCATTTCTCCCTGGCTCTGATGTCTGATGTGTATTTTACTGAAAACAAAAAATGTGTTCTCCATTGCTGACAGCTTTTAGCCTCAGGGATACTTTTTCTAATCTCACTGATCATTGCATTTCTGACACCAAATCCATCAATAAAGTTTTCTGCACTTTTCCCAATTTTTTGTTATCCTTTAATGTACACTTTTATCGACAGTTATACAACATTTCTTATGTTTCAGTAGAATCTACAATGCTTTGTTTTTTATGTTCTTGTGACTTTGGATTTACCATTAGACAACATTGTAAGCATCATTCTAAAACCACGGGCAGTTCTTATTGGCATTTTTACTGTTTAGCTGTTGATTTTTTCACCACTTCACTTGACCATACATGAAACCCAGTAAATATTGTAATCCCCTAAGGCTGAAATTGTCATGTGATTATAATTGAGTGTTAGTTGCCAAAATCACAAGCTGTTTACCAAATAAGACATTCAAAAAATAAAGTAGACAGAAGTTTATATACATTAATGAGTGTTATGATCAGGAACAGCTCGGAGGCTGTGTGGTCCAGTGGTTAAAGAAACAAGCTCGTAACCAGAAGGTCCCTGGTTCAAATCCCACCTCAACCACTGACTCATTGTGTGACCCTGAGCAAGTCACTTAACCTCCTTGTGCTCCGTCTTTCGGGTGAGACGTAATTGTAAGTGACTCTGCAGCTGATGCATAGTTCACACACCCTAGTCTCTGTAAGTCGCCTTGGATAAAGGCGTGTGCTAAATAAATAAATAATAAAGTTGAAGGACTGCATTTTTTAATGTATGTACAATGTATATATAGCATTGTGTTGTCAGCTTTTATAATTTTAATAAAGTGTCAAAGTGGAAATGTCAAACTGATAGAATACATAAAAAAAAAAAAACTATCCAGTCTGATCTGGTGAAAACAAACAAGGCTCTTGTGAAATCACTTTCAACTCTGCCAGTGGCAGATGGCTGTATGAAATAAGTAAAAAATACTGTAATGTACTGTATAATGATACAACATTGAGTCTTTTAATACCCATAACACATATCGAATCCTTAATCACACACTTGTACTGTATATGCTGCATTCAAAGTGTAACCAAAACTACATTTGGTTTAGTGAGGATCTACAGTATGTTAATCCCTTGATGTATGGTTATCAGATATATTTTATCCCAAACTGAAGTGCATTCTAGTTTCCAGCATTCACAATCAGAAGGCACCGATATGAAATTGGGTGTCTGAGTTGTACTGTATTAAGACATTTCTTGCTTTTCTGCATGTGCATGTATTTCCTTGAATCCCTACTGCGTTCAGTTTGGGAATTAATCTTTTATTACTTGTCAATAGCTTTCTTGAAATCTAAATAAATCATGTCATATGCTTTACAATTATCCATTATCAATGTTGCATTCTCAAAAAAATCAAGCAGGTTAGTTAGACACAATGTCCTTTCCTAAAACCATGCTGACTGTCTTCTAGGATACTGTCAGGTAATTTTCCATTTTGGATCTTATTGTAGTTTCCATAAGTTTACATATAATAGAAGTCAGGCTTATTGGTCTGTAGTTACCTGGTTCGCTTCGGTTACAAACGCAATGTGTTATTTCAATATACGTCCCCAAAGTCTTAGATATACTGTAGCTCCAGTTGATTCAGAAAGTTTGCAGAATTGACATGTATCAAATAAACTAGCAAATTCTGAACAATGTATTTTCTTTCGGAATGAGGTCTTTGAGGATGAGCCGACCTAAAAAATAAATATTGCATTTTTTCATCCTTTGTATTTGGTTTTCATTTGCATTTCCTGAGACAACACACGCACAATCATCTACACACCGTTGAGTCGGAAAGTCGAATTCAGCCACAAATTTCAGCTCCCTTACTTAGTTTTTTTTTCTAGGGAGGTGTATTAATCCTCCCCCCTACACACACCTTTTGGTTCCAATCCCGCCTATGACAGCATACTGTGCTATGGGGAGCATGATTAAGTTGTCCATCATCATGTTATTTTATATATATATATATATCCTTCTTGTCGTCTACATTACACCCTTAATTGTGTTCAGATTCATTAGTAAAGGCAGAATGCATCAATCATAACATGCCAGAGAAAGCCAGTTTAATTAATACAAATAGCAAAGGTCAATAGATGACTCTGATACACAGTTCCCGCAGTATGGCATTTCGTGTCTTATTTCGTTATTAATATAAACCTGCTATTGTGTTCAAAGCTTTATTTCAATATGAAACCTTTTCTAAGAAAACCCATCCAAGTTGGTTGGAAGGGATTCCACTTTCCCTTCAACCAGTCCTGAACTGTCTTTAGTTTTACCAAAATAATCAGGTGCCAGACATCTCTTGCAGAACTAACCAGTATTCGACCATATCTAGCGGAAATCTCTGCCTCTGATTGGCTGTCAGTGATATGTGAAAAAGTACGGATAAACACAATTGAGTACACCCTCTCGAGACAAACCAAACAACAACCAACGGAAAAAAGACGCTGTTCACTGGTCCCTAATAAACTTTGTAATTTCCTCTTTTAATATTTCATGTCTTTGTCGTGATTTTTTTAACAGCTGCACACAGTAAAAAGGGCAGTAAAAAGAAATGACCTTCAGTAACCCATCAGCCTATTCTCGATGCACCGGGAAAGTGTATACATGTGTACATTAGAAAATGTTACAGTACCATCAGCCAGTCGGCTTCCAGCTCTAGTGGGCTTCTATTAAAAGGTAGTTGCCTGCTGGAACGTCACAGCATCAACTGTGAATCCAACTTAAAATCAATCCACGGAAGTGCCCGCTTTTTCATTTTGATTTCTATTCAACAACAAATACTAAACAAAGACACAATTGGTCCAAATGTATTTTATTGGCAGGGCTCAGCGTCTTTCAACAACAACAAACCGAGACACGGACAATTCAGTAATATTGCTCAATTCAGATATCTGGCACTGTCCATATAAACTATAAGCAGCTCTGATAAGTAAAAAAGTTATTTGTTTATAAAGTTTTTTTTTCCCTCTAATTTATTTGTGTGATCCTTTATGAACATTTGTGGGATTATTTTCCTAACACGTTTTGCAGCAGAAGGGTACCTGACAAATCATTACAATTTCAAGGCAAAACTAGGTTTTAAAGTGTTTTTTATAAAGACAATAATGAGAACATTGTTTTCTAATGGCGATAGTGCTCTCTCGATGAAGACACTACTGTGTAGTCGTTGACTTGAGTTTTGTTAGCTCTCTCGTCTTTGGCTCGAGACACATAACTCCAGCCGTGGTCAACTACCACGAGGTAGCGTCTTCAGCAACGAGCACTATCACTTAAATACATCTCACCCGAGTCTGTAGGTCTTCCATTCATAACCTAAAAAGAAAAAAACTTAATCACAGTCACATTCTAAACACACAGACAAAATCGGCACTATTGAGTCCTATTTTAACCTAAATAATGCAGGATAAACACATGTTGAAAGCATTCGTTTACTTATTTTAAATCAAGATTTTGGTGTGAAAAAGGGTATTTCTCTTGTATTATTGTTCTTCATTTTAATTTGCCAATAGTACCACAAGAGCTGCCATCTGCTTCAAACACTGTTTTTTAATCATGTAAAATAAATCAGATCATTGATTGGTTTGTATTAATTTGTTTTCCTAATGTTACAAGCTTGTCGATGAAGAGCTTGCCTCTTGTGCGACTAGCACATTTACTAGGTAACACACTTGAAAAAAAGGGTCTTGTGGCTTCTGTGACCAGGCTGTTATGACCATGGGTTTCAGGATTCTAAAGGATTGTAGGAAAATGACTCTTGATTGTTCAAGATGATACATTAGTTTTTTGTTTTTTGTTTTTTTTTTAATAATTTTTATAATAACCTAATTCTGTAATGTATTCATTGGAATTTTCATTTAAGTTATTTTTAAGCCCAGCTGGTGGCTAGAATGTTCATGTGAGGGTGAGACCCTCACTGTAATATTTAAATGCATGTTATTGTGTTTATGATTGTTATTGTTGTTCTACTGGCAATAGAGCCATGGTTGTTGGAGAAGAAACATGTTTAAAGTACAATATAGGAATGTTTATTGTAAAAGTAAGAACGTTAAATTATTTTTGTATAAAATCATTCCAGGTGTAAATGTTTATTGAATAATGAATCCTGTTAGGAGTAGGCATGGCTGGGGATTATTTAATGCTGCGTCTTTCCTTAGGCGGGGTATTAGGATCATTTGTGAGCTTGTCTTGGAAATGTCAGTCATTGTATGTGCAACCTGTTAGTCTGTGAGCGTCAGTTGTCAGAATTTGTTTGAAGTATCCAGTGCCACAATAAACATGTATACCTGTAAACACTACCATGTCCTGCATTCTAAAAACCTCTGTGTTCCTGAGAGGATCATGTAGGGGTAAGCTCAGACCATCACCCTGTTACAGTGCATTCTATGTCTAAGTTGTGAAGAAAACAGAAAATAGATAACACAATCCAGTTATGCTTACAGTTTTTTTTATTTTTTTTATTCAACATGATAGTATAACCCAAAAGGATTAATCCTAACTGGCACACTTTTTTTTTTTTTTTTTTTTAACTTCAAAACTGGCATTTACAGTATTTATTGAGTTTTAATGGTCTTAAAGCAGAAGAAAGGGCTGAAATTAAATCCTCTAAATGTAATGGTCGTCATGATGAGCGATGATCCTCGTTAATTAATCAAATGAAAGGGCCACATAATGTGCAAAATGCAGTTAAACCTCACTTTGATTGCATACATCTTGTTAAAATGTCCTTTACGTCTGTCTCAGGATGAGCTTGAAGCAAAATTAGAAGATATCACATTGCAGTAAAATGTCTAAATTTACTGAACAAAATAATATAAACTAACAATATAGAATTATAATAATGGCCTCAATTCCTACAATTCCAGATTGTTATAATACAGTAATAACAACTGAGCTGGCAGGTAGTCATTTGTGTTTTTCTCTGTTTTATAGTCTTGCAAAAACAAATAATTAGATATTGTTTTAAATACAAGCAAAGACCAGAAGACATACAGTATTGACAGATTACAAAAAAAAAAAAAAAAAAATTCTGCACATATGCCGCTTATGTTAAAAGCCAATAAACATGTCAAAACAACAATCGTTGTAGCTTCCATTTTCGGGTACACTATTGCTCTAGATCACTGTTAATGTATTCAGTTTTTGTCTGGGTGATTGCAGTTCAGGAGAGTGGTTGACTTCTGGTCCAAAGTGTGAAAGAGTTCCACAAAAGAAAGCAAAAATTAATGGCAACATGTCACAAAGACGGCCGGAGTGGGTGGCGTCAGACCAGAAGCAGGAAATAAACAGACAGAGATGTGTGGTTTGGTAAAGCTGAGCGAATGCTTTCGCTCAGCATTTAATAAACAGAACAGAAAATAAAAGGTTTGAAACAAAAAAACAGGACATGGCACTTGAGGCCAAAATAAAAGGACAAACAAAACGTACTAACACACAAACGGTGGATGCACAGACAAACAAACAAACAAACACGGTGAGTGAAAACACTATTTTTACGTTACGTTATTTTACTTTATTTCTCCTCCGCCTCTCTCCCGTTCTCCACTCACCGAACACCCAACCACGAGTGAAAGAAAATGTGTCTATATATACTGTTGTGCTGGGATTCAATTACTAATTAATTATTCACTTGAATCCCAGCACGTGAATTAATTCTGTGCAACCCCGTGCTCACATATTACATTTAACCAGCACGTGAAGTGATTTGTGCCCTCCTCGTGCCTAAATACAAATCTACACTTATTAAATCACACGTGAAACACAGACCAGTTTATATCCCGTGTACCAATATATACACCAACATTAACACACGCACGCAACATACAACACATAATATGCACACAGGGGCGGGGCACATTGCCACACAACACCATGCCAGTACTTTTTTTAATGCATTTAAATAGTAAAAGTATGAAGGTAACAATAGATCAGTACATACTTACTTTAATTTAACAACATATTCAGGACGCCTTGTAGGAAAACAGGTGTAATAGCAGTCTGTTGAACTTTATTGCTCTTTGAGACCAAATAAACCAAAATTAGACCTTTCAAATATATTCAAGTCTAAAGAGCATAACCAAGGTTGATTGGTTTTTGTTTTGCACAGTCCATGCTTTTGGTATCCTACACAAGGGATTTATAATGGCATTTTCACATGGTCCATAGCGCACAAAATGCAAAAGACACTGAGGTCAAAATGTTATGAGCAGCTGTTAATAAGCAATACAGTCACATGTGCTCTCAATATTACTTGACCTGCATTGTTTATATACATTAATGAGTGTTATGATCAGGAACAGCTTTTCCAGAAATAGAACACAATTCAGCGGTTTAATTAAAATGACTGATTTCTACGCAGCAAGCTTTCAACAACGCCTAACAATAACGGATTATGCCAGAATTACACAATACTGTGCAACCTACAAAGGCAGTGGGGACTGTTTGATTTTAGCTTAAAAAAAACGAAACTGTTAGCAGAGTTAAGCATATATTGTAGTATGGCACACCATTTCTCCCTGGCTCTGATGTCTGATGTGTATTTTACTGAAAACAAAAAATGTGTTCTCCATTGCTGACAGCTTTTAGCCTCAGGGATACTTTTTCTAATCTCACTGATCATTGCATTTCTGACACCAAATCGATCAATAAAGTTTTCTGCACTTTTCCCAATTTTTTGTTATCCTTTAATGTACACTTTTATCGACAGTTATACAACATTTCTTATGTTTCAGTAGAATCTACAATGCTTTGTTTTTTATGTTCTCGTGACTTTGGATTTACCATTAGACAACATTGTAAGCATCATTCTAAAACCACGGGCAGTTCTTATTGGCATTTTTACTGTTTAGCTGTTGATTTTTTCACCACTTCACTTGACCATACATGAAACCCAGTAAATATTGTAATCCCCTAAGGCTGAAATTGTCATGTGATTATAATTGAGTGTTAGTTGCCAAAATCACAAGCTGTTTACCAAATAAGACATTCAAAAAATAAAGCAGACAGAAGTTTATATACATTAATGAGTGTTATGATCAGGAACAGCTCTGAGGCTGTGTGGTCCAGTGGTTAAAGAAACAAGCTTGTAACCAGAAGGTCCCTGGTTCAAATCCCACCTCAGCCACTGACTCATTGTGTGACCCTGAGCAAGTCACTTAACCTCCTTGTGCTCCGTCTTTTGGGTGAGACGTAATTGTAAGTGACTCTGCAGCTGATGCATTCACACACCCTAGTCTCTGTAAGTCGCCTTGGATAAAGGCGTGTGCTAAATAAACAAATAATAAAGTTGAAGGACTGCATTTTTTAATGTACGTACAATGTATATATAGCATTGTGTTGTCAGCTTTTATAATTTTAATAAAGTGTCAAAGTGGAAATGTCAAACTGATAGAATACATTAAAAAAAAAAAAAAACTATCCAGTCTGATCTGGTGAAAACAAACAAGGCTCTTGTGAAATCACTTTCAACTCTGCCAGTGGCAGATGGCTGTATGAAATAAGTAAAAAATACTGTAATGTACTGTATAATGATACAGCATTGAGTCTTTTAATACCCATAACACATATCGAATCCTTAATCACACACTTGTACTGTATATGCTGCATTCAAAGTGTAACCAAAACTACATTTGGTTTAGTGAGGATCTACAGTATGTTAATCACTTGATGTATGGTTATCAGATATATTTTATCCCAAACTGAAGTGCATTCTAGTTTCCAGCATTCACAATTAGAAGGCACTGACATGAAATTGGGTGTCTGAGTTGTACTGTATTAAGACATTTCTTGCTTTCGTTCCTGCAATCCCTTTGTACAGGCTGGTATAAGCGGGATTTATTGTATGCCTACTTTAGATTGATTATTTTGTTTATATTTGTATTATTATTAATATTATTATTATTATTATTATTATTATTATTATTATTATTATTAAAAGTAGTAGAAATAAAAGAAAATCGAGATTTACGATTATACTGTAAATCACTTTCACGAATCAGCCCCCAAATGTAGTCTCCCATCATGTTCTCGATATACTGTTCTTGGTAGCGGCGTTCAAAGTCCAGTATATCCTGGTGGAAGCGCTCGCCTTGCTCCTCCGAGTACGCTCCCATGTTCTCCTTGAATTTATCAAGATGAGCATCAAGGATATGGACTTTGAGGGACATCCTACAGCCCATTGTGCCGTAGTTCTTCACCAGAGTCTCAACCAGCTCCACATAGTTTTTGGCCTTGTGATTGCCCAGGAAGCCCCGAACCACTGCGACAAAGCTGTTCCAAGCCGCTTTCTCCTTACTAGTGAGCTTCTTGGGGAATTCATTGCACTCCAGGATCTTCTTTATCTGTGGTCCGACGAAGACACCGGCTTTGACCTTTGCCTCAGACAGCTTAGGGAAGAAGTCTTGAAGGTACTTGAAGGCTGCCGACTCCTTATCTAGAGCTCTGACAAATTGTTTCATAAGGCCCAATTTGATGTGCAGTGGTGGCATCAGCACCTTCCAGGGGTCTACCAGTGGCTCCCACTTGACGTTGTTCCTCCCCACAGAGAACTCGGTCTGCTGTGGCCAGTCCCACCTGTGGTAGTGCGCCTTGGTATCCCTGCTGTCCCAAAGGCAAAGATAGCAGGGAAACTTGGTAAAACCGCCTTGGGAGACCCATCAGGGATGCCACCATTTTGAAGTCTCCTATCACCTCCCAGCCGTACTCATCATACTTCAAGGCGTCCAGCAAGGTCTTGATGCTGTTGTAATCCTCTTTGAGGTGCACCGAGTGAGCCAGGGGAAGAGACGGGGACTTGTTACCATTATGGAGCAGCACGGCTTTGAGGCTCCTGGATGAGCTGTCAATGAAGAGGCGCCACTCATTCTGGTTACAGGCAATTCCGATTGCCCCGAACAGACTGGTCACATTGTGGCAGAAGCAGAGCCCATCTTGACAGGTGAAGAAGCTGGAAAAAGGTTGGTGACGCTTCCTCTGATCTGCGACTTGCACACTTTCATCCAACAAGTTCCACTGCTTGAGCCTAGACGTCAAAAGCTCGGCATTGGACTTGGTGAGACCAGGATCTCTAATCAAGTTGTTGAGGTCTTTTTGGTTGGGGTAGTATGGGTTTCTCTCCTCAGCTCCACCTCTGAAATTGTCATCTGGATCTACAACGTCTTCCTCGCTCTCTGACTTGCTGCTCTCTTCTAAAGACGACTGCTCTCTCTCCGGAGGAGTGGGTACGGGGAGCTCATGGCAGTGTGGCACCGGGGCGATGGATAAAGGAAGGTCCGGATACATGATAGCAGGTGCATTCTTGCCAGTCTGACGTTTGGAAGGGTCCACCATGCAGAAGTAGCAGTTGCTTGAGTGGTCAGTGGGTTCCCGCCAAATTCTTGGGATAGCGAACTTCATGGCTCTCTTTTCCCCTCTGTACCATCCTACAAAAATACATTTATTTCACCCATGACTAATGTGTAAGAGATTCTCGCAACATTTTTCATATATGATATGTTTTTTCAATAACATTGAAAATTGTAAAACATTTTAAAATTAAAAAATTTTACAATTTTAAAAATTTTAACAAATTTTATAACATAAAATTCCGAGCAACAATTGTCCATCTTACCTTCCAGAGTTTTTTTGCAGTGCTCGCAGGTGAAATGAGGTGCCCAGGGTTTGTCTTGATCCCCGACAGGCATGCCGAAATATGCCTTGTAGGCCTCACACATCTTAGCAGATGCTTCCACGTAGTACTTTTTCGCTCTTGTCTTGATAAATTGGCCGCAGACATAGCAAAATGCGTCTGCCGGATGCTTGCAGCCTCTTGATGCCATCTCAGAAAAATGCAGATATGTATCCACTTAGGCAGCTGGAACTAAACTGAACTGGTGGGCTTAAGGCCCCTGTATTTATACTACTATTTATATTACTGGAAAGTTCTAGAAAGTTCTAGAAGTTACTCCAAGTTTACTCAGCACTGAATCTATCTGGAATGTTCTGGAAAATGGGTAAATTTCAAAATATCACTGTCCTGGTCACAAAAGCAAAGTTTGTGGGGAATAATAGCCATTTTCTATACTTTTGAAGCATAAGCAATTAGGAAATAACACTTACTACCCAGGAACAAAAAAAAAAAAATGTTATACGGTGTAATTAAACAATATCTTTTTTTTAGATATGAATATACCACTCAAGTTTAGCCCTGGTCGGTTTAGTGTCACAACACCAGAAGAAAACTACAACCGTATTCTGTACAGTGTGGTGTGCTTTATTTCATATATTATTTATTTTCAGACATGTTTGGTTAAATATTGGCTTGCATTTATTTTTGCATAAATATATATTTTGAGAGCATCAGCAATTAAGTGTCATCTCTGTAAATTGTGCATGTACAATTGATTTCAGTTTGTCTGAGTCTCTCCGTCAGGGCGATCTCTAGTGAATAAAAATAGAAATGTTAATAGATTTTTCAAAAATTACATTTTTGTAATTCATTTTCTACCTGGTGTAACAGGCAGTGTTGAGTGATCCTGCTTCTTCAGATTCTGCCCCCTGTCCTGAGATGAGATTAAAGGTCTGTAACCACTGCAGAGGAGCCTGTCTTTTTTGCATCCGGTTACACGACCACTTCTCTTGTCTTTGGGGGTTGACAAATATTTAACCTTTTGCAGCACTGCTGTAGCTATCAGACTGTACTGATTCTTTGATTGAACACATGACAATTTTCAGTGAACCATTGTAATTTTTTTTGCATGCCTAACTCCACTGGGCATTTACATTTGATGGCATTTTGAAATAGGCAAAAATTAACCAAACCACCAAAGACAATATTTACCCAAAACAAACCAAATTTGGCTGGAAAACCGTCCACCGTCATTTATTGTAATAAACTTAACTGTTACACACTGCCAACATATGTATAAAATCCATCACTAATATAGCATTTAGATTTCAAGACCACGTCACTTTAACAACTTTGCATAAAATATTTTCTAAACAAAGTTGTTAAAGCAGGTGAGTGTCAGACAAGAATCAAGCACATCCTATCGACTTAATTTGTTAAACTTAATAAATGGCCAACAAAATAATTAGGTACCGTTCTGTCCATACAATGCGTATCTATGTTAAGATTTTTTTCAGCTGCCAGCTTCATCACAGAACCAAAACCACAAAGCCCGAAACATTGCGTATCCACTTCTCAGTGTAGAAGCAGCAATATTGTTATTATAGTCTTATATCACGCAGATGTGCAAATCTTATTGAAAACCAGTGGTACAATTGTGCAATCCCAAGAGGCAAAGGGACGACATTACTTGGTCAGGTTGTCATTCTAAAATGATACACCTTTAAAAAACACACACACTTATATTCAAATTGAGAATTTACTTTTCACCCAATTGCACTAATCAATCAGAATTACACTGTGCCGCAACTTCGGGCAGACCAGTACTAGTTCTGTCAAGGCAATTCTACTTTATGGATGGACCAGTGGCTTGCATTTGGAGTAAGATTTATCTTTCACTTTTCATAAGCAGTCAATTGATGCATCGATCAGTACGTTTACATTGCACAGGTATTCAGAATATGAAGTATTTGGAATACTAGAATATTCCGAATGCTCTGTACACATGCAGGCAGAATTCTCTTGTTCCTTGCATATTCTGTGTTTACATGGTAAATGGAATATTCCTTTTATGCCATTAACGCATGTGTTCCTTGCTTCCCACAGCAAACCAAGAGTGCTGATTGTAGTAGAATAGTTTGTTGTTTATTGTAAAGAGTTGGTGGTGTGGACGTATATTTCTGTTATTTGTTTTTGTTTTTCAGACATGGAATCTGATATTTCGAGATTGTGTAGATGCTTGTGGGTTAATTCAGTGCAATGTGTTAACACAGACATGCATGTTTATGTCTTTATTAATATAACAAGGAGACAGATTGAAGATGAGCCAAGAACATCGTCAACAGAGCCTACAGTAAACAAATGTACAGTAGAATAATAACCATAGTAAATGAATAAATACAGCAACTACTGTGTATGTGTTTGAATTTCTGTTATCCGAGAGCTGTGATTGTATTAAAATAAATAAATAAATAAAAAAATAAAAGTGTGCTGTTTTTAAATGTAGATGTATATTTGTAGATCTAGCATGTATTCATATTTGTTTTCTGTATATTTTTTTTGTACTCAAATTGTAAGAGCATTTATACTGTATCTATACAGCACCCCAATAACTACTTGTGAGTGGCACTTTAGAAATTCTGAAAAATAAATAAAATAAATAAATAATATGTATGTGTTTGCTGGTATACCGAGCATCAAAATAAACTTATCACTATTAAAAAACATTTATTTTCGAAAAAAACTAAGGTATATAAGTGATGGACATTGACTAAATTTTTTTGGTTTCTTTTTAATCACTCGATCATTCATCCTTGACCATGACACGCTTGAGTGACTATGACTGAAGCATATGCACTTAATCACCGAATTAGTGAGACAGTTGATTGGACACTGGATATTAGCTGTTTAATTGCATGCTTGAATAAAAGTAGTAAAGAAAATCACAAAAAAAAAAAACAATACATCACATCTGTCAAGAGAGCAGCGCCTTCGTGCAATCGGCATGTTGGAGGCTGGACTAGGGCAGCGTACTATGGCTCGCCGTCTTGGGTGCTCACAGCCAGCAATTTCAAAACTGGCTAGACTGTATAACCGGACACGAACTGGGAGACCAAGAGGCACAACACCTGCCCAAGATCGACAGATCATTTTGCAGCATCTTTGTGATGTCAATTGTTAATCAGCACAATAAAAAGTCACTGCACCTGCTCTAAAACAGAGTTTTGTCATTTTCCGATCACATTTAGTGAATTGTATTCAAATATAAGTGATACGTTTCTTTTGATGCTCAAATATAAGTGATACGTTTCTTTTGATGCTCAGTACATATTATAATGTGATGACATACTGATAGAATTATTTTCCTTCAGTCTAGTCGTTCAAACCCGATGTCCACACCACGCTGGTGTGAAAGTGCACCCTGTGAGATTGCGCACCCCTTACATAATAAATACATTTTTCCTTTTTGTTTTGTAATTTTTGCTACTTACTAGTTATATACAGTGCTACACTTAATAAAATATTGAATACAACACCTAGTTTTTTTATACACGTATCATAAATTTTGTAATACGAGTAAAAAGTAGTGTGAATAAACACACCTACAAAGTACAGATTATTATTATTTTTATTATTTATTTCTTAGCAGATGCCCTTATCCAGGGCGACTTACAGTCGTAAACAAAAATACATTTCAAGAATCACAGTACAAGTAATAATACAATTAAGAGCAAGATAAATACAATGACTTTGGATCTAGCAAGTACAAGTATGACAAAATACGATTCAATAACGGAGCAGATAACAGTGTCAGTGATAGTTACATCAGGATATAATTAAATACAAAATACTACAGATTAAATAACACTTGACAAATTACAGTACTTTAAAGTACAGGATTAAATGCAAAAAAAATAAAAATAGGGGGCAGATAAGAGCAAGTAAAGCGCATTTGGGGAAAATGTACAATATGTGCTTGTTTCTTCTAGTTTTAAAATGTTAAACTTTAAGTTTTTTTCTATCGTCTCCCCTTACATCGCATGACGTGCACATCTTAAACGTACATGGCTGCGCTGAAGGGGTGCACTGTCTCACGGGATGCACTTTCGCGTGCTACACCGGGTCTGTGAAGGCAAATGGTGATTGTCCAGTATGTCATTCATAAGGTTGAGTAAGGAAAAAATGATAGATTCGCCCCACTTCTGTTCTTTTCTGTTCTTTTTTTTTGTTTGTTTTTTGCTTTATAGTACTGTGCTTTTTAATCTTTAAATCGATGACATGCTTGATCCACTAATCCCCTTCATGATTTTTTCAGGCATCCTTTTAAACACTTCTGCACATCTTTGTTTCTTGCCATCAAGCTGTTTTATGACTTCTAGTTATTTTAAAACCCCTACTAAAAGTGATGTCTCCTCATCAGACCAAAAGTAGCTGCGTTTTCTCGCACGTGCCGTCATGTTTACTGCTGTGAGTATAGGTTGAAGCGCATGTGTGCTGTTTACATGGCTTTATATTCCACTAGTATTCTGCATACTACTGGATATGCACACACACACACACACACACACACACCTTTTAAACATAACTAATTACATCCTTAAACAATTACCAAAGCAATGAACTCAAACTGGAGTCAACCATGACTCCAGTAACCTCTGCCGGGTCCTAATGCCCCAAGAATTGTTCTCGCACAATACTATAGTATTTATTTAACATTTCACAATATATAAACCTGACAAATTCAGTTTTGACACTAGAGCCTGATTTTCATGACGTTGCAAAGTAGTGTCGCAAGTGCAAAGGTCGTTTGGGCACAATTTAACATCCTCCCTCCCTCTGTGATGCATTTTTTTTTTTTTTAAATCTGTGGTCTTTAGTTGCATTAGTGTATTTTCATTTGCAAGTGAACTGTGACATTAGGGCCTTATCGAGCACTATATTCTGACAAAGTGAATTTTAAATACTGACATTGGATATTATTGTAATTCTGGAAACTGGTGTTGTTTTTTTAATCTTTTGCTAAATTGCACTACCGTTTACGTTTTACGCAGTTCTGTGCTTGGGTAACATTTTGATTTCATTTTGCTGTTTGGTCATTTAATAGGGAATTTTACATACTGATACAATACATACTGGATTTAAAAGTATGTACTGTATTACAGTCCAGGTGTCCACAGTCGTCTCTTTTGGCAAGTGATATTTTCGTATCATTCTTAATTAAAATACTTATTCTGTTGAAAATATAGTACTGTACTATATACTATATACTGGACCAACTAAAGTACATCTAAATGGAAGCCTACTTATTTTAAAACACAGTCCTTTCAGCTATATTTTTGACATTGTATCTTTTTGTGTTTCCTGAAAAAACGGAGAAGGGCTGGAACGGGCCAAAATGAAATAATCTGATATGCATCACACTCGTTTAACTGGTCAGCATTTTATAGGGTCGGATATGTGAGTGCTGACTAATGTATAAATTGCGTGAAGGTATTGGACATATAATTTATGAAGTGAACTAACAATTAAAAATAAAGACATATTGTAATTAACTTTTAGTTCCCTTGTTGTTTGCAGACATTATTTTAATTTTACAGATGCTACTTTGCTTTGACTTGGGTGTTGCAGGTTGAGAAGGGTTTACCCAGCAAACAGAACTCATGCGATAAACTAGTCAAGGGTACTGTTAGTCAACAGAAAATCAACATAATAGTTATTCTTAATTTTGTCAATTTGTAGTAAATTAAACAATCCACCCCAACTGACATGCACACATGTATAATCATTGTGCATATGGGCTACTCTGCATGACTATGAGACTGGGCACTTCATTACACACACTACTTATGTATTCACAACAATAATCAAACAATTATATACACTAATTACATTTGAGGGAGTCTGTTTTCATTTTCATTTTACAAGGAGGGGGCAGTTCTTAATCGTTGACAAAATTTGACCTCCACACACACACGCACACACACGCACACGCACATGCACACACACACACAATTCTACGGATTATTGACACCTACAAGCATTTTATTCCCTAATAGTAGTTTAAGTACTTGGAAGTCTGATTGGATTTTTTTTTTTTGTGTCCAACATTGACTCCCATGACTGTATTGATTTCCACCCATGAGGCAGCATTTCATTGCAGGGGTCAGATTTTTTAGAACAAGATACCAGCCTCACTTAGGACCTTCTGCCAAATTCAGCTCTATAAAATATCAATCCTTTATTCACTGTTATAACTTTTATTTATCTGCCAATGTATCCTTAAGTAAGAATGTTTATGTAAATTGAGAACTTTCTCCATCATGTTACAGTTTACATCTCTGTGGGCACTGGTCTGATGAAGATATAATTATCTCCTATCTAAATCTAAATATTTTTATTTTTGTACTTGAAGATGTCTGACTAAATCTGACCATTATCGTCTACCATTATTATACGACACTGAACAGGTCAACTGTAAGTGCAGTATACATGTGTAAGAGAGAATTGCCCATGTCATGGTGGTCAGGTCTACCCTTACATTGGTCACTGATCACATGGGGCAGCCAGATCAGTTTAGCACAAAAGGACCCCAACAGGGTTACTAATTAAAAAGGTCCTCAGAAGGGAAGAGGGCTCCCCAATTTTGCCTGAAATAATTTGTATCTCCAAAACACTTTACATTTACTTTGAAACACAATAAAGTTACTGCAGCATCAAAATACATTTTAAATAAAGACAAATAAAGAGTCTACGTTTAACTGCTTACACATGAAATAGTTTTGCAGATGTGATCTTTTAATCATAGATGACTTAACTCCTCATTGTGCATCAATATGCACTACTTTATATGAGTAATCGTTTTTACAGTACTGTACATACAGTTGGCAAGTCTGTACAGGCAATCTTTTTTTTTTTTTAAATAAACCTTTGACAGATACATTTTGTGTAGCTGTTCTCCAATATCCTATATTGCATTACATAGAATGCAGCAGGATAATTTAATTCTGATATCTAATAAGCTTGTACTAACCATGAACATGTGTTCATTATACTATGATGTTCTTTTGCTGTGCACCAGTCGGTCTAAATCCATTTCTTTAGTTCTTGATTGGTAGTGCCACTGTATGGCAGCAGTTATTTATAGCATCTACTGCAGTGTTACAGGTGTGGTGATAATATTAATGAACTATTCCAGGAGTGTCATTAAAATGTAGATTACACATGCATTTTTTGCCCTACTTTTCTGAAAAGCTTTTAAAAAGGGCACTTTCTCCAAGTCCTTGAATAGACAGTATGGTGTCAGCATTGTGTTATAATAAACTCTGCTATTGTAAGGGTTCTACTTTGCGTTAGATGTTAAAACCAAGGTCCCAACTACATAAAAAAAAATATTCCATGGAATATTTTGAAGAAGAGCAGGGATCTAACTACTGTGAGAGACAAAGTGAAGACCTTGTATCTTGTAAACGATTTAAGGAACTCTTGGGCTGGCACAATTACATAAAACTGGCACACAAAGGGTCCTGTTTTAATTATCTAAATGACAGTGACATTTATGATAAATGTAATTACAATTTATTAAATAATCCATAGGAACTTGAATATTACTGGTGCACCCTATAACTTTAAATGTTATTTGTACTATCTACAGTTTTATTTAAACCATATATATATATATATATATATATATATATATATATATATATATATATATATATATATATATATATTATAATTACAGGAAAAAGTTACAAGAAATAGCGGAGGGTTTCAAATGATTGGCCAATATCTTTTGGTATGCTATGGAATCCATTTTACCATGTACTGGAACTAAATTTCCTGTGCCATTAGAGGAAAAACAGCCCCATAGAATAATATTACCACCGCCATGCTTGACAGTAGGTATGGTGTTCTTTTCTTTGTACGCCTCACCAGACTTTCTCCAAATGTAACAACTATCAGCATGACCAAATAGCTTGATTTTTGTTTCATCACTCCACAGAACCTTTGACAATAACTCATATCCATCATTCAAATGCAATTTTGCAAACTTTAAGCGATTGTCCGTGTGGCTTTTTCCTTGGCCTGAGACCATTGAGACCGTCACCATGCAATACTCGACCTGTGGTTGAAATGGAAACCCCAGTCCCACTTGCAGCCAATTCACTTTGAATATCTTTGGCAGTCAATCTCGGATTGTTATTAACCTTCCTCACAATTCTTCTACTTGTTCTTGGTGAAAGAACCTTCTTTCTTCCTGTGTCAGGCTGGCTTGTGGGGTGACATCAGAAAGAAGTACACAGACAAAACAGGTATTGCGGGGTAAAACTGCACTGAATTAACAAAAAAAATAATAATAACCTTCTCAAATACAAAATAAAAGGCACAAGGGACAAAGTAAAGGTCTCCACAAAATATAAATAAAAAATAAACACAAGTACCTTTGTGGACAAAGGTCAGAATAAATATTATTTGACTTTGAACAATTATGATTCCTATAATCTTGGCTTAATTAATTTAAATTTTTTAATTTAATTTTTTTTGGCACCATATAATAGTATATATATATATATATATATATATATTACAGAGAATTAGGGTGGTCATGGGCTGCGTTCTAAAAAAAAAATTTATTTGGCTGACTCCCGAAGTCTTTTTACAAGTGCTTCAATTTGTGAGTTCTGTATTTTGGCTGGTGCAGATGCCAGCCAAACTGCATAACTCTAATCCAAGACGTGACCCCGGTGCAAGCTGTCAGACTGAAAGGAATTACAACCATACCTCACATAGTTGCTGTCTTCTCTCTCCCTCTCATGCTTCTCCGCCAGGGAAAAATAAAATGCTCACCAGAGATTATAAAATACTGCATGGGGTAGTGTGTGATAAATGACAACGTAATGCCCATCCTCATTAATATGGTTGAAATGAGTTATGACAAATCATAAAGATTTTAAAAGTATGTAATTAACATTTACTATACACACAGCTAAACATTCTCAAGTATGACCAGTAGGCAATATCACTCAAAAGCTTGACCATCTCCAGACCAGCTTCCCCAGCTTTACACCAGCAGCCACCAACTTGTTTCACCAGCATGACCATCTAAAACGCAGATTCACCAGCAGTAGACCTGCTCATTAACCAACTTGACCATCTCCAAACCAACTTGACCAGCAACAACCAGCTTGAGTTCCAAGCTGGTCAGTGCTGGAATTTCCAGTAGGGCAATCACATTAATAGAATTCAAATGCATATTCATGAGTGTCAGAACACAGCTAAACAGGCTATATTGACTGGTCAACAGAAAAGCTTGAGCTGCAACCCTCTGAACTACACATTGGTTATGATGTGCTTACAAGGCATGCAGCTAAACTCTGTCTTGCTGAGTTGTAATTTTATAATTAATGTTATTGTATTTCTTGCTCTTATTGTATTACTTGTATTGTAACACTTGAAATGTATTTGCTTACGATTGTAAGTCGCCCTGGATAAGGGCGTCTGCTAAGAAATAAATAATAATAATAATAATAATGTCACACAACTTTGTGTACGCAAGCACTCTTGTTTTCTCGGTATTTGAATAATGACATCACTGTTAAAATTCAAATTTGATAGATTAGGATTTAAAGACAAGTATAGGCTACAACAAATATTCTGGCATTGCTACATTTCTTATTTTCTTTTATATTGAATTTGAATGTTGCAAAGAAAAAGCTACTTATTTGCACTGTACAAAACCACACAGGTCCTGCAAATTTAGAACTTCAGGTACCCAACATTCTATAATATTATCTTATTCAGAAAAAGGGGGGTTGTGCACAGGCGAGTGCCTCTGTGA
Organism: Acipenser ruthenus; assembly: GCF_902713425.1. Classification (NCBI taxonomy): domain Eukaryota; kingdom Metazoa; phylum Chordata; class Actinopteri; order Acipenseriformes; family Acipenseridae; genus Acipenser; species Acipenser ruthenus. Next base: position 101,014,797 of record NC_081190.1, on the reverse strand, counting down.
TTTTTCATGGCTGGCTACGGACCTGTTAATCAAATACCATCCCCCACAGCTGCACGTCCAGCAAAAGCCAAACACCAGCAGTGATCTTTATAATACAAATCGGCCTTTGAATGACAGCTCATGCAGCTTTCATCTAAATATTTTTCCTTGCCACAATGTTTGTCAGCACAATCAATGAAAGCATAATTCTTACATGCATCACGCATGCAAACAACTCAGTGGCTGCAAATGCAGAATAATTCACAAATACTATCATACATTTGAACAACTGCTAGCTGAGAATACATTTGTAGCAGGGAAGCATGATAATAGAATTATCAGTAATCTCAGACAATCTGAAAGCACACACTAGTATTTTTTTTCCAGGCTTCATTCATTTATTCCACAGTTGTCCCTTGTAAGGGTTTAGCTCCCAGTTGACCCAGTGAGGTAAAAACTGAGACCAATCCTTATTTTATAATGAAAAAGTTATAATAGTGCCTTTTTAATGCAATCTTTCTTATTAGGGCTATTTATTGCAGGTTTTCTAGTGTATACATTTGTAAAGCTTGACTTGAATGTTCACTTCCATGTGTGCTTCCTTTCAAATCAGGAAGTCTCCCCACCTTTCTATCTTGTATTTTTCACACACCTAATTTTTTTTATTTATTTATTTTTCTAAATTTAGTCGTTACCAATTATTTTTTATTATTTTCTCCCAATTTGGAATGGTCAATTATTTTATTATGCTCAGCTCACCGCTACCACCCCTGCGCTGACTTAGGAGGGCGAAGACGAACACACGCTGTCCTCCGAAGCGTGTGCCGTCAGCCGACCGTTTTTTTTCACACTGCGGACTCACCATGCAGCCACCCAAGAGCTACAGCGTCGGAGGACAACGCAGCTCTCGGGCAGCTTACAGGCAAGCCTGCAGGCGCCCGGCTAGACTACAGGGGTTGCTGGTGTGCGGTGAGCCGAGGACACCCTGGCTGACCTAACCCTCCCTCGCCCCGGGCAGCGGTCGGCCAATTGAGCGCCGCCCCCTGGAAGCTCCCGTCCTCGGTCGGCAAAGGTATAGCCTGGACTCGAACTTGCGACGTCCAGACTATAGGGCGCATCCTGCACTCTACGCGAGTGCTTTTACTGGATGCGCCACTTGGGAGCCCCCTACACCTCATTTTATTGAATTAAATAATGTTAAAGAGGCAGTATCGCATGCATATGATATAACAGTACACTGTACCTGGAATATGTATTGTATTGTTGTGCTGTTTCCTATCTTCTCTTCAAATAACATTCAGTACTTTTTCGGCATTATGAACTGCTTCATAATCCATTAGTATGAATGTAAGCTTTGTTCAGCGTGTGTGTCCAGGTGCTGGGCAACAGATGATGTGGGCCATTGACTGAGGGGAAGTAGAATGCTGAGGGCGGAAGATCTGTCTCCTCACTGTTTGAAAACACCTGTGGCGTAGTAATTTACAGGGACTGCTTGGGATCTGATCTGGTGTTTTTTTTTTAATTTTAAGGTAACCTTTGTTTTGTTTTGCATGGTTAAGTGTGCTATATTAAATCCTGCTAATGTTAAAGAAGCTAGGTTTTTTCCCCTTTTGGGACCTATGAAGGCTAAACTATGATACTGGATCTTTAATAAATGGCTAAAAAATATATATATATATACAGTATATATGGTCATAGAGCGGACATATTAAGATCCAACACTGTTTAGAACATGAAAATAGACCCTAACGTGTTACAAAGGACTCATTTACAACAAATAATACATCATGAGATCGATTATGAAGTTTAACAGAGTGGTTTCAATAAAAATCTTTTTTTTGCCTGTAATCACCAATCCTAATTAAGATACTCCTTTTATCCATGTGATTATTTAAAAACCTGGCTACCAGAATATTCCTAGGCAGATCTGCACGTCTCCTGCTGCATATTAGCTGGACTGATTTATTATTAGACCCAAGATCCTGGACACAAAAGTAAGGTAACAAAAAATAACCACACATAAATGGAAGGTTTAATTAGGATAGGCCACCTCAGGTTATTATGAGATGATTTTAATTGAAATCGCTTTGTCATGATGCTATAATCACATGAGAAAATTACATACTGTAGCGGTGCTGCTAATCTGTTGTGCAATCAGTAAGATCATGTAGAAAACACACCCCTTTGGACCACCCACAGTGCAGAACTCCCTAGGGTGCAATCAAAGATGTATCAAAGAGAGGAAAGATAGAACAGACTTATTAAAGACATATGAGTTTTTCCTTCCTCTCTAGTAGAAAGCAAATCTGAAACGGGAAGTTTTAATGGGTAATTCAAATGTTTGTAGATAATTCCAGAGTATGGTATGTTTTTTACCTGTTTTTTGTCCGAGATACCAAACAGATGAATTGCTTTCTTGTATTGTTAATTGGCATTTGTCCTTAATAGTTCAATTACTTTCCTTTGGGACCACAGATAATACAAGACAGTGATCTCAGGGTCTGACCAGTTTTTAGCAGCTGCCACATTTCTTAAAAAGTAATGAAATGGCAGGAAAGCAAATCTGAAAACCATTTTATTTGGCTTTATTATTGATGAAATCTAAGAACAATTAAATGGCTAGTACAGTTACAGTGTATGAAAACAATTAAGTGTTTATACTTCTATAAGCGTGATAGCTTTACCTATAAAAAGTTGATGGAACTTCATGTAACAGGGCGGAGGCTGGGCACAAAGCAGTGGCCCTGCAGGTCGCAAGTGTCTTAACCACTATACAAAAGAGTCAGGCTCCTATGCATTCATGGTTTTAGAGATTTTAACCTCATCTCACCAACAGGGGACAGAATCCGTAAGGGCAGTGTGTTGCACAACACTGCCCGTTACACTAACATTTGCCAATTCAGTACGGAGACATTTATTAAAACATTCAGCAGCACTTGAATAAGTGTCATAATGGCTTGATCTTGATGACATAATTAAGAAACTGTACCAGTGTCAAAATGACATTTCAACCTGTTTACATGCTCTTTGGACAAGCATGTAGCATCTACAGTAGCATTCTGAAGGACATGTATGCCTTGAAACAAATTGTTAAAAGATTTACAATTCTTAACAACACAGCAGTTATAGCTGTACTTTGGCTCCATACAGTAAGTTTAATTTATTTTAAATTTCTAATGTTGACTTAAATTTATCATAGACTTGTAATAGGTTCTAGATTATCTTTTATGCTTACATTGCATGTTGTTCCTATAGAGAACACACTATACAAACAGAACAAACAGAATAACAGCAACCAAACACACACAAACCTATACTGTGTGGCCACTATTAAAACTTGTACCTAATAGGGTAATTGGCTCAGGACACTTGCTCACAACCTTCACATAGACGCCACAGTATTTCCTTAGTCCAGTAAGAAGGTATTTAAGTAAATACAGTATATTGTTTGAATTTCATTGAGCCAACCACCCCAACCCACCTCTTTTTTATGTTTAAAGCTGGTTTGTATGTTATCAGCAGTTTGCTTGTTTTAAATTAGTGGGCTTTTAGTCTCTAGTGGAGTCCAAAATATGCTAGCAACTACAGTCTGCCAGCAAAATATCACAGCTACAGGTGGGCTAATATAATAGATCAAGAGAGACTATTTTATACAATATTTCCAACATGCTATAACATAGCAATGGAGAAAAATGCTGAGACGATTAGAAGATACATCCACAAAACTGGAGTGTCACAGCTGTGTCAGCGTTATGCTAATCAGTCTGTGAAACGATGAAACGCAAGAGGTTAACCTTTCAAAATAACATAGCTTTCGATTTTTTAAAAAAAAGTGTTCTGTAGTTTCTATGGACACTGACAGTATTTGATTAATGTAAGTTTCACTCAAGATCCATTTTAGTTGCTTTCATCTTAGACTGATTTAACAGTATATTCTTCTATGAGGTGGAAGTGAAGGTGAAGGGAATTGTTAGTAAGCTTCAGTAAGAATACTGTATTAGTTGATGATAATTCAATGTTTGTAGACTATTGTTTAGAAAAGGCAAAACAAAAACAAAATACATTAATAAATACATAAATATTGCTGATATTGGTATGGAAACCCATGACCTATCTATGAATACCACAAGTGATATCTAGCCAAAGGCCTTTTGTTTAAATACTGTCCTTAGCTGATTTGTATTTAGTTGAAAATGTGTACACATGTAACTGGCAGTCATTATTGGGTTTGATTTGAGTTCTTTCTTAACGTAGGCGTAGGCTTGTTTAATGCAACAGTAACATCTTTATATAATGTACTGTAAGTCTGTTTTCAACACCACATAATAGACAGGGATGAAGATTCTAATAAAAAATATATATATATATATATATGAATGTGAAGGTGTTTTTTTTTCTGCTGCCAAGGTATTCTGCTCTGAAGAATGTGAAGGACACTGAAAGAGGTGCAAATACTAGATACTGAGAAACCATTAAAAAGAAAAGTAAGTGTTGTGCTTTATAGGCTTAGCACGTAACTTTTAGGATCAATGTGCCATCAGTCGTTGCCAATAATATTTGAAACTTTTAAAAATATTTGTGCATATATTTCGATATTTTACACACCTTTATCTTGACTGTGGCCTGTTCATTTGACAATGGTTTTTCCAAATAAATGAAAATGCATTTAAGAGACAGGTCAATGGCAAAGTTTATGGGCTAGAAAGACTTTAGCTCAGAGCTAAGCTTATATCCTGACATTTAAGGCCCAGACATGGAAAAAGCATGGACATTTCCTGGTAGTCTTTAGAGCCTTACTCACTATGTCTCCTTCAAATCATGTGATTATGTAACTCCCATAATTTTCTAAAACAATAAAAAACCGCAGAACATTCATAGGGCAGGCTGAAAACAATAGTTCTATTAAGAATTATTTAAAACAGATAGAATTGTGTTTTTTTTTTTTTTTTTTTATAACCAAGAATTTGAAATTCATAACAAATATTATGGCGTTTGACTGCATTCAGTTTATCCAAGGTTTGTATATTATTGTTAGCTAGACGGTTTGTGTGAAGAATGCAGATTGATTGCCTTTTAATTTCTGTAGCTGTATTCTTTTTGCAAGACATGTTTATACTGTAACTTAGTACAGATCTGGATTGTGGTAGCTTACAATGTGGCTTCCCAGTGGAGTTTGGCCCTTCTCAAGTTAACTTGCTTCTTGATTTACTGGAAATCATGTGATGTCATGTGATCAGTCCACATCTTGGCAACCCCTCTGGAGCACTGAAGACCTGTGTTGAGAAAAGAGCAAAATAATCATGACTCCAAAAGCACAGAACACTGACTGCATCACATGAGAAACCCCAGAGGGAGGACACTCAGCTAAACAGTTTAATATCAAACCAATATTATTCCAAATGGAATATAATTCATACAGGTATGCATTTCAAAGCATCCAGAAAAACTTTGTTGTAATTTTTTTCTTTGCAATGTTTTGTGATTAGTTCTATCTTAATGTAGATTTAAAAATACATTTAAAGGGACACTTTTTAAAAATGTTTCTTTATACCATTTTCACAAACAATACCCTTTTACTCCTGGAGTAATTCATTATGTCTCAATTCTGTCTCACTTACTCTAGGGCAGGATTACTTCATTTGGAAATTAGGTCATTTTGCTCTAAAGTGAGGACGACTAGCATTCGGTGTATTTTAAAAACCGTTGTTAAAGCCTAATATTAAATTGACAATTTATTAAAAGCGCATAACAATCAGCAGCTTACATAATCAAGTTACAGTACAATTTATATAATATAAATATCCTATATTCAAATTCAGATATATCTTGAATAAATTAATGATTGCATAATTGATTATGTTTCAAGTAAGCTTTAAGTTTATTTCAAAATATTTTTAAAAAAACCCTTAATCATAATTTCTGAAGGAAGTGAGCTCCAGAATAAAGTACCTCTATTTTGGCAAATGCTGTTCTACACCTTTCCACTTTACAATTCCCACATTCTTGACATAATTTGTTTACATGTAATATACATAGTTAAGCTCCTAATATATCATCACTTGCCATCTTGACATGATTAGGTGCACATTCCAAGATTGATTTTATAACTGCCTTAATTGTATATTAAAATTTGAATTACATTTTTTATTCTTGGAATAGAAAAATCATTGTGCTAATATATTCTTAAGTGTCTGTCTTAAAAAAAAAAAAGCAGCACCCAGTATATACATCAACGCATTTGCAAGTAGCTTCAGATGTGGCAAGCATATTGGCTCCCCGCACTTGAAAGACTTATGTAAATGACTGGTCTTGGTGTGGGAGCCAAATCCTTTTTCTGAATATTTCTGCTTCCCCATGGGAGACAGTACTGCTTAAAGTGTTGTTTATACATAGTTTTCCTGTCTTTTTTAAGGTTGGTTATAAAACACCATGACAACCAGTCATAATCAATATATAGTTTGCCTGCGCGTATGGAGGAGCGAGACTTTTTGACTTAACTTTTTGGGAGAGAGAACTCCGCCATTAAAACCAGCCCTGGTGTCCTGGCTTTTCTACACAGCCATTGGAAACCCAGCACACAGTCGCTACATTGTCAGAAGTGGAGGCGAGGCAGGTACCCCAACATGCACTTGGCAGCTGGCAGGGGAGATTGTAGAAATGCACAACAAAGCAAATTCGCCCAGCATCGATTTTGAAGTGTTGGACGAAACTAGACTCGCCCGGGCTAGCCCCCGAAATTCAGTGAAAACTGTTGAAAAAACGGGTTTCGCCATCTTTTTCATTTCTGGCCCAATCTAGATTCACCTGTTTGGACGTGGGCGAGTGCCAAAAAAAATTTGCCCAGAAGCTCTTAGCGAAACTAGACTGGCCCGGGCAAAACTAGACTCGCCAGTCCACCGGGTTTCACCCTTAACATATACATACAAAATAACAGATACAATGCAATTATGGTTTGAATGAAAATGATAAAATATTGCCAAAAATAAAAAATATTACATCAAACACTGGTAATGTAGAGGCTTAACATTTAATGTGCCTTTGTTTCATTTAGAATTGATTATTATGCACTTTTGTGTCTGGTGTCCCAAAGCGTGTGGTATCCCGCTTGCAGCTTGTTCAGAATACCGCTGCTAGAATTCTGAATAAAACCAGGAAAAGTGAACATATTACTCCAGTTTTGTCGTCTACACTGGCTCCCTGTGCAGTATATAATTGATTTTAAGATTTAGCTGTTAACTTACAAGGTCCTGAATGGATTAGCACCTAGTTACTGACCCTGTATCTTCCAAACCGCACTCTGAGATCACAAGATGCAGGGCTGCTGGTTATTCCTAGGATCAACAAAATGTATTATGCTTTTTTTCTGCTATGTACTATGTGATACTTTTGTATAAAAAGCTCTATATAAATGCAATATATATATATATATATATACACACACACAGTATATACAGTATCCACCACTTACACCATCCAGGGTTATTGCGGGCAGTCGTTTATATGGCAAGTAGCGTTTGCCATTCCCATTGATTTCAATAACAAAGGCATCGTTTATTTTTTCACGTACAATACAAAAAATACAAGCCCAATTGGGCGTGAAGACGACCAATCTGGCAACCCTGATTGTAACCTGAGCGTGTGGTGCTGTCTGTGTCTCCCCTGTTTGTCTGTGTCGATTGGTCCTGTTGTGCGGCTGAGGACCAATGGGATGTGTGTAAGCTCCGGCGCCCGATTTGCATAAGGGGCCGAACTACGTTATAAAAGGGTGCTGCGTCACCAATTATGTGTTGTTGATGTTCTGAAAGCTGGTTGCTGTATTTAAATCCTGTATTGTTTCCTGTGTTGCTGACTGAGCTGTGGACTCGGGACTGTGTGCTGTGAGAGTGTCCAGTGGTGATGTAACAAAGCGGTTGGCTCTGGTTTGGGTGCTCGTGAGAGTGTCCAGCAGCATGTGTCTGATTTGGGTGCTCACGAGAGTGTCCAGCAGCGTGTGTCTGGTGTGGGTGCTTGAGAGAGTGTCCAGCAGAGTGTGTCTGGTTTGGGTGCTCGAGAGAGTGTCCAGCAGCGTGTGTCTGGTTTGGGTGCTCGTGAGTCTCCGCCAGTGGGGTGTGCTTAAATAAAAAGGATTTGAAGAACAGGAACCAAGTGTGTCGTCTCCTTCCTTTCTGCCTGCCTGTGAAATGCTGCACTATTTTTAATTATAGCGATCACATTTTTAGTAATTGGAATGACTTGTTGTTTTTAACTTATTTATAATATATGTGAATAGAGAGGAGGCTTTTATTTTATGTTTGGAATACATTACATATATAGATATAACAGGTATAAACTAACTGAGAAAAAAATTACTGCATTGTTTGCAAAAGAAAATGCACTATTCTTGATCTGTTTATTATTTAAGGAGCTGGGAGTGCATTATCTAAAGTTTTTGAATCTGAGGTGGAGGCCCAGCTCTAACAGAATACTGACTGAATCACCCCCCCACTGAACCCAATCCAGTCTGCAGGAGTGACCATTGATCGGGCTCCCTGCTGGGGAAATAAGATTGAGAGGACTCAGAGCTATTTAGTCTGTCGGCTCGGACCCGGTGGCAGAAGGGCACCCCCTGCTGGGGAAAGCGTAATTGATTATACTAAATTTGGGTGGCGGGAGACTGGAGCCACGTCCTTCACCGAAGATCCAGCCAGGGCAAGTTCATATCTAGCTGTGATTTGTTTTTTATTGTTGCCTTTTTATAGCTCTCTTGATTATTTATTCTCCAACATCTGGATTACTGCTTTTATTGAACCTAGTCTGCCAAAATAAAAAACCCAAATGATTATACTTACCTACATCCTCCTTGGTGTGGGTTGAGGGCTGGTTGTTGTTCCCCTCTGTTGATGCCTTGAACCTGTGTGCTATAATAGGAATAAATTATAATTTAGATAGAATATCTTATTTTCTTTAAACGTAATTGGCGTAGTCTGTCTATATTCTTTATACGGGGTATTTGAAGTAAGTTATTTCCCCGTTGACACCCTCGCGGGTGACATACTGTGGCAATGTTTCCCCCGCCACTGTGTGGACTTTTGTGTTTTATGTCGCATGTAGTGTGTTTAATGTTGGTGTATTGTAGTTGCTGCACGGGATATAAATGGGTGTGTGTAGCACGAGTTATTTAAAATGTATAATTGTATTTAGGCACGGGGATTGCACTTCACTTCACGTGCATTTAAAGTATGTAATATGTGAGCATGGGGTTGCACAGAATTACTTCACGTGCTGGGACTCAAGTGAATAATTAATTTGTAATTGAATCCCTGCACAACAGTATATATGGATGCACGTTTTACTCACTTGGGGTTGTGTGTTCGTGCATGGAGAACTGGTGAGAGAGAAAGTAGAATAATGTAAAATAACAATTGCTATTGTGTGCTGGTAAGACCAGCACAATACTTGTTTGTTTATTTTTACTCACCGTGTTTGTTTGTCTGTTCGTCCACAGTTTCAGTGTTAATCCGTTTTGTCTATTTATTTTGGCCTCAAGTGCCGTGTCCTGTTTTCTGTTTTGTTCAACCTTTTATTTTCTGTGTGTTATTAAAACACTGAGTGCCCAGTGTCTCAGATTCACTCACCACTAATGTCTGTCTGTGTACTCCTTTCTGGTCTGACGTCATCATGAAAGCCAGCCTGTCACACATACATATTGTAGTGTTCTCTGTCTTGCATTATTGTAATGTTTTGGGGTCCTAACCTGCTGCCGTTAAGTGTGCATCATGAGCAATCGGTAGATGATGTGGCAGATGTTGGCTGCCTTTTAGCCCCAAAGGAAAAAAATGTTTGGTCAAACAAATAAGAATGAAAATATATAATTAACTATTTGCATGCATTCTTAGTAAAGAAGGAAAGCAAGAATGAGAGAGAGATCAAATTAAACATCCAACAGCCTGACTCGTCCTTAGCCATATGTACAGTCATATACTATAGTATTTAACCAGCCAATGAGGAAACGCTGTCTTGCAGTTGCCAAGTGAAACCAAAAATCAACTTAATCTTGAATATCTGGAACCCTGAAACCATGTAATACTGAATTTTAAACATAATATAATATTTTTTCCTTGAGAAAAATCCTCAGAACGTTATCAGAAAATATAGAACCAAGAAGTATAGTATCTGTATGGCAGTGTATCTTGAGGCATCCATGAGTTTGTCAAAAGGTCTCTGTTAGATTCTTCTGGGGTTTTAAAGAGGATGTCAGGAAATTCCCATAGTATTTTATGGGTTTGTCAAAAAGATCCTCATGAGTCTGCCAGCAGATTCTAATTAATATGTCATACGATTCCATTGGAACCCTCAGAGGGTCCCCTATGAGGCCGTGATGGGGTTCCTTGTCATGATATTTTAATGAAGTGTTACTATGATGTACTTTAGTGAATTTTAAAGCACATATGATTGATCATGCTATTCTAAATTTAAAAAAAAATTACACTTCACAACGGTTCATTGAAGCTGACACATGATGAATGAATTAAATCTGATACCATGATTATTGCCATTAAACACATAATTCAGGTTTAATTGCAGCAGTAATTGATAATATAGGTTCTTTAAAGTACTGTAGCTTCAAAAATGACATTTTAATGTTTGGTTTTCCCATTTTTAGATATTTGCAGTTGTTCTGAGTGTCTGATTGCCTTTTATTATTATTATTTATTTCTTAGCCTTGGCTAAAAACTGAGTTTTATTAAGCTTTTATTGTATGATTTCAAGTTTCTCTTGGAGTTCCTCCTTCCGATAAGTGACACAGGAGTCTCCATGACTACCAGTAGCATCCCTTTAGTTTGCTCAAAACTGTATTACCTTATGGAGGTGTAAACCAAGGGCCTTTAACCACTGCGGAAGTGGTATATAAGGTTATCGGGACCACACGGGCCGAAGTACCGCTTATAAGACGGCTACCTGTCATTTGGGGGAAGAAAAATAATTAAAATAATGAAAACACATTTTAAATTAAGACAAAACCAGAAACTATTAATGTGTATACAGCCGTAGTGTAATATAGTCCCAGATTTAATTTAATGTAATTTGTTGTTCACTTATTAAAGATAAATTGCACATGACTGTTTATTGTGAATTTTTGCATCAAATGTGGCATCTGAGTAGATGATGGGCGGAGTTTCAAATGACACTGTGGAAGGCAGGAGAACAGCTGTGATGGATGCTGAAGCCGGATCTTGGGGTGAGTTTGTGTCTTCGTTATATGTGAGGCACATATATTCAAGTCTGTTTTCATCCCTTCGGATCTCAAAAGATGTTTTTGTTGGTTGTCAGACACCCTTGCGTCCATGTCGTGCTAGATTAAGTTGAAGATGGAACCAGACTTTACGCACCAATCCAACCGCGGTGAAATGGGACAGTGCCTCGGTTTCCCACAGACACTTCAAATCCAGGCCGGTAATTCGAGGGGTGGTATCTGGCCTTGTCCTGACCTGCTTTTCTAAAAGTTTTCATGATGGACAGGAATGCATTATTGCTGGTTTTAAACTTGTTGTCAGCAGAGATGTTAAAATCTCTGCTGTTAAAATATCTATTTAGACCAGCTCAGCGTTACAAAACTGGAGACCGAATACTGGTCCCCAGTTGAACTTCTTGCACTGGCATAAAATTCCCTTAATGTTGTTGAGATGTTTTGGACTTATTCCCTTAGACTGAATGTCCATATCTTTTTCTTTAAGCCAGTGTTTAAGTACATTAACAGCCCATGTTGTCGTTTTTTTGTGTGTGTTTTTTCAATCTTAGTTTTCTTCTATTTCATTTAGCTGTTCCTGATCTACTGTTATGTGTTTACTCTTACTCTTGACAGTTTCTTATTTTTATTTTTTTTCAGGTGGACCGCTCAAAGTTGGTGTTGTACCAGTTATCTGGAGTTTCATCCCCAAATATATTAAAAGAAAAAGGTGGAATTCCACTCATTTTTGGAAGTGTTTTTTTTTAACAAATAACAAATAAAATGGCAGTTTGTTAGGCTTGGAATTTAGAATTAATTTATTCAGAGTGAAGCAGTATACACTATATATATATATATATATATATATATATACAGTCATGTGATGTTGTTTAACCAATCAGTGGTTGTTATTTTTACAAGCCGTGTATGAATGAAAAAAACAAATAATATTTTTAATTAAAATAATAGTAATTTGAGCGGCTTCCGAGTGGCGTATCCGGTAAAGGCACTCCGCGTGGAGTGCAGGATGCACTCTATAGCCTGGACGTCGCCGGTTCAAGTCCAGGCTATTCCACAGCCAACCGTGGACAGGAGCTCCCAGGGGGCGGCACACAATTGGCTGAGCGTCGCCCGGGGGGAGGGAGGGTTAGGTCGGCCAGGATGTCCTCAGCTCACTGCGCACCAGCGACCCCTGTAGTCTGGCCGGGCGCCTGTGGGCTTGCCTGTAAGCTGCCCGAGAGCTGCGTTGTCCTCCAAACAATAATAGTAATTTGTTATAATTAATTCTAAGTACCTTCAATAGCAGTAACACCACATTTTGTTGGTCCCTTGACTAGCCTAAGAGCCTGGTTTCACTATATCACTTGTCATGGAGTTTTACTCTATGAGGATACATCATAAGCTAACTGCTACAGCATATTGCTCAGGCACTTACGTATGCATGATTTACTACTACGGTAATTATATCAAGAATGTTCAAATAGTTTACAAAGATTAATGTCATACCCCAAAGCAGTTCATTTAAGTTATTGTTGGACCTGGAGGCCTCTCTTCCATTATTGAGAATTGTATTAAGTGCCTCATCAAGAAAAAAAGATTGCCCATGAGTTGCTCCCAATTTGTATACCTTTCCTCTCGATTAACCAGGAGCACCATAACTTTGGGAATAGAATTAATGATATATGCTAGAAGCTATCTGGACAATATGATTACATTATACATGTAGACATCTAGTCTATCCTTTTATTACCTTGGTACACGAAACTTGTTAACCTTACCACAGATTGACCCAGAGAGCCATGAGAACATATTTTCCTTGTGGTTAGGGCCTGATATTATGAAACTTAACTTGGTACTTCTCTAAGTAGTATTTTTTCCCTTTCCTTAACTGGAATGGTTTTAAATTCCTTGCAATGCCTAACTATTTAAAGCATTGTTTTTACATTTTTGGTGTTGCAGTGTTCAAAATTGGCAGCACTGAGAACTCATGCCCTTTCTATTTATCCGCAAAGAAGGGATTGGACATTCAGTAAAAACGTAAGTTTACCCTGCAACCCCCGATCCACATTTATCACAGAAACTTATCAGAAGCAAACCTGTGCTGTTGGAGGAGACACCTTTCATAAATTATAATCAAATCGGGTTTATTGCAAGATTATACTGTTTACGTTAACCCATTTTAATCTAGTGTGACCATATAGTCACACATAACATGCCTTCATTTTAACACTAGTAAGTTAGGAATTGTAGTGAAAAAATTCTAATTTTGGCTTTATTACTCACTATTGATTATTTGGTTTTAGACTGCTTTGTTTCAGTTTTGTGCTCCACCCAGAAAGTTTATTTACAGCAGAAGAAAATATCAGTTTCTGCCGAGTCACAAAAACATGTCTAGGAATATAATATGAATTATATTTTTCATAAATTTGCAATTTTATATTCTATTTTTTATTGTGTAAACACATGTGTTATCATTTGGTCATGCTAGGTTTAGGTGGGGTCAAAACCTATCAAATACTTTTTTTTATTTTTTGACTGCTTATCTCCATTTCCAGAACCATGACAGTGCAGGAGGTCCTTGATCTTCTGGAAACTGAAGAGAAGTATATACCAGAAATCCATATAGAACCTCCTGAGCCAGCAATTCTATCTGATGACTCAGCTGACGAGGATGAGGGAGGTTTGGTTGACAACCTTAGTGGGAGGCAGCTGAGATTAGGAGCACTTGTTGTCCTTGCTAATGGGGAGTGTGTGGGAGATGAGAGCCTCAATGAAACGCAGGAGAAAACGCAGCCAAAAAAGTCCAAGAAAAAGAATAGGCAGATCACCTGGATTCGAGATGATCTCAAAACCATAAACACATTTTTTCCTGCATCTGATTACTTCGATCTCTGCAATGACACAACAGTAAAATGTTTGAATCCATCTTTGATCCATCATATCCTTTTTGCTGGAAGAGTCTACTTGTCATGCTCTGTTTTAGAACTGTGCAGATCCCAAGATGAGCAGTTCTGAAATGAAAGTTTTCATTGCCATCCTTATTCTTAGCGGTTATAACAAACTGCCTGGCAAGCGCTTCTACTGGGAAAGTGGTGGTGATATGCGAAATGAGCTTGTTTACACAGCCATGAGGAGGGAGCTTTTTGTACAAATCATGAGGTTCATCCACTGTGCAGATAATAACAAGATGGACCCCAAGGACAGGATGTGGAAGCTGAGACCCCTTATGGAAATGATGAAAAAGAGATTTATTTCTCACTTCAAGCCTGAACAGCAGCTGGACTTCGACAAGTGCATGGTGGCCTACCATGGTCACCACAGGTTCTGCGTGGTAAACCAATCCGTTTTGTTTACAAAGTGTGGTGTTTCAATACAAGTCGGGGATACTTGGTCAACTTCGTTATATACCAAGGGAAGAACCCAAATGCGAATACCAAATATGAAGAGAAATTTGAAAAGGCTGTCTCACCATTGGCTGTAATGATTGATGAAATACTGGCTGAATTTAGACACCTTCCATTTAACTTCTATTTTGACAACTTCTTCACAGGTTTCAACTTGCTCAGCCACCTCAAGGAGTCAGGCTATACTGGAACAGGAACAATTTGTGAAAATCAAGGGGATGTCCCCTGACCTCCAGCAAGGAAATGAAAAGGGCAACACAAGGAACATTTGAAAGTGTGCAGAGTAAAGAGGAAGGCATCATTATTGTACGCTGGGTTGACAATGCCGTTGTTACCATTGCCTCAACGGGGCATTGTATGTCTCCTGTCTCGACTGTGCAATGATATTCTCAGTCGGCAAAGAAGAGGATCCAAGTGCAACGTCCCCTACTCTTTGGACAATACACCATGTATATGGGAGGAACTGACAGAATGGATGAGAATGTTGTGAAGTACAGGATTGGAATCAGAAGCAAGAAGTGGTGGAGGCCCCTCTTGGCTCATTGACGTTGCTGTGCATAATGCATGGATCTTGGCCCGGTCTGCAGGATTGGACATACCTAGGGTTACCATGTGGCTCCAGATTAACCGGACGCTGTGAGACAGAACGGGATTTCAAACTTGCCCTTAAATTGAAATAAATGAAGGTGTAAATGAACCATCCTTAGCTACAATTAATAATGGTGCTTAAATACCTGCATGCGCGTCAAATAATTGTATTATACCAAGAATGAATTGCAGCCAGTCGCTATTTTTTTCTGTTTGTTAAAATTCAATCGCCCATATTATTCTGCAAATACAATTTCATCATCATCTCGTTGCTCTATCGATAAATTAGCTATTCGTTCATTAAGATCTGATCAGAAGCAGCTGATCAGTGTGAATTGTTTGCTGCGCCCAAGCAATTCCACCACAGCAGGATTAATCTCAGCAAAGGTGAAGCTCATTTATACGTGAATTACTTTCAATTTAGGGGGAATTTTGAAATTCCGGTCTGTCTCAAATCGTCCGGTTAATCTGGAGCCATATGGTAACCCTAGACATACCACAGCTTGACTTCAGGAGGGATATCGTTAAAACCTACCTCACTAGGTACAAGGCACCGCCCAAAGGAGCTGGGAGACCATCAATGGCGCATGCAAGTACTACAGACAGTCGGGTGTCTGAGATTCGATTTGACAGGATGGACCATTTTGTCGTTGCTACTGAAAGCAAGAAGAGAAGGCGCTGTGCTGGAGAAGGCTGAAAGCTGTGGGACGTACAGAGTGCCAAAAGTGCAGCATTGGACTGTGCGTAGACTGCTTTACGATTTTCCACACCCACAAATTGTTAACAAGATAGCCTAGTGTGACCATATGATCATGCACTGATTTAAGAATTCTAATAAAAAAAAATTAAAATTTTCCAAAAATTTGTGTCAGTGTATGTATATATGACCATTTGAAACTAAAAAATAGACAGTTTGATGAAAAATTAATTCGGGTTAATTAAACACTGATAAAATATTTTAAATGTACAAAAAGGGTTCAAATGAAATGCACTCAATAAACAAATATTAATATAATTTTACATAATACTGTTAAGATGTTTAAAATAAATAATACAAAAATCATTGGAGCTACTAAAAAATAAAAGCATCTCCATGAGCACAATTCAAGAAGCTTGGCATCCCATCACGGAACTTCAGCCTGAATCAATGTGAAAAACTACTGCCTGGTTATTTTGCTGGCCAGTAATGGGGTTAGATGTGATTTACTGTCATGGATTGCTACCAAAGGATTTTACCTAACCAATTGTCAGAGGTATACAAATGAGCCGTGTCTCCAACTTAAGACGTCAATGGCATACACTGTCCGGAGACAGGCAGGTTGTCCGAAATATTGAAATATGTCAGTTTTAAAAATAATAATAATCGCGAGTGAGAGGTTAGGGTAGGTGCAGTATACACTTTGATTATATATATATATATATGTGTGTGTTTTATATAGCTTGTAAGCACATGTCTTCCTGAAAAAGAACTGTAACCACCAGAAATGTATTGTGCTGTCACAGCTCATGATATTTTACTTTTGGTTGAGAAGAAAAGGATCCTCTAAGCATTTTTCCTTTGCAGCGCACAAGAAAGTACAAAAGGCACTACCGTGTCAGCAAGCGCTGGTTATTTTTCTCATAATATTGTAACAATCTGTGCATTTGTGTTGTACTGTACTTCTGTGTATGTGTGTTTACGTGCTGTGTGTGTCTTATGTCGTTCCCGTTGTTTGTAATTGTGTTCCCTTCCCCCTCTGTATTTCCTGCCATTGTTTTAACCTCTCTGGTGCTATGTGACCACAGCAAGAGCGCGGGGGCATGTTCTGTGTCTCCCTGTGATTGGCCCTTCCCGCTGTATCAGTCGTGTAGTGCATGGTCTGTGTCTGCCCCGTGATTGGTCCCGTCTGTGAGTCACTGTTTGTTCACGTGTTCAGTGTGTTCCCATTGGCCCGAAGTGTGTGGCTGAAGACCAATGGGATGTGTAAGGTTGAATAAAGTAGCGGGGGCTGGGGTTATAAAAGGCGCTGCGACGCCTTGTTGTTGTTGTTGTTGTTGTTGTTGTGTCGTGGTTGCCATGGTTCCGGAGTAGCTGACAGGGAACTGTGACCTGTGTGTGTGCTGAATAATGCTTTTGGAACGAGAAACAAGTGTGTCCGTCTATCCTGTTTTCTGGCTGCCTGCAAAACTCTACAATATTACATTTAAAACTTTTGTTTGAATGACAAATGGCACAGAAAAACATCACCGCACAGTTACATTAAAATAAAATTAATTGTTAAATGGCAAAAAAAACTATGCTTTTATTTGTTACTCTATTCTCTCAGTTTGCAAATACCTGCACAATCCATTCAGATACAATAACATCTAAAATTTGTTTCTCATACAGTACACCTTACCATACAACTTTTTTTTTAACTAAAATAAATAAATACAGCTATACTGAAAAATCCTGCCTGTCACACAATACTACTCATAGCGTTTCATAGCAAAATTGGATTAGAAAACATTACATATTTCTTGCAATTTATTTGTAGTTACTACAACTTGTTGAACGAACTAACTATCCTGTTTGAGATGAATATGTATTTTTCAGTATACCGCTATGGCCAAACGTTTTGCATCACCTAGATATTTAGCATTGAAATCTATATGAACATCATTTACATCTTTTATTTCACACCATGTAATCAAATAAACTACAAAATGATATTGCAAAAGTCTACCAGAAGCCATAATAGTAGTACAGTATTTCATGTAGTGCTGGGACGAACACAGAATTTTCATGTTTGGATATTTGCTTATAATTTGGATATTGCTTTGTTTTCAAAAAGTAATAAAAGCTATTATATTGCTCAGAATGCAGGCAGAGACAGCAAAGCAGCAGGGGCAGGGAGGCGTGGCCCCTGTGTGTGTGCAGCACAACGTTACAATATGTAACACGTTAAATTAGAAAAATACCCCAGGAGTAAAGAATACGTTGTGTAAATTTCACTACATAACATTTCCAGCAAGTTGGGCACTTCAGAATGATGTGCTTGGCTTTTTTCTGTCCCATGAGATTCTGATTCGCTCTAAAGCAGCATAACATGTTTTTGACCCAGATGGCCTTCCAGAGAGATTACTATGCGTGTGTGTGCATAATCTGGTTTGTTTCATTTTTGCTGTCTAAATATTATAAATGTTTAATAAGCATACTTTTTTTGTAACTGTACTTTAATTAAATATAAATGAAGAAACGGCTTCTTCTGTCTTTGAGTAAAGCAGTATACTCAAAGGGTCAATAACGTGTTACACCACGGATTTATGAAAGGAAAATAATATGCGAATGAGAAAAATTGGTCTCTAAGGGCACATTATTCTAACGTTGCGATGAGTGATGTTTTGACGGTAAATGACGTCTATGCATCACCCGATGAAATACTGTCATGTTAAACACTATTACTGGCATGATAAAGGAGATGGTAAGTTTTATGAATATGGGCCAACGTATTCAATAAATGTATACTAACTCTAGTGGCATAGCACAGTTACATCATGTACTTGAATTATAATAATAATAATACATTTCCGGTTGTTTTGCACTTAACTTTTTCCTCCTAATAAATCCAAAAGTTATAATCTAATATGTGTCCAAAAGCAAATGGAAGCCTATTTTTAAAGAATTCTTCCTGGTGTAAAATATACCCTCATGAAGTTCTGCACCTGTGTTTGTGAAAGTCAGTGTTAACGGTACCTACAATGAATTATAGTTCACAATCCCATCAGCTGTGATACGCTGCAGTAAAGTAAGAAGGTGAAAACTAAAAGGTTAAGCACTTTATTAATACTGTTGCGTAAAAAAACAAGGATGTGTTATAATTATCATTTTTCACAGCCTTTGGGTATTTCTATGTATGGTATTTAAAAAAAAAAAATAACCTTGCCCGCTAGCCAGTGCTGTATTACTAAGGCATATGCACTGTGAGCTTGACAGTAGTATAGGTAATTCACCCTTGATGAATTTGGGACCAGGATCCATGAAAAGTGTCTGTATTAATAAAATAAAAATACAAATAATGTAATGTTGACTTTAGGTAATAAATAAGTGGCACAGCGGCGCTCCACCCCCAAAAAAGTACAGATGAAGGTGTGTCCACATCACCGTTCGCACAGCTATATTATTTATTTTAAAATATATAGTCTATATATCATAGAAAATTGTTTGGAGAAAGTGTGTTTTCCTTCTCCCTGGGTCCTTCACCACGTGTATTTCCTTTTTGTAATGGGATCGACAGCACTTGCGCTTCAAATAAACCTCCCCTACCTGTTTTTTTTCTTTTGCTGTCTTACCTGAGTTTCCCTGAGCTGTGCTGCCAAAACCACCAACAATGATTGCATAATGACTTCTAATGCATTCTAAGAGAGCGTGAGTCTCCGAAATAGTGAAATTGCTCTCTTTAGTATAGGTAACAGTATTCGCTTCTTCCTCCATCTTAACCACTTTACTTCTGCATGTAACTTAGATTCTTGTTTAAATAGGTTTATGAAGTACTTTACATAATGGCCCATTGGATTCTGCTGCTGTTCAATTACACCTTATGGGAGAATTTAATTTGAATAGGCTGTATCAGAAAAGGTGTTTATAGGGGAGTTAAAGTGTAGGGGAATTAAAGATAATCCAGGCGCATGAAATTGCATTAGCCTTCACATCTCCATCTGGGACCATGAAGGTACAGAGGAATACATAAAAGTATGTTTTGCAAAGTAGGCATAAATGCTACATTCAACAGCTGTCATCTGTCAACAGCTGTCATCGTCTACACCAAGCGGCTGCTAGAAGGGAGTATCGGAAGAGAATATATACTGAGCGACCAACACCGATTGAGCAATACGCGTTTGATAAACTTCATGCACGGTTTCGATTTGGCCTGAATGAGATTAGATACAGCACAGATGTAGTTCAACCAAATATTCAACGTATTACATTAAGGAGCCATGCCTTGTCTGTAGAAGAACAGATCCTTATTGCATTGCGTTTCTATGTGTCTGGGGCATTTTAAGTAATTGGTGACAACATGGGTGTTCAAAAAACCACTGTTAGTGCTGTGGTAAGAAACATGTCCTCTGCCTTGGCTGGTATGCTAAATCAGTTTGTTACCTTTCCTAGGGACTCACAGTAAATTGCACCAACAAATGATGCCTAACACCATCGGAGTTATAGATTGCACGTATGTGCATATTCACGCACCCCGTGAACGTGAATGGGAGTTGGTTACCCGAAAGCGACGTCACAGCATCAATGTGCAACTCATATGTGATGCACATCTAAATATAATTAACTGTGTAGTGAGATGGCCATGCTCTGTTCATGATGCAAGAATGTTGCGGGAGAGTGGCATCTACCAGAAATTTGAGATAAATCAACCAGATGGTGTAATGTTAGGTGACAGTGCCTATCCACTTTTACCCTGGCTAATGACACCTTATGCCAACCCCACTACAGCAGCACAGGAGCATTTCAACAATACCCATGCTAAAACAATATGCACAGTAGAACGCATCAGTGGGGTGCTTAAGAGACAATTCACTTGTCTGAATTATCTGTGTGTGGAACCGCCACAGGGATGCAACATCATTCTTGCCTGTATTGTTTTGCACAATATCGCTATCACTCACAATGTACCAGCTATTGCAGGTAAGGATTTGAGTGCCGACCTGGCTGAGTCTCTAGGACACCATGATGCATCTGTAGCTGTACCACAACAGGATCGCCTTGGTGGATTGGCAGTGAGGGATGCCATTGTAAAGAACTACTTCTGAAAGGATCCTCCATTAAATACTTGAATATTTATTTTGACGTACACATGAATATGAAATAAATATGTACTTTCCCTCCATATCTTTATTTCTCCATAGCACACAAACACACATTTAAAAATAAATTATTGAACATCATGTATATATATATATATATATATATATATATATATATATATATATATATATATATATATATATATATATATATATAAAAATATATATTAAAGCTGTACCACTAAATATGTGTTTTCCTTTTTGCTTGCATGGATACAAAACTTAAATAAATATGTAAATATTTATGTAAATATTCTAACAGTAAAATTGGCACACGCTTCAGAGGACAGCTTGTGTTCGTCTTTGCCCCTCCCGAGTCAGCGCAGGGGTGGTAGCGGTGGGCTGAGCCAAAAAAAAATAAAAAAATTGGACATTACTAAATTGGTACGAAAACAATAAAAATAACTGGCGACCACTAAATTAAAAAAAATAAATAAATAAAACACAGGGCTATTGTAACGTGATCAGTTATGACAATAAACTGGTACTGGTATTATACTTGTAATTTTTGCACAGTTTTACTGAGGTTCAGATTAATGTCAACAATATCACACACACAGACACACCACACAAGCAGCATTTTGTCTTGGACCATGAATTTGTTTAAATATGTTTATTGTCTCACCAATGGTCTTTATTTACATGACATTTGGAACTCACTGTTTCCAGTGAGTGATTATTCCAGGTTCACGTTCTTCTACAGCAGTAGCTAATATTAAAATATATACTGTTCCGCTTTATTATTTTTTTATAATTGCTTGCTTTATTAGGTTGGTTTGTGGTGTCTAGCATATCTTAACACCCTTGAATTTGCTGCGGGTTGATTAATATAAGAATATGGTTAAAGATGTGATGGTGGTGTAGTTCAGAAAGAAGCAATTTAAACACTAACAAACATATCTTTTTATGGTAATAAACCTTCATGTCTGTATCATGGAAAAGTAATACAAGCAAATGCCACTAGCAACAGGCTAATTGTCATAGTCCTTGTTAAAATGTCTGTCACTGTAATATGTCAAAACCTTTTAATAACTACTTATAAGAAGTTGAAATACCCTATTTTCCTAATGTAGTACTTGGGTCTAATACAGGAGTGATCAGATAAAATGGAATAATTTTCCTTTGTAAAAACGAGTTCCTTCCCAGACAGCAATTTTTAGTCAGGTCAATGTTGATACAATGTTGGCATTTAGTCATTATCCCCAGGTGGGCCAACATTATATTCAAGTGCTATAGATCAGGCCAATGTTGGTGTGACGTTGTTTTTTTTGGTGGTTAGGAAACTGGGCCAATGTTGGCATATATTTGTTTTTTAGTTGCTAAAATAAAATAATTTTCTGTAAATGGTTATTTTATTATTTCACTTCTGTGACTAACAAGCCTTGTCCTGCTGCAGATATGGCCATGCCCAGGGTGCAAGTTGATGGTGGGGGTGGGGGTGGGGGTGGGGGGGGGGATGGGAATAGTGTTAAACCACCAGGTGGTGACAACAGACACCTCCAACTTGGGTTGGGGGGCGGTCTGAGAAGGCAGAGGAGTATGCGGATCCTGGCTGGACAGCTGGATGTCCCTGCATATAAACAAGCTACAGTTGCAAGCGGTCTCCTTGGTCTCCACCACTTCCGCCCGGTGCTGCGGGGTAGACATGTGTTGATCCAGTAAGACAACATGACAGTGGTGACGTATGTCAACCACCATGATGGCCTACGGTCCCCGGGGTCGCATCACATGGCCTTCAGGCTACTGACATGGGCTCAGAGGAACTTGGTGTCTCTGCGGGCGATGCACATTCCCGGAGTGGTGAACTGGGCAGCGGACCTCCTCTCCAGGGTCCGCATCCATCGGAGTTGCGACTCCACCCTTAGGTAGTGGAGTGGATTTGGGAATTGTTCAGGAAGGCGCAGGTTGATCTATTCGCCTCGGCGGAGATGACGCTTTGCCCCCTGTGGTACTCCCCACCGCTTAGGCGGTCCACTCGGCATAGACGCCCTAGTGCACGAATCGCCCAAAGCGTTTTTGTACGTTTTCACACCTACACCCATGCTCCCGGCCTTTCTCGAAAAGGTCCAGTTAGAGAACACATCGGTTCTTCTAGTGGCCCCCAGGTGGTCCAAAAGAATCTGGTTCTCGACCCTGTGCCAGCTCTTACAAGGCCACCCCTATGGGTCTGGCCCCAGAAAGTGGAAGTATTTCCAGACTTGGTGTCTGACCAGGAGTCATGACTCAGTCTCTTGCCCCATGGCAGTTATCTTACAGTTCCTGCAAGAACTGCTTGATGCTGGAAGGTCACCTTCCACTTTGAAGGTGTATTTAGCGGCTATTTCTGCATGCCATGCCCACATGGATTCGGCATCTCCGGGTAAGCATTTTTTGGCTACCCGATTCTTTAAAGGCGCGTGGCAATTACGTCCTCCGAGGAGGACTGTTCTCCCCGTATGGAGCCTTGATATTGTACTGGAGGCTCTCACGAAGGCCCCGTTTGAGCCCACACACGCCATACTGTTAAGTATCTGTCCATGAAGACAGCCTTCCTCATGGCTACGGGTCAGTGAGCTGCAAGTGCTGTCAGTGCACACCTCCTGCATGCGTATTAGGGATGATGGTAGCAAGGTGTCCCTGCATACAAACCCTGCTTTCCTCCCCAAGGTGATCACAGCCTTCCACATTAATCAGTCTCTGGAACTGGAGTCCTTCCATCAATCACTGTTTGCTTCAACAGAGGATGAGAGATTGAATTTCCTCTGCCCAGTGTGGGCATTGAGATGCTACGTAGATAGGACAAGAGCTCTGCGTCAGTCTGATTAGTTCTTTGTCTGTCACGGGACACAGACCCTAGGACAGCCCCTCTCAAAGCAGCGTCTGTCACATTGGATTGTGGACACAGTCTCGACTGCGTATGATGGTGCTGGCTTGCCCCCACCTGAGAGGGTGGCTAGCTGGGCTACGCTGCATACCTTCTCCACTATCTACCGCCTGAATGTGGAAGATCCTGCCCTGCCGGTGTAACAAGTGTAATTTGTTATTTTATTTTTTGAATTTCAACAAAGTTTCATGTTAATTTGCTGTTTTGTTTCAAAGGAAAATGTTTGTTTCCTTTAATTGTAGTCGGAGGTCATTAATAGGGAATACGACTTTAAGACCAAGCACATGTAAGAATTTCCCAGTAATCCCTCAGTCGCCCTGTTGTTAATGCTGAGGGTAAGTCATGTTTCATGTTCTCTCTCTTTTATAGACTAGAATCTTTATTTAAAATACATTTGTACATGGAGAAAACTGTTGTAACTCATGTTGTAATATGTATTCATGATGTGTTAATAATAACTCGCTCATCAAATCGTGTTAAAACTATTATTTTTTTTGATAACTCGTGTAGTACTATTGAGAGTGTAGTGTTGCGCACTTCTAATGGTTGTTGTTTTATATAGGGAGAGAACGTCTGGAGTGATCTGCATGTGCTGGTATTCTTTTTATTTTCTGTTAAACAGGTATGTTTCCGACTAGTTATTTTGTGGTCTAAATAAAAATGTAAAACTGACAAGTTGCCTGTGTGTGTGCATGTAGAGGAAAGATAGAAAAAAAACAATTAGAATCCGAGTAATAAGGATGTGCATTGTAAACTTTTAATTTGTAGGAACAAAAGACAAAAGAAACCTGTAATACCTCTATACGATCTAAAAAAAGAAGAAATTGTTATTGGTTTTTTGTTTTTATTTAATTGACTATGAATTGGTACATGTCTGATTACTACAAGAAAAAAATGTAATTAGGAGTCGCCCTGTTGTTAATGCTGAGGGGAGAGAACGTCTGGAGTGATCTGCATGTGCTGGTATTCTTTTTATTTTCTGTTAAACAGGCACAATAAACAGAGACTGAATCAACACTCGTTAGCACTTGTGTGGTTTATGAAGCAGCGTAGAGAAAGATATCGTAGCAGCAGCATCGTGTCTGCTACATAAAGTGGTGCCGTGACTCGGATCAACTGGTCAGCTGATGCCGATCGCCAGGGATGAAGCAGTGAGCTTGTGAATGTCTGTAAGGTATTAGGTTAAGGGACCAGTTATTTGACGCTGTTATTTCTGCAATTTATTTTCCATAAATATATGTGTTTTTTTGGGGATAATATTGTTATTTTTTTTCTGAAAAACTGTTAAAGGTGAAATACTTTCTATATTTTTTTTATTCATAAAGTGTAATTGTATACTGTAAAATGGCAAGTGGGGGAATTGAGGACAATAATTATGACCCTGAAACATCTTTTAAGGGAATGGGTAGGGGTTTGTTACGCAAGAAAGGTGCAGACAAAGATAGTGCAAATCTACCACAATTTAGGAATGAATTGGGATTGGAAGACACCATGCCTATTCCCAAAGTACAGCCTGTTACATCCATGCCAAATGCATTTCCTGCCAGGAATGAAATGGACACTAACGAGCAATTGCGTGATACGATTGAGCAATTAGGGCACCAAATTGGGGATTCTATTGCAACCTGGCTATTAGCTAGTCAGAATAGTATAGAGGAACCTCATTTAAGAAGAGTGATTCGACCCACGTACCTAGCTTTGACCTCACTAAAGTGAATGTGGTAGTTAAATCTGATGTCAGAGAGCCACCTATTTTCAGGGGAGATGGCTCAGAAAAGTGTACTGTGCAGGAATGGATAGAAATGATGGAGACGTATTTGCACAAAAGAGGTTATTCTACCTCAGAGCAGGCTGGTGAGATCTTGAGCCATTTAATGGGGCGGGCCAAGAATATAGTCAAGGTGGGATTGAAAAGTAACTCTTTGTTAAACCCTGCTAGTAATCCAGAAATAATCTTCGACATACTGAAGAGGTATTTTAGTGAAAGTCCCATGTCATGTTTGCCTTTGGCAGACTTTTATGCCACTCATCCCAAATCAAGAGAGAGTCCCGTAGATTATTGGGTTCGCTTAAACACAGCAGCTGAAGTTGCTGATGAGTATTTGCAAAAACAGGGTAGGAAAATGGAAAACATGAGTGGGGAGATAGCAATGACATTTATAAGGAACTGCCCTGATCTTGATTTGGCTGGTGTGTTCAGATGTAAACCCATAAGTAAATGGACAGTTGTAGAGGTTCAGGAGGCCATTGATGAACATCAAAGGGAGCACAAACCTTGTAATCAGAAAGTAACAAATTCTGAAAAAGTCAAAGTCCAACAGGTTGCGGCCGCTGATGCTAGCTTTCCAGCAGTCAATTGTGAGGAATATGGGGTAATGAATGTAGGGGTACGGAAACCTAACAACCCACCAAAAGCGCATGACCCAGTGGTTTCTGAAGTAACTGCCTTGGAACGTGTGCTCAGTATGTTGGAGAAAGTTTTTGAGAAAGCTAACCAAACCAACAACCACGGAGTTGTGTCACAGCCAAGAGTTCCCTGGAACCGCCCTGTCAATCCACCTTGTCGAGTCTGTGAGGATAAGACTCATTCTACACGTTCACATTGTATGGGAGAAAAAAGGTGTTTTGCATGTTTTGGGGTTGGACATCAAAAGAAGGAGTGCACTAATGTCAAGACCCCCACAACCCAGCCTAAGCAGGTGAGGGGCAACACAGTACAGGATCAGGAAAACTAGGCTGCTCACATCTGAGAGGGGGTGATGTGAGCGTGTTGTGTCAAGCCTTCAGTAATGAAGAAGATATACAGTCTGTTTATGAGGAAAATTGTAAAACTCTTTCTCATGGTAATGAAGTGATATACCAGAATGTGCATAGGGTAGGGGAAGCTGATAATCTATTTTATACCACAGTGAGAGCGAATGAGCAAGTTTTGTTGCAGGCCTTGCTGGACAGTGGGTCTATGGCGTGTACAATGAGTGAGGTAGCAGAACAGGATCTTCTGAATGCAGGTATACTTCCTGAAGACAGCCAGTTGCACACAGATATCATTCTTGTAGGATGTGGCGGAGTACAAGTGCAACCTAAATGCATTTACCAATTAGAGATGGAAGTGTATGGGCATGTGGTTAGTGTACCTACCTTGGTTGTACAGGGGCAACGTGATCAATTGATATTAGGCACCAATGTTATCAAGTATCTGCTATGTCAATTTAAACAAGCACCCAGTTACTGGCATGTTATGAATAAACCTGAACCCATTGACACTCAAGGGGGTGAACAGTTTCTGAGCATGTTGTCTCGATTAAACCGGTGGAAAGGTAACAGTATACCTGATCAGATAGGAACAGTTCAGTTGACTCAAGCAGTGACATTGTTACCTAAACATGAGCATCTTGTATGGGGCAGGTTACCAGTGAATGCACCAGTTTCCGAGGGCAGTACTATACTAGTAGAGTCCCCTAGATCTAAACTTCACGAGTAAGATGTCATGGTAGGTAGGGTTGTTACTTCCATGTGGGAAGACAGATGGGTACCTGTTAAGGTTATGAATCCCTGTGATAAGCCAATAACATTGAGAAGGAACTCCAAGATAGCGGATGTGTATCCCTGTGTAGCAATGGAGGATCTGGATGTAAACTCTGACAATGCATCTAGTGAAGTCTTGAGAATGCAAAGCCAGCAAGTACATGGGAGTGTGACTGCTAGTAGCACTGCACCTTCAAACGGTATTGATCCTTGTGATACGCTCAGCAATTTTGGATTAAGTGACATTGATGTTAAGTCTTGTGAAGTGTCTCAGTACTGGAAGAAGCAGCTAGTTGAGTTGATACAGAGATATGAAGGGGTGTTTTCAAGACATAAACTAGACTGTGGAGAAGCAAAGGGCTTTGTTCACAGGATTCATTTAGCTGATGATCGACCATTTAGACTGCCTTACCGACGTGTTCCCCCGGGGCATTATCAAAAACTGAGACAGGTCTTAACTGAAATGGAAGAAAGAGAAATCATCAGGAAATCCACTAGTGAGTGGGCCTCCCCCCTTGTGCTTGTATGGAAGAAAAATGGGGACTTGCGCATCTGTGTAGATTATCGCTGGTTAAATGCGCATACAATCAAAGACGCACACCCATTGCCACATCAGGCGGATTGTTTGGCTGCTTTGGGGGGAAATGCATACTTTAGCACAATGGATTTGACTTCTGGGTTTTACAACGTGCCCATGAGTGAAAGTGATAAGAAATACACAGCGTTCACAACTCCGTTAGGGCTCCACGAATTCAATAGGATGCCTCAGGGACTGTGTAACAGCCCTGCAAGCTTTATGCGTCTCATGACTAACATTTTTGGAGATCAGAATTTTTTGACACTTAGGTTATTTAGATGATTTGCTGGTTTTTGCACCCACAGAGGAGGAAACGCTGAAGAGGCTTGAGATGGTTTTCATCAAGTTGAGTGTTCATGAGTTAAAGTTAGAGCCCAAGATGTGTTACTTCCTGAGATGTAGTGTGAGGTTTCTGGGTCATGTTATTAATAGGAGTGGAGTGTCAACTGACCCAGACAAGGTGGAGGCCATTACTAGCATGGACGAAGTGGAACTCATGGACACGGATGGTGTCACACCATCTCAGAAGAAGATTAAATCCTTTCTAGGTATGATAATGTACTACCAACATTTCATTGAGAATTGTTCTAAGATCGCAAAACCCCTATTTGCTCTCACTGCTGTTCTGGGGGGAAAGAAACCCAATAAGAGAGGTGCTGCTGCGTTTCGGAAGCTTAGTCCAAAAGATTGGACACGTGAACATCAAGATTCATTCCAGAAACTTAAGTCCGCTTTGTTGAACTCAGTCATGTTAGCTCATCCTGATTTTAGCAGTCCATTCATATTATCTATAGATGCGTCGCTAGACGGCTTAGGTGCTGTGCTGTCCCAGGTCTCTGAAGGAGAGAGTAAAGCTCGGCCTATAGCATTTGCAAGTAAGACACTCAACTGTGCTCAGAGTAGATACCCAGCACATCGACTAGAGTTTCTGGTGATTAAGTGGTCCGTCTGTGACAAATTTAGTCATTGGCTAAAAGGCCACAGATTTACAGTATGGACCGATAATAATCCTCTCACATACATTCTGACTAAGCCAAAGTTGGATGCTTGTGAGCAGAGGTGGGTTGCAAAGTTAGCACCATATAATATCAGTATCCAGTACATCCCAGGCACCAAGAATGTGGTCGCTGATGCCTTAAGTAGACAACCTTTCACCAAAGGACGAGTTGGTCACAGACTAGTTAATGAACCATATGGAGCCTTGCTTGAGGAGGCGGAACCGATTATGGAAAGTGCAGTACAAGATGTGTTCAGGGTAAGCAACAACAGAGTAACTCCGGGCCCATGTCGCTTTATAGTGAGGAAGTGGCCGCAGTATTCAGAAATCACACTGAGTGGGAACTAGGTGCAAGAACCAGGGCAATCTGCCTAGCTCAAGACATCCAACAGTTGACTCCACCAGGTCAAAGTACATTACCTGTGTTCACACTTAAGGAGCTTCAAGATAAACAGGAAGAAGATGACATACTGTCCAGAGTATTTCATTATGTTGGGAGGGGCCGAAGACCATCCAGGAGGGAGAAGTTTAAAGAACCAACCGTGGTTACAGACCATTTTACTAAATTAGCTCATGCATTCCCTTGTCACGATCAGTCTGCAAAACAAGTAGCCCGTCAGCTGTGGGACAGGTATTTCTGCATTTACGGATTCCCAGAAAGAATTCATTCAGATCAGGGAGCTAATTTTGAGAGCCAGTTGATACATGAACTGCTGCAAGTAGCTGGAGTAGGGAAATCTAGGACCACTGCTTATCATCCCATGGGGAATGGTCACGTTGAACGGTTTAACAGGACACTGGGCAATATGATTCGAGCGTTGTCACCAAGAGAGAAACAAAAGTGGCCACAATTGTTGCAAACATTGACATTTGCTTACAATTGTACTGCACACGAGACTACCGGGTACCCCCCATTTTATTTGATGTATGGAAGAGTGCCACGGTTACCAGTAGATGTCATGTTCCACGATGTGGAGAGAAATTGTGATTTCACAGACTGACAAGTATGTTGTTGCCCTGTGAAAGGACCTTCAGGAGGCTTTAAAGTTAGCTCAAGACAATGCCACAAAAGGTCAACAACGTCAGGCCGAACTGTACAATAAAAGGATCAAGGGTGCTGATATTGAAGTAGGTGATCAGGTCCTTCTTGCCAACAAGGGGGAACGAGAGCGCAGAAAATTAGCAGATAAATGGGAGTCTACTTTGTATACTGTAGTTGCTAAGAATGCAAGATGTCACACTTACAAAATCAAAAATTCCAGAACAGGACTGGAGAAAATAGTTCATCGCAATTTGCTAATGTTGGCTAATTTCTTGCCAATTGTAACAGTAAGTGAATCTGAGGAGTTTCCACTCAGTGAGTTATCCGAATCAAACTCTGCAAGCGGAGAGCCTGTTCAGGAGCTATCAGAAGATTTGCAAGAATTAAGCAGACTGAGTCGGACGGCTGATTGGGTTATGCAAACCTCCATTTTCGGGGAGAGGATGGTTGTGGATGAAGTTGATGATGAACCAAAAACTTGGAGTAATGACAGTCCACTTCAGAAGGATCCAATAGACGTTTCTTGTGAGGTCTCAAGTGTGAGGGAGAAGATCGTGAACATGGACGATGGATCTTCAAGACTGGAAACTGTGACCGAAGCTTCTGAGAAAATATTAACAATTAAGTCGCCACCTGTTTCTGGAACTGTTACACAGATTAGAACAAGAGTGGGTAGACTTGTGAAGCCAGTAAACAGGTTTATACAGAATATGACACAACAGAGTGAAGAAAAATCCCCCAGTGTTTCTGTTAGAAAATGGGCTAAATCGTTAATTTCAACTGCAGTAAATTAAAATAGAGATCCATTTAAAGAAGCGTATTTTGATTGACAATTTACAGTATTTTGTTGAAACATCGTTAATTACATGGTGAAGTCATTTAGGATTCAATGTGAGGTGTATAGGGCACCTTGTGAAGCGGGTGACAGAATGAGAGTTTTGCGCTGCTTTCTTCTGTTACTTTCCCTTAGTTGGGTAACTGGATGTTGCATATTGTGTAATATAATAGTCCTGGTAATAAATGACATGTTGTGTGCTGAAGCGGTTAAAGCTCAAATGTGAAGAGTAATGGGATAATTAAGATGTTTTATTTTTGTAATTGTCAATGATTTTTGTAAAAATTTTGGTGAAATTCAGTGGGGAGGGTGTAACAAGTGTAATTTGTTATTTTATTTTTTGAATTTCACCAAAGTTTCATGTTAATTTGCTGTTTTGTTTCAAAGGAAAATGTTTGTTTCCTTTAATTGTAGTTGGATGTCATTAATAGGGAATACGACTTTAAGACCAAGCACATGTAAGAATTTCCCAGTAATCCCTCAGTCGCCGTGTTGTTAATGCTGAGGGTAAGTCATGTTTCATGTTCTCTCTCTTTTATAGACTAGAATCTTTATTTAAAATACATTTGTACATGGAGAAAACTGTTGTAACTCATGTTGTAACATGTATTCATGATGTGTTAATAATAACTCGCTCATCAAATCGTGTTAAAACTATTTTTTTTTTTAATAACTCGTGTAGCACTATTGAGAGTGTAGTGTTGCGCACTTCTAATGGTTGTTGTTTTATATAGGGAGAGAACGTCTGGAGTGATCTGCATGTGCTGGTATTCTTTTTATTTTCTGTTAAACAGGTATGTTTCCGACTAGTTATTTTGTGGTCTAAAAAAAATGTAAAACTGATAAGTCTTTGCCTGTGTGTGTGCGTGTAGAGGAAAGATAGAAAAAAACAATTAGAATCCGAGTAATAAGGATGTGCATTGTAAACTTTTAATTTGTAGGAACAAAAGACAAAAGAAACCTGTAATACCTCTATACGATCTAAAAAAAGAAGAAATTGTTTATTGTTTTTTTGTTTTTATTTAATTTACTATGAATTGGTACATGTCTGATTACTACAAGAAAAAAATGTAATTAGGAGTCGCCCTGTTGTTAATGCTGAGGGGAGAGAACGTCTGGAGCTATCTGCATGTGCTGGTATTCTTTTTATTTTCTGTTAAACAGGCACAATAAACAGAGACTGAATCAACACTCGTTTGCACTCGTGTGGTTTATGAAGCAGCGTAGAGAAAGATATCGTAGCAGCAGGATCGTGTCTGCTACACCTTCATTAGACACAAGGGTCCTTGAGGGTGTAAGCTCACACCGCTAACATTGGCGTTATGCGGTTCTGATGCGTCCCTCATATGCTGCCGTTCCTTTTCTATCTCAATGGCTCAGGTATACTTTATCCCATACATAATGTCGTTGGTGGTCGTCTTCGAATTGAAAGGGAATGTTAGGTTACTCACGTAACCCTGGTTCCCTGAAAGAGAAGACAACCACCAACCAGGAGGTTGTATCGGTTGCCCTCACGGGTTCGATGGAAAAAGAGAAATGGCTTCCTCAGGACTGAGTGCGTCATCCCAGGAAGGGGCCTACCGGCAGCTCTGGTATAGAGAGCTCAGCAATATGTACCCAATGGCCAGGCATATCCCATACATAATGTCACTGGTGGCCGTTTTCTCTTTCAGGGAACCAGAGTTACGTGAGTAACCTAACATTCCACTGTTTATCATGGTCCACTTCAGATTACACATACAAAATACTTTAAAATAAAATTACATTAAGTAGCAATCAATCAAATAAACTGGATAAGGCATAGTGTTTAACAAATCATCTGCAATAATGTAATCATTTAACCTTGTGATAATATCTGCGTGAGAGGTGTTTAATTGTATTTTAACTTGTCAGAAATATCCCTTTGACTAAAACAGCTTGGTTTTGCTTCTTTGAACAAGCATTTGCTTCTTAGCATAGCTATCTCTAGAGCATTTTCCTGACACAATAAAACTCCCTTGACAGTTTAGAAACCCAAATGGTTACCTAATAGCTATCTGCTTACTGACAACACCTAACCTTTAGATTTTAATGAGCGTTCCATTTACCAATGTGTTATTTACACGTGGCATACATTCTCAGCCTATTTATGCATTTAATGAGAGCCACTGTAAAAGCATCATCAATTTATATTAGATACTCCCCAGCTCCCTTTGCACTGACTCCCAAACAAAATAGCGTCAGCCCTCCAAGTACACTATGCTAATTTTTATTGATGGCTACCATCAAGAAATTAGCAAACAATGCATTCAAGCCTCCTGCGATGGAATTCAAGGGCAGTACAATAATGAGCACCTTTCCTGTTTTATTGTGCCAGTGACTTCATTCACTCATATAGTCATTCATGCGTATAGTCAATGCAGCAGTTTTGAAATCGATGTAAGATTATCCCAATAATCATCACCCGCAAAACATAAACATGTATTAATATAACTTTTTGTCTGCTATATATCTGTCCTAAAATATGTAAGTATGTTTGTGTGGTTTTATGTTTAACAGAGCTCTAAAGTCGCTACAAATCATAAAATACTACAAAATCTGTTACAGTAATAGTATAATAATTTCTCAAAATATAATATCAGTCTCACAACATATCATTCTCTTGATTGTACTGTTTACCTAAATTACATTCGGCACAAAATAAATCAAATTGTTCTAAGTGTTTTTTTTTATGATATAACAGTTTATTTCAATTTTGCGAGCGCCACGGCGCCATGTCTGTGTCACCGCCATTTTCGGTTGCTGGCTCCCTATTTTGATCTGGTCTCATGGTCCACTTCATATTACACATACAAAATTCTTTTAAATAAACTTAATACTGTTATGTGCTTTCTGCAGACCTGTTTGACAGTAACTCTGATATGCAGAACATTTTTTTAAAATATTTAAATATTTTGAGGTTGTATTTCTAAGCCGTAACCACTTACTAATCAACAAAAAAGTACATTATTGGTTAGTGCTATGTGTCTGGAAGACATACCTCTTTGAAGTATTTTCCTATCCTGTGAGGTTTTATGAGATATAGGGGTTGGATTAACCCTTTGACACCTAGTAGAATGACCATATTTGGGCTTGAAAATAACCACTTTGTGTTTAGCGTTTGTAGTTTGGCAACCTTACATCAGAAATGAAAAGCCAATATATCTATAGAAAGGCCTTTAGTAGCTGTTTCCAGTGATATAGCTGTTTCCAGTGATTTAGTGTATTTTATTGTGGAGTGTATTATATGTTTTTTATATAAACTGCACCGCCCAAAAAATAATTGAAAAAGTAATAATAATAAATAATATTTTTAAAAACTGCCAATTTCGACCCCTTTCCAAGTTAGGTATGAAAAAATAAAAATAAAAATTTGTGTTCGAGATTTGTTTTATTTAAAACCTTTATTTTGTTCTGTGAGCAAGTGTTTTTGTATCAACCTTTTATTTTATTTCTGTTTGAAAATAAACGGCACCGCAGTGCTTGTTTGTTTCCATTCCTGCTTCTGGCCTGACGTCACCACTACAGCCATCAACAAAATATACATAAAAAAAAAACAGCACACAGTATAAAGTATCAGTGTCAAAGCATTTGACAATACATTCTCCCTATTGAATTAGCATAACTTGTGAAATAAGAATGTTTTTAGCTTTCTCCTTGAAAGGGAGAATTTCAGCGGTAAGGCAGAGTTCAACAGGCAGAGCATTCCAAATCTGTGGACCCACAGCTCCAAAGCACAAGCTCCAAAGCATTTGTGTTTAAAACATAGCTGACACAGGGACATGGTGTGCGAGGACCTCAGACTCCTAATAGGATATAAACCTGCAGTTTCTCAGTAAGGAAGTTGCTGATAAAGTGCTTTGTGAATTAAGCACAGTAATTTGAATTGTGCACAAAGCTTAATTGGGAGCCAATGTAAATCCAGTAGAATTTGGGTCCAGACGGGATCGACCAATCAAGAGTCGAGCTGAGGCATTCTGAATGCCCTGAATGCCATTTTATAAAAGTGCATTTTTAGTCTTGACTTGAAAACTGTAATAGTCCCAGCTTCCCTGACAAACGAAGGCAGAGCATTCTATAATTTAGGAGCTCTACAAGAAAAAGCTCTACCTCCAGTGTTGCTTTTGTTGACCCTAGGAATAACCAGCAGCCCCCCACCCTGTGATCTGAGAATGCGGTTTGGAAGATACAGGGTCAGTAACTCCTGCAAATAACTTGGTGCTAATCCATTCAGGGCCTTGTAAGTTAACTGCAAAATATTAAAATCAATTCTATACTGCACAGGAAGCCAGTGTATGGAGGTCAAAACAGGGGTAATATGTTCACTTTTCCTGGTTTTAGTCAGAATTCTAGCGGCGGTATTCTGAACAAGCTGCAAGCGAGATACCACACTTTTCGGGACACTAGAAAAAAGTGCATTACAATAATCAATTCTAGATGAAACAAAGGCATGCATTAGTCTCTCAGCATCAGATACAGAAATAATTGGTCTGTTTGGCTATATTTCTCAAATAGTAAAAATATACTTTAGTAACTTACCTAATATGAGTCTCAGTCAGGATCAAAGATGACCCCCAAACTCTTATTTACTAATTTAAGTTTTGATGAGAGACTGCAAGGGTCGAACTCATGTAATCCTGCATTTCCTTTTAGTTGGTTCTGTGATCCCACTAACATTAGTAAATTCTGTGACATCCAGTGCTTGATGTCTGTAAGGCAATTAGCTAATAACACCCAGGCAGAAGAAATTCCTGGCTTTAGGGACAAATATAGCTGGTTATCATCAGCATAGCAATGGAAGTTCACTACGTGTCTGCGGATAATGTCACCTAACGTTATAATATATAATGAAAACAGCAAGGGACCTAGAATGGAGCCCTGTGGAACACCACAGACAACTTCCAATAATGCCGATTTTACCTCCCCAGTAGAGACAAACTGAAACCTATCAGAAAGATAAGATTTGAACCAGGATAGGACAAGGCCAGACAGTCCTACTGTGCTTTCAAGATGATTCAGTAGGACGGAATGGTCTACAGTATCAAAGGCAGCACTTAGATCAAGAAGAATTATAATAGTGATGGAAAGCCTGAGTCAGAGCTTATCAGCAGATCGTTCATGACTCTGACAAGGGCCGTCTCGGTATTATGTGCAGAATGAAAACCAAACTGAGACTTCTTGAATATACCATTAAGAGTTAGACATTTTTGTAATTGAATTGCAACAACTCTGTCTAGAACCTTATCTAAGAATGGTAGGTTGGAGATTGGCCTATTATTATTGAGGACCTTAGCGTCCAAATTGTGTCTCTTAAGCATAGGCTTTTCCACAGCTGCCTTAAGTGCTGAGCAAAATTAACCATTTATAAAAAAATTAATAAATGTGGGTATTAATAACACCAAGAACATCTTTTAACCCTTTGCGGTCCATTTATTCAGCGCATCTCAGGCGCGTCAGGTCCAATTTATTTTCACACGTGCAGTTTATTTTAGACACGTGGTTTAAAAGTATTTTTTTCACAGTAAAACAGGTTTAAAAGGCACTGCATAGCAACAGGACACTCAGTACTGCATCTCCAGCCTCTTCATAGTCATGCATACCGATAAATCATCTCCGGATCACTCGTTTTATCACCTAACTCCTCAATAATGTGATCCAAGTCATTATTTTATTACTATAACATCTCAAAAAACTCTGCAAATGTCTGTGATATTATTTGAGCGCTGGATGCAGAAGCAGCTATCTTGTTTACTTATGTCCGTGTTATCTCTGTGGTGTCAGGGCTATGTGTATTGTTCAGATCCCCCCCCCCCCCCCCCCCCTTTTTTTCGGCTTCTCTCGGCTCCTATCACTTGCCCATTGAATGGTTTCTTTGGTTTTTTCCAGAGAAAAAACGACTAGAGACCTGTATTTTACGTCTTTTTGATGATGTTGGACAGGGTCCGACATCGGACCGGAAAGGGAAAATTGTAATGTCGGACCTGGTCCGACATAGGACTGCAATGGGTTACTAGTTTTGTAGGAATAGGATCAAGAGAGCATGTAGTATCTCTCATATGTCGAACTAGCTCTGTCAGTTCCTGTAAGGTAATCAAAGAAAAAGCCCCCATAGTAGCCTGAATAAGTGTAGTTGGTAAAATTAAGTCCTCCTTAATAGAAGGTGTCTGTGCAATCTGTTTTCCGATGTCTAGTATTTTATTTTCAAAGAAATGTAAGAAGTCATTGCAGCTGTGAGAGGAGCCAATGTCAAGGATAGGACTACTAGGGGAAGGATTAATTAATTTATCTAGGGTTGCAAAAAGAAATATAGGATTATTTTTATTTATTTCAATTAAATTAGAATAATATGATGATCTAGCCAATGCCAGAGCCTTCCTATATTTAACCAGATGGCTCTTCCATGTGATGTAATGAACATGCAGTTTAGATTCCTGCCATCTCCGTTCTATTTTACGACCCTCATATTTCATCTTACAAGTTGTATCATTGAACCATAGTGAGCTTTTTTTAAAAGACACTTTCTGAGTTTTGATTGGTATCTAAGTATCTAAGATACCAGTCAAGGTGGTGTTGTAGCTATTAACCAGCTCATCTACTGAGAGTGGTAATGAGCTCAAGACATCAGAAAGCTTAACAGCAGTTGAAGAATTAATTACACAAGATTTAAATGTGCGGTCCACAGTCTTTGTAGATACTGGCAGATTCACCTAAAAAAGAATGGCAAGATGATCAGAAATAGTAAGATCTGGGGTAGCGACGTTCTTAACAGCTAAACCATGAGAAATGACCAGATCTAAAGTATGGCCACGATTATGCGTAGAACCTTTGACATACAGGATATAATCTAAGGAATCCAGTAGCCTCAAAAATTAGAATCAGAATCAATGTCAACATGAAGGTCAAAATCACCCAGTAAAAGAATCCTATCATATTTGACTGTCAATATAGATATCAGATCCCCAAATTCAGTCAGAAATAGTGGATTTGACTTCGGTGATTGATACATAATTACAATATGAACAGGTAATGGACTGTTTAATGTCAAGATTAAAACTTCACAAGATGAATAACCTTCAACAATTTCCTGTTTAATTCTAAGTTCACTACGGAAACATTTGTCATTCGGTCCAAGCCATGTTTCATTTAAAGAGAGAATACACCGTGTAACAAATTTTTATTTTTTTTGGTTCCTGGGTAGTAAGTGTTATTTCCTAATTGCTTATGCCTCAAAAGTATAGAAAATGGCTATTATTCCCCACAAACTTTGCTTTTGTGACCAGGACAGTGATATTTTGAAATTTACCTATTTCCAATGAGATAACGGGCGAATTTGTGTCTTTTCGTTCACATAAAGTCAGAAAAAAACAACATATGAATCCAAATTAACATGTATTTATACTAAAGTAATACAAAAATGACTACAAAAGATTTAGAAGTGAGTAGTTTTTCGAGATTTACGATTATACTGTAAATCACTTTCACGAATCAGCCCCCAAATGTAGTCTCCCATCATGTACTCGTTATACTGTCCTTCATTGACAGCTCATCCAGGAGCCTCAAAGCCTTGCTGCTCCATAATGGTAACAAGTACCCGTCTCTTCCCCTGGCTCACTCGGTGCACCTCAAAGAGGATTACAACAGCATCAAGACCTTGCTGGACGCCTTGAAGTATGATGAGAACGGCTGGGACCCCCGGAAGGTGCTGATGCCACCACTGCACATCAAATTGGGCCTTATGAAACAATTTGTCAGAGCTCTAGATAAGGAGTCAGCAGCCTTCAAGTACCTTCAAGACTTCTTCCCTAAGCTGTCTGAGGCAAAGGTCAAAGCCAGTGTCTTCGTCGGACCACAGATAAAGAAGATCCTGGAGTGCAATGAATTCCCCAAGAAGCTCACTAGTAAGGAGAAAGTGGCTTGGAACAGCTTTGTCGCAGTGGTTCGGGGCTTCCTGGGCAATCACAAGGCCGAAAACTATGTGGAGCTGGTTGAGACTCTGGTGAAGAACTACGGCACAATGGGCTGTAGGATGTCCCTCAAAGTCCATATCCCTGATGCTCATCTTGATAAATTCAAGGAGAACATGGGAGCGTACTCGGAGGAGCAAGGCGAGCGCTTCCACCAGGATATACTGGACTTTGAACGCTGCTACCATGGACAGTATAACGAGAACATGATGGGAGACTACATTTGGGGGCTGATTCGTGAAAGTGATTTACAGTATAATCGTAAATCTTGTAAAACTACTCACTTCTAAATCTTTTGTAGTCATTTTTGTATTACTTTAGTATAAATACATGTTAATTTGGGTTCATATGTTGTTTTTTTCTGACTTTATGTGAACGAAAAGACACAAATTCGCCCGTTTTCTCATTGGAAATAGGTAAATTTCAAAATATCACTGTCCTGGTCACAAAAGCAAAGTTGTGGGGAATAATAGCCATTTTCTATACTTTTGAGGCATAAGCAATTAGGAAATAACACTTACTACCCAGGAACAAAAATTGTGTTACATAGTGATATCAATGTTGTAATCCTGAATAAAATCACAAATTAACGGAGCCTTATTAGACAGAGACCTGACATTAAATAAACCTAGGCGTAAATTGGTCCAATCAAGAGCATGTGATTGAGCAGGGGTAATAGGAATTTGACGAAGGTTACTGTAGCACACACCTCTGTGTTTACTCAGCGGGTATCGGGAATGGCAGGATACTTTAACCTGAATTTTACATACCTCTTTAGATTCCCTCCCTTCCCCAGTTCCTAGTTTAAATACCTTGCTAGATGGTGTTCGATGTTATCAGCTAGCCTGCCTGTCCCTATTTAAGTATTTAAGCCCCTAATTCTACTGAATACTTCATCCCCACCACCACCAACAGGTAGTAGACCTGAGAGAATAATTGTGCATCCTAACTTTTTCAGCTGTCTTGTTAAGAATTTAAAATCCTCTTTCAGAATCTCAGATTTTCTGTTCCTTATGTTATTTGTACCAGAATGTACAATGACCACAGACTCTTTTTATGATTTAATAATCTGTGCACTCTTGATTCAATATCTTTTACTTTTGCTCCAGGGAGGCAGGTAACATCCCTATTTACAGGCTCTTTACAGCTAAAATCATTGTTGACATAGTGTATAATTGAATCACCTACTAAAACACCTCACCCCTGTTTTCATCCAGCACTAGGTCGTCATTGCTAAGTGCTCGGAATCTATTAGCTAGATCAATCTCCTCTCTATGTTGAGTGGTTAATGTCGTCCTCCTCCTTACTTTTTCCAACAGTTACCAAGTCCCCACTCACTTCCTGCCTTTCATCCATATTTACCTTCTCAGGTCTCTCTACACATACAGTTTCACTGTCATGCTGTGACACTGAAATGTCACATGGAGCAGGGGCATTTATAAAGTTAAAATCAGAGTCGTTTTCAGTCTCACCTTCAGTATCCAAAACTAACCAAGTGCTATTAATTTTGCTAAATCAATTTTCAATGAACTGCTCATTTTCATGTATGCTTCTAAGTATTCCAATTTGTTTTTTAAGTTCAGCAACCTTGTAGCGCTGTGCCCTATATTTCCGTGTTGTGTAAATCCTTACTGTCACTTTAAATATTTACAATTTTGTAGTTCTCTAGAAAACAAGGAGGAATGTGGAAGGAGGATTTCTTTTCTGTGCAGAGGTTAAAAAGGGGGGAATGGGGTTTAGAGAGAAGAAAAAAAGTAGCATGGAAACGTGCTGATTTGGGAACCGCAAGTGGATGATCAACCAGTGGTTTTAGTTCTGTTGGTTTTTTGTTTATCCCAAGAGGAAACGTGTACTGATGGTTCGAGTGATGAGACTACTATTGTTGCTGTGTTGGTGTCGGAGTTGATGGCATCCAGGCGAATCGGATCGGCAAGCTTCAAGCGGGTTTGACTCTGAAAAGCTATTATTAGTATTGCTGGGTTTTGTTGTGTTTGGGCAACTAACCGTGTGCGATTAATTCTGTACTGTGTGCTGTTATCTTGGGACTGTTGCTATTTTGGACGGCGTGGGGACTTATCTGGTTGGTTACTGCGGTTTCCCGGGATGTAGGAGTTTGTTATTGTTTTGGCCGAAATAAGGACAGATTCTGGTATATAGTTTGGGACGTTTTTTTTTTTCCTTTTTACTCGGCAGAGGGTGTAGTGGAATTTTCTAGTATGTCCTAGTAGCGAGTTGGTGAGAATAAATAAATGGTAAATTGTAGGTTTACCTGGCACCCCAGATCGCCAAGCGTTACAACCTTCTGCATTAAAGAATATGTGACAGAGCACTTATTGCAAATAAAGCCTCCCTTAAATTCAGATGTGTTAACCACCATATGCATTTCACAAGAAATACAGATCAAAGCACACATTTTAGAATCCATAGTGTGTGGAAGACAATAAATAAATAGGATTTATAATAATTTAATAAGGAAAAGAGCAGATGAAAAAATGGTGAGAACTGAATAAAAACACAAGGTACAATTTTAGCCTAGGATATGAGTGACTTACCCCTGTTCTAAACCCAACACAGTTCCACTCAACCAGCAACAGCCTCTCGCAGGCTAGCTAGGACAAATACAGATAACCAGCAGCAGCCTCTCGCAGGCTAGCTAGGACAAATACAGATAACCAGCAGCAGCCTCTCGCTGGTTAGTAGGACTGATGGAGCTCTTAGAAATAGCTGTTCTCAAACACCAATTTATAGATCCAACAGCAATTAGCACAGTACCTACACCAATCTGGGCCAATTCACAGGGCAATTAAAAAATGAATGTAACCACACCCTACCAGATGTGGAACAAGCTACTCAATATTTAGTCAATAATAATAAGCTAGATAAAATGAACTTACCAATCATAATAAAGCCTCAATGGAAAGCTTCAGTAAATCACAGGTTAGGAGTGACCTCCGCCTGTTCTAGACTCCAACTCAGACATCTTACATCATAACTTCAGTCTCGATATTATAAATTTGGAGGAAGAACAGTATTTCAAATGCTGTATATACTTATTTATAAATAAAATGATTAGCGTAATATAGAAAGGAAGTTAAAAAACAGTAACATGACTTTGCAAAAGAGAGGGTTTACCATGAAAGTAAGGAAAGAGGGCTGAAGTTTTATTATGCAGAAGCTGACATTTAAAAATTAAAGAAAGAGCTAAATAAAACTACAGAGAAACTTAGTAAAATAAGCATCAGGAATATAAATAAAATAATTACACACACAGATTAAGTGCAGCTTGGAGCAGCGGTGAATGAAACTGCTGTTTGATGTCTGAAAAGGACCAGAAATACAGGGAATTAAGCATGATTCGCACAGGACAAAAAATCAAGTGTCCTCAGAGTTGGTCAAAAGCAGAGGACATCTAGTAACCTGCCAGACGTGAATTCGTTTTCATCAAGAAAAGTCGGTAAATTCAAAATTAAATGTGATGTTGTGGCCAGAGAAGGTGCTTTTGTGCATGATTTGTACACAGTGGACCGGGTGAAAATAACTAATTTCGTTGTACCTTCTTTTCCAAAGGTTAGAATAACCATTTTGTCCCTTGAGTGATATGCATTTCCATACATAACTTCAAATGTACCATTCAAAGTTAACTATACTTCTTTTATTTCTGTCTTTATTCATGATGGTGATGAAGCAAACATTGATCAAATAAGGATTAGTCGGTAACACCTTGCATAACCACAAAACATTGGGCAGTCTAAGACTAATGGTAGCTTTCTTTCAATGATCTTTAAACGCTTAAGGATTTTGTATATTTTTAGGAATATACTGTATTGAGATCTATTTACATTCATTGATCTAAATAGTGGCACAGGAATAATACAAAAAAGTGTGTACAAAGACTATGTAAAACAAACAGTTAACAGTGCATGTTGGGCTCTTTAATACATTTCTATCTGTAAAAACATGTAAAACACCAGGAGCGGTTGTATTTAGTTGGTGGTATTTTAATCTGCCACCAATTAGAATTGAATAGACACAATTATGTCATAAAACAAGTAATATTTGTGCCTTAAAGAGTAAGTAGCGTGGTTCCTGGAAAATGTAGCATTATACATCCCCACGTGTTGCTAC
Organism: Acipenser ruthenus; assembly: GCF_902713425.1. Lineage (NCBI taxonomy): Eukaryota > Metazoa > Chordata > Actinopteri > Acipenseriformes > Acipenseridae > Acipenser > Acipenser ruthenus. Next base: position 100,971,839 of record NC_081190.1, on the reverse strand, counting down.
AACTGTTTAAATAACATACCTGTAATGTGTCTTTTCATTGTTAACATCCTGATAACTTTAAAGTCTGTTTCTAGTGCACTGGGGTTTGAGATCTGTCCCCTAAATCATTGCAGGAAGACCAATTAAAAATACAATACAAATCGTTATTGATGTTTTACCCGTTTGAAAATGTGGGCAATAGTCCTTGTAAACTTGGTTGCTTTTCTGCAAAGGAGAATCCGCCCCTAACCAATATGTCATCAGCAAACGCATAAAAACGCTGTGTGTTATTCTTTCATGTCGCTTCTTTTTGTTTCGGCTGCTCAGTCAAGCGCTGGGAGGCCGAAACGGGAGTTGACCGCTTAAAGCCTGGAGGAAGGGCTGCCCTCAGCCACGGATTCCCTGAGGTTTCCCCCTAAAAAATAAAAAAAATATGTGAGCAGGGGGTTTTTCCTTACCCGAGTGCTGAGCGGTTCGTATTTAGTTCTGCAGGGTGAGTGGTCTTGTTGGAGAGGCTGGACTCTCTCCCTCAGCGCAGTCATGCTCTGGGGGACGGGCTGTGTCTCAGCTGCTGATTTTCATTAAATTCAATATTTGGGGGATAGGTGGCAGGGCGCCACTGTGGAGCGTGTTAATTATTTATTATTATGCATTCATGGTTTGGCGACCTCGTCTTTTCGGGGAGGAGGTGCTCTTAGCCACTTCTTATCTGCGGCACTGGGGTGCATGTAACTGTTCATGTATTTCCAGCCGGCGTCGGGCACCCACGGACGAGGCCTCCGGCCCTGAGTGCCCATCATAGTTCATAAATCACCTGCAATTGCAATCATCATCATTCATTCATTGCCGTTCATTCATAGCGCATTCTCCGTGCAGAATTAGTGCACTAGAGAAGACATTTTTAAAAAGAGCTTTGAAACAGACTTTAAAGATATAAGTGTAAAATGTTTTCAGGATGTTAACAATGAAAAGAAATATTACTGGTATGTTATTTAAATAGTTGTAGCAACATGTGGGGACGTGTAATGCTATATTTTTCGGAACCCCGCAACTTTTTAAGAACATCCCATTCACAGTTAGTATAGTTTGTTATGCTTGTTTTACAGCTTTGTCTTGAAAGGACATAAAGCTAATAAACTATTTTTAAAAATGTTTAGTCAATTTAGTGCTGTGTGCTTTACTTCTCACAAATGAGTGATTATGAAAGAACAGCTAAATTAAAAAACAAATTATTCTTCCCAGTACTATGTGTTTAGCAAATATGTTTGTACAAAGATTTCGTGATAGGAAAATTAGGCTTGGTTTACATGCAGTGCATACAAACATGCCTAAACTGTATGTAAATTATGTTATTGCTGCTATTCAGATGCAGTATATATTTAAAGTAGCTGGCTTATATGATTTAAATAGCTAAGAAAATGCAAAACTAAATAGCAATGACTTTTTGGGGTAATATATCATTACGTGTTCCATCACACGGTCATCTCTTTTGGGTATTCTCATTTTAAGTTACCCAAAAGGCAGTTAATTAATGTCAGCAATTTGCAGGAGTAACCAGTGGAGGTCAAACAGTGGAAGAAGTAAGAGTTGAATGCTGGAGAAACTGAGCATACAAAGGAAGAAAGCAGCCTTAATTTGACAGATGCAGTGCACCAGGCCAGCTTTTTTTTCCTCAAAAAGAAACAGATCAGAATGTAGTGAAAAGAGGTTTCAGTGCTGCTCTTTGCTTCCATGACAAGGAGGTGGTGAAAAAAAGAAATAGCTTCAATCTGTAATATTGGCAAATCAAATTTTTTGTTTGGCCTATCACTCTCAGAGCTAATTACATATGCTCTGCCCATGTGAAACAGTTCCAGACATGCCGAGTACAATCAGATGGAGAGAGAGGATTATTGTATTCACGTCTGTGGGAAAATCTTTTTTTTCAGGGTTAGACAAGAAAATAAAAATGCTGGCTATAACATCATGGGCAGCCCGGGGTTTAACATGATGTGTCTACAATTATTTTTTTATTTTTTTATGGTTTTGGTGTAATATGACATTTCCTCAATGATTACTGCCTCTAATTTCTTCAGGTGAGCTAAAAATCTCATCACTTGTGAGATGTCAGTAATTTTCAACCCCAACTATTAGCTCTTTATTTGCTTATAGTAAACAGTAAGTCGCAATAGGATCATTTCACCCCACCTCGCACAAAGTAGGTGGCACTGTGTGGCAGTGGTTAACAGTTTACAGGTGCAGAAGTGATGCGGTGCTAATCAGGAGAAAAAACAGTGATAATCCAATTAGAAAGGCTTTTAATATTGTAATCCCGGTCTAGTGACCTCAAACAATAATCCCAGGCAATACACAGCAATGTGTATTGCACTGTTCAAAATAAAGGGTTTGCAGTCCAAAATAATAAACACAGTCCAGTTACACACACAATATACAAATACGGTCACCAGTCCTGGGTGTGTGCTGCAGTGCTCGTGGTGCTAATACAATTATTATCATGACACAGGTGTAGTGATGTCCGGGTTAGTGCTGGCCTCTGGCGACAGCTCCGGAACGTATTAGCTGTCTACTAAAAACAAGTAATAATTAGAGACGAGACAAAACAAACAAAACACTCACGTACAATATTATTAAACACAGGTCCTTCCGGGTCGTTTCCTTAACCATAAACGAAGGAACAGGTGATGTCGCTCCATCCCCTATTTGTACTGTCACTCATGACCCCTTGGTAAACATTTCCCTTCATCGATGAGTTAGTGCACTGGAATTCCGCCACCTTTCTAGATGACCGACTTCCTTTTAAACCAGAGAATGAATTGTCTGGCCATCCAGTCCAGTGCACTTTGTTCCCTTTACACAGCGCCCTCACAGGTCGGGAGGGAGATTTATCACCAAGAATCATTCTGTCTCTGTCACATGGACTTAGACTGCAAGCGAGAATGAAAACAAAAGCCAAAGGTTAACCCTTTGCGGTCAATTTATTCAGCGCGTCTTAGGTGCGTCAGGTACAATTTATTTTCACATGCGCAGTTTATTTTAGTCGTGCTGTATAAAAGTATTTTTTTCACAGTAAAACAGGTTTAAAAGGCACTGCATATCAACAGGACACTCAGCACTGCATCTCCAGCCCCGCCCCACCCCTTGTTAGCTGTATTTTTCACATACCTCTTCATAGTCGTGCATAGATAAATCATCTCCTGATCACTTGTTTATTCACCAAACTCCTCAATAATGTGATCCAAGTCATTATTTATTTTATTACTATAACATCTCAAAAAGCTCTGCAAATGTCTGTTTGAGCGCTCGATGCGGAAGCAGCTATCTTGTTTGTTTATGTCCGTGTTATCTGTGTGGTGCCAGGGCTATGTGTATTGCACCCCTTTTTTTTCTCTCGGCTCCTATTGGTCTCACTCGGCCATTGAATGGTTTTCTCGGCTTTTTCTAGAGAAAAAACGACTAGAGACCCGTGTTTTACGTCTTTTTGATAATGTCGGACAGGAAAGGGAAAACTGTAATGTCGGACCTGGTCCGACATAGGACCGCAAAGGGTTAACCTTATAAGTTCTTATATTACTTTTTACCAGTAGACTGTGATTTAATAAAGTGTCTCAAAGAAAAAACATTTGTTTTTCAAAGTATTTCTTGAGAGAATCTTCTAAATCTTTTTTCAACTGACATGAAATAATCCACCCCCTTGTTATTTTGCTATTTTGCTGTCTGTTCCAATGTACTCTATGAAACTAACTACCAATTACAGTTTTGTGTAAGCCACACAACCTTATACAACACATAAATGCTTCTTAACCATAGTAGAACCAAATTATCCAACATTTCAAAATGCTAAGCTATTAAAAGTAATCATCAATGTTTATTATGATTTTAATAATATTGCTCTCTCAGGGCCAGTCTGACGCATTTATATCTCTAAAGAAGGGTGGCAGTCGGCCTCAAGGAATCCAGGTAAATATGTTTGGTGGGTGGAAACTTGTGTCCCTACAAATAATTCTCTGTAACAAAATGGGCATAAACTTGTTGTTTAATTCACAGAACCTATTTCTCCAAGAATAGAAGTTTTTCCATAAATACAAATGATAACTAGAATCGTGTGTGGCAGGGCAGAAGCGTTTTTGTTTAGTTTATGTTACATATGCTGCTGAGGGGAACGTGATGGAAGCCAGTCAAAATACCACAAGCGCTGCTGCCATCTCCAGACCTAGAGGGGAAGGAGCCGCTGTCATCTCCAGATCCAGAGGGGAAAGAGCCGCTGTCGTCTCCAGACCCAGAGGGGAAGGAGCCGCTGTCGTCTCCAGACCCAGAGGGGAAAGAGCCGCTGTCATCTCCAGAGCCAGAGCAGGAGGAGTCATTGCCTTCCCGAGAACCAGAGGGGGAGGAGAGGAGCCGCTGCTGTCACCAGAGGAGGAGGAGTGGTTGCCATCCCGAGAACCAGAGGGGGAGGAGCCGCTGCCGTCACTAGAGCCAGAGGAGGAGGAGTCATTGCCTTCCCAAGAACCAGAGGGGGAGGAGTCACTGCCGTCACTAGAGCCAGAGGAGGAGGAGTCATTGCCATCCCGAGAACCAGAGGGGGAGGAGCCGCTGCCGTCACTTGCGCCAGAGGAGGAGGAGTCATTGCCTTGCCCTGAAAGAGGAGGAGCTACGGGTTTCAAAGATGGAGCAGACGACAAGACCATCTCCACTACAGCCCAGACCACTACCCCTGTGCCCCAGTCCAGCACCTGTGAGTTGGTTCCCTCGTCAGGACCTCTGGTTGCTGGGTCTGACTCCCAGGTCGTTGCACAGTTCATTCGCCCGGTTTCCTGTTCCGCTCCCCCTGGTGAATCAGACGTCACTGCACAGTTGCCAGGGCTCTTACCGGCAACCCTCTCCCACATCGCCCGGGTCCCCTGTTCACTTGGTGAAGGTGCCGGAATGTGGGCTGACACGCCCTCCAACCCACACTCAAGGAGAAACTGAAAAGATGAACAATGTGGGACCTGAGGGTAAGTGGTTGCGTTTTAAAGGGGTATTCAAGGGGGGAGGTGGCCAGTGGCAGCCATGTGTGCTTAACACAAGGGGGGAGGTATGTGGCATGGAGTAAGCCCTACATATGTAAACAGTGTGTTTCACATCATGGTTTACATGGCTTACAGACCTAACCCTGTAACTATACAAAAGAGTATCCATTTATGTACTCAGTTCTAGTGTATAATGAAACAGTTCAAAACAGTCACAATGGCTTCAAAGAAGGAAGGACGGATGGATAATACTTTATATTGGTATAAGCTTTTTGTGGCTACAGATCCTAAACTGCATACATTAAACATCATTGTTTATTGCCATGAAGAAAGCAGTGCACTAATACCATCATCCCAGTAAATACAAATCATGGATTTATGGAGATCATGTCTAATTCAATACGTTATACAGTTCCTGTACTTTAAAAAGTTTCCAACTATAATTTAATTTGCAGCCTATGTAAGACAAGTTGCCAAACAAGATATGGAATGATGAATGCGATTGCTTCTAGAAATCACTAAACTATAAAGTGCTACAATAGTTTCAATGCAATTGTGAGATAAGTATTGATGAAATAAAGTGTCTTTGCTGTCCACTGCCTTATCTCTAGCTAGTGACAAATGATGTCTTAAGCAAATGGGAAATGCATATATTAAAATGGCTCCGTAAGCAATGTTAGACACTGTAAGAGCTAAGGTACGCTGTATACTACAGAACAAACATGTTAGAAAAAATAATGCCCTTGAAACAGGGTTTTCAATTACATATATACTGCAGTATTGTATATCCTCCAGGTGGTATGATAAGGTATTCATTCTTTACAGCTTGAGTTTTGACAAAATTGGCACTGACGTTTATTTATCAAAAAGTCTGCAATGGAATTGGTTCCTGTTGGGAACTGCATTCATTTTGGGAATTGCTTCTTGGCGCCATAAGAACTTCCCAAAAGCTACCAGAGCTACTGGAACTCAAAAGTGTTTTGTAACAACACATTTCGATATAACAAAGTGTACAAAAATTAGTAATCCTAACAATATTTAATATGGAAATATGCAACTACAGTTCTATTTCAAATTCAATATCAGAAATAATGGTTTCTGACCTGTCATTTTCATTTTCAGAATAAGAAATATACCTTATTCCTTCAATTTAACGATGCCATCGAATTTAAGACGCAGCCCCAGTTTACAACCCTCAATTTGAGGAAAAAATAAAACAGCAAATAAATATGCATTTACGAAGATACAACCTCAGCTTCGCTGTTGTATCATACAAAACTGACATGAAACAGTGTTCTTGTAAATTAACCACGGACCTTGTTTATTGTGCTGCGCACTGTATAATACTTAAGATGGCATCTCTGTCATACACACACCACCACTCACTTACGGCATCACACATCCTGGCAACAGCAAGCACGACACAACACTCCACGGCATCAGGCAACATGTAACATGCAACCACAACAGCATTGAACATTGCGTGGCATGTCGATCAGCATTTCCGATCTGTCCAAGCTGTTTATTAGAAATGCTGAAATTGTAAACGTTTTTCCTGAAATTCCTCAGGAAGCTTGTTTTTTTTTCTCAGCAGTAAGTCACGTTTGTGCTGCTTGTGTGTTCGGGCAGACGCCTTTGTTGTCTTTTCTCGGCAGCCAGTCACGTTACTGTTTGTGTACTCGGGTAGTCACGTCTTTTGTTGGTGATTTTAATACATGCATCACTACAGGCTGTTTTTGAGAAGCAAAAAATTGTTAAAAAAGCATGTCTTAAATTCAAAGGAATACAGTACTTAAAATAATGAACATACACATATTTGTGTTTGTTGTTGATTTCCAATAGTGATGTCATAAAACTGGGACAGTATTAATAAGCCTCAAACAATTGGGTATAATAAACTGAATTTCAGTACCAAAATGGAAAGTTGAGAATACTCAAATACTTGGGTGCTCATCAGGTTGGGTCAAAGGTTAGGGTTATTCAGGTATAGGGAAGTGTAACAGAGGTTGTCCCCTCAATTACTTCTAGGACGCATGTATATTGCTATCTAGCTGAGTTTTGTAGCTGAAAATTGTTTGGCTGCGGTTCCTTAACCAGCTGGTGGGTGCATGCTGGCAGAGCATCTCACCATAAAAGGAAGCTGACAAAACACATGTGGCGACCGTATGTGTAACGGGTTAGAGATTGAGTTACTTATGTATATGAATAAAATAGGGATTTGTTTTGGGATTTTAATCCCGGCAAGTATAGTTAAAGGTGTGTTTGCGGGACCTTCTTTGTAGTAAGAGTACCGCACTGCCGTATTGATGCCGACCTTTTGTTTAATGGTTGTTGTGGGAGGGCAGAAGCCCTGCTACTGTAAACAGTGTGGGTGTGGGAATGTGAGGTTGGCAAGGATGGGGTTAAATCTTTCCCTGCCAGCTATCACAGGTGTGGCCATTCCACAATTAGGTAATTGATGCTAATTGGTTAGTGGCCACATGTATAAAACCAAGGAGAAATCTTTTGTTTGAGAGTTGGTGTTTAGGTGAGTGTTTGAGTAGGTAACTGTGTGTACCCTCCTGCTTAAAACCCCCTTTCACGGTCTGTATTCTTGAAATGTATTTTTGTTTACAACTGCAAGTCACCCTGGATAAGGGTGTCTGCTAAGAAATAAATAATAATAATAATAACTGAAAATCAAGATCAACCAAGCTTCAGCTTGCAGACACCTCTGCTCCTACTCCTCTGCTAGTTTGTCAATTTTTCTTTTCTTTCTTTTTTTAACTGCAGTCCTGCTCTGTCTCGAGGGGGTACTATCCCACTTCTGCTGTGGTCCAAGATGGCATTGGCAGAAAAGAGACTCAAAGACAAGAAACTGCAGTTAAAATACTGTTCTGCATGTCTGTTAAACCAACAAACAAAACACTGGGACAAATAAACAAGGCATTGGGGCCGAAATAAAAGGTTCAAACAAAACAATAAGATGTAGGCTGGGCATTTGTCTTCACTACCTCAGACACAACACAGTTATCTACTCAAATGCTCACCTAAACACCAACACTCAAAACAAAGGATTTCTCCTTGGTTTTATACATGTGGCCACACCCCAGTTAGCATCAATTACCTAATTGGGGAAGGGCCACACCTGTGATTGCTGGCAGGGATAGATTAAACCCCATTCTGCCCTGCCACAGGTGTTTAGCCAGTATTTTCTTTTTGCTTTTTGTTTGCTGTAATGTTACACTACTGTGTATGATCGGCCGGTGATCACTATTGTTAGTATTGCTATGGTTTTTGTTTTCTTTTGTGTGCGCTGCCCGTCAATAAAACTGGGTGGTTGAGCAGGCTTTGCAAAGAAAGCTGACTGTGTCGGTTCCCATCTGTTCAGCAGTTGTACTCACACACCCCTATCAGAGTTCTAGCAATACGGGTGGAAGCAGGTTTAGTCCTGGAAAAAATGTCCCTTTTTATTTGGTGCTGCTATAATTTGGTGCAGCAGTGTGGCGTAGTGGTTAGGGCTCTGGACTCTTGACTGGAGGGTTGTGGGTTCAATCCCTGGTATGGGACACTGCTGCTGTACCCTTGAGCAAGGTACTTTACCTAGATTGCTCCAGTAAAAACCCAACTGTATAAATGGGTGATTGTATGTAAAAATAATGTGATATCTTGTAACAATTGTAAGTCGCCCTGGATAAGGGTGTCTGCTAAGAAATAAATAATAATAATAATAAAGATAGAATATTTATAGATGTACCAAACAACATAATTCAAGTCAGTGATACATTGCAAAATCTGCATTTTAAAATAGCTCCAGAAAACTCAAATCTAGTTGAGTAAATGTACAGTAGTGACCCTAGCAAAGGAAGTTGACAGGTTGTTAGAACAGTATTGCAAATTATCTTACTTTGGCCAAGTTTAATTTTGAAATCTGTGAAACGGTTTCATCACCTTTAGAGCTTTATTCACGTATGTTTTGCATATAACACATCTCAAATACCCTAAGTTTCATACTGCAAGTTTAGCTAGTTCAATTGAACTGGCCTATGCAGCATATATTCTACTTGGGAGCAAGGTCTATGTATGTGTCACAAGCAAGTGAATTATGCAGACCTTTCTCTTGTGCAATAAACGACAGATTAAAGGACCCTGAGCTCTCCTCAATATATTAAAGTGTACTGCTGAGCAAAGGCAGTTTGCTGATGACAGTAATATTGTACAATCATAAAGTTTCAAATCAGATTTATTTTTGTGATGGGAGAGAAAATGCAAATAAATAAATACAAAATTATACTCCCTGTACAGTTCTTTGGGAAAAAAAAACAAAAAACAGTAAACAGTAACTCACAAAAGAAGTCTAACACACTTACAACCTATTTGATTTGATCGACCCCAATTAAAGTTTTTACTATATATGCCCCAGCTGCCCTCCCCTAGACGAAGCTAAAAACCAGGTGGAGGATGGGGAGGAGGAGGGGACGAGCTCTGACACACAACAGGGACGAATGGATTGAGGTAAAATATAAAGCCCTTTCTAGCTGATCTTTGGATGTGCTGTTTATCGAATGACGAATGAGACACTAGCCACCTGACTGAGAAATGTTCTGAATGCAGGCACCTAATGTGCTTCCTGTTAACAATTTTAATATAGCTTAAAAAGTGAGTTCCCTGCCTGAACCACTGCGTTGCTAAAAGAGCTACACAATTGAAAATAAAATATAATAGACGTATTGTCATCCAATAGAAAACACCAACCTATGCCCAGTGTAAAATTCAATACATAGTCAATGAATTTGTCCAGAAGTGATTTTGAAAACAGATTTTACTGTCATAAAGAAAAGCCACATCAAATATACACTTATAAACTGAACAGTCAATATACAATATTGAGGTGTTCACAAATCATTTAAATGCCATAAGATTGCTTTTTTAAATCTGTTATATATATATATATATATATATATATATATATATATATATTGCTGTATTTACACAAGTTCTATTCACTTTTTTTAAAATGATATATTTAATTGCTAGTATTAATATATATGGTTGGCAGCTATTTAAAATAAATAAATAAATACTTAAAAAAAAAAAAAACACGGGTTCACAAACATTAAATTGTACTGTATAAACAATGCTTCATATTTATAGCAACATAATACATTCACAGGACTAGACCACAAACTGTTCTACTGTAACTTTGCTGCTTAAAAAGCCTTTTCATGTCAGATTTGCAGCTTAATCAATCACAGCATAACATATGTGCCCTTTCACAGTATCAGCTTCTCTCTTTCAATTCACAACACTATCTTATTTTCTCAATTACCTAAATCCTATGCTTTAATCACCTCTACTCAGTTCACCAAGGAAGCCTATTCATATTGTCAGCTAGCAGACAACAACTGTATACAGTATTACAATATCAAAAGATGATACTGTTATTAGTCAATTTCTAGCGCATAAGGCTAAGCATGATAGAAACTTGAGCAACGTTTTCAAGTGCCGTCTCATGTGCAGTGGATGACCATGCATGTTTAAAACTAATATTTTGTTCCTGAATTAAATGAAGGCTGAACTGTTAGAGATACTTCGAGGTTCTGATATACAGTATTATTATTATTATTATTTATTTATTAGCAGACACCCTTATCCAGGGCGACTTACAATCGCAAGCAAATACATTCAAGTGCTACAATACAAGTAATACAATAAGAGCAAGAAATACAATCATTTTTGTTCAAGTGTGACAAACCACAATTCAATAATACAGCAGATAATAGTGATAGTTACATCAGGATATGATACAGTACCTTGATTCATGACCCCTTTTTAAACCTACAAACAGCTGGGAAGCCTATTGTTATTTTTGGGATTATTTTTTTTATTTGTTTTTTTTTCTGCCAAAACTTGCTCGAAAACTAATCTGATTACTCCAAAACAGTGCAATTTAATAAGATCTACTTCCGCTTGTGATTAGCACAGCAATGAGTTTAAACTACTGTAAAGGGGTGTTCACACCGGACACGGCGCGCACGCTGCCTCCGCTCTGCAGTCGCCACGAACGCGGCAGGGGAGCAGTCTGTTGTTACGTCATGGCTACACGTACAAGCAACAAACTGTAAATGCCGGCAGGAAGGGAAAACTCTTTTTATACAGAAGACACAAAGCTTAGTAAAAAAAAAATTTCAAGTAATGAAGAGCAAAATATTATATATATATATATATATATATATATATATATATATATATATATATATATATTTATTTATTTATTTATTTATTTATTTTATTTTATATAAAACCTCATTTTAACCCCCCCCCCCCCCCCCCCCCACACACACACACCATCATAATCCCCCACAATTACCCAAAATATGAGTCAATTGTTTTTTTTCAAATAAAATAAAAACAGGTTGCTTTTAAAAATTGAGATATTTTTTTTCTTTCTTTCTGAGATTTGTCTGGTTTGCTGGGTATAGGCAAAGAGAGTGTGAGTTAAAGGCATCATTATACATTTATATATGAGTATTATCGTATACACATGATTCAAAAATGCAACTACTGCCATCCCATCATATTAAACTTTTGGGGGGGAAACTGTAAAAGGGGCAACAATCAGTGCATCTGACAACACAATACCTGGAACAATGAACAGCAAACAAGAAAAGAGAATTGCGATCACCCTGCTCTACCAGAGAAAGAAAAAAAAATTAAGATCGCTGTGGGTCCATGACATCCTCAAGAAAAGAAAAAGGTACGGCGAATATCATCGGCTGATACAGGAGCTCCGGTTTGATGAAGGCAGATTTCAGACCTACTTAATGTTGTATTATACAACTCTGGAAAATCTGAAATCAGAACCACAAGCTGTTCCTCCATTTTATTTATTTATTTATTTTATTTCTTCCTCACAAAGGAGCCGCCTACTTTCCCCTGATTGGCTGCTGGTAGTTTATCTCCAGCGCGCCGCTCTGCTGTGCCGCTTGAGTGACCACCTTCATTGAAAACAATTACTTTTGCCGCGTAGTGTCCGGTGTGACTGCCCCTTAACCCTTAAGTGCGGAGTGTTCTGACCTGTCCCGAGAAGTAACCAGAACACTCACTTCCATCTGTTTACTCGAGATTAAAAAAATAAATAAATAAAAAATAATTTAAAAAAATGTAAAAGTCTGTTTTAATTAACTAAATACAGTCTCTTGATAAGTTTTTTTTAACTCTAGAAGGACCGAAGATATACTCATGCCTAGAAGCCCCGCAGCTGTCTTTCTGACAGCTGTATTCAAAACACTGTAAATAGAATAACGAAAGGAGAAACAGTCGGATGTAATTCTTTTTTTTTTTATTGAGTACGTCACAAACATCTGAACATCCGAAGCATATATATACAGTACTGTGCAAAAGTTTTAGGCAGGTGTGAAAAAATACTGTAAAGTAAGAATGCTTTCAAAAATAGACATGTTAATAGTTTATATTTATCAATTAACAAAATGCAAAGTGAGTGAGCAGAAGAAAAATCTACATCAAATCAATATTTGGTGTGATCACCCTTTGCCTTCAAAACAGCATCAATTCTTCTAGGTACACTTGCACACAGTTTTTGAAGGAACTCGGCAGGTAGGTTGGCCCAAACATCTTGGAGAACTAACCACAGTTCTTCTGTGGATTTAGGCAGCCTCAGTTGCTTCTCTCTCTTCATGTAATCCCAGACAGACTCAATGATGTTGAGATCAGGGTTCTGTGGGGGCCATACCATCACTTCCAGGACTCCTTGTTCTTCTTTACGCTGAAGATAGTTCTTAATGACTTTCACTGTATGTTTTGGTTGTCATGCTGCAGAATAAATTTGGGGCCAATCAGATGCCTCCCGATGGTATTGCATGATGGATAAGTATCTGCCTGTACTTCTCAGCATTGAGGAGACCATTGATTCTGACCAAATCCCCAACTCCATTTGCAGAAATGCAGCCCCAAACTTGTAAGGAACCTCTACCATGCTTCACTGTTGCCTGCAGACACTCATTTGTGTACCACTCTCCAGCCCTTCGGCGAACAAACTGCCTTCTGCTACAGCCAAATATTTCAAATTTTGACTCATCAGTCCAGAGCACCTGCTGCCATTTTTCTGCACCCCAGTTCCTGTGTTTTTGTGCATAGTTGAGTCGCTTGGCCTTGTTTCCACGTCAGAGGTATGGCTTTTTGGCCGCAAGTCTTCCATGAAGGCCACTTCTGACCAGACTTCTCCGGACAGTAGATGGGTGTACCTGGGTCCCTCTGTTTTCTGCCAATTCTGAGCTGATGGCAATGCTGGACATCTTCCGATTGCGAAGGGAAGTAAGCATGATGTGTCTTTCATCTGCTGCAGTAAGTTTCCTTGGCCGACCACTGCGTCTACGGTCCTCAACGTTGCCCGTTTCTTTGTGCTTCTTCAAAAGAGCTTGGACAGCACATCTGGAAACCCTGGTCTGCCTTGAAATTTCTGCCTGGGAGAGACCTTGCTGATGCAGTAGAACTACCTTGTGTCTTGTTGCTGTGCTCAGTCTTGCCATGGTGTATGACTTTTGACAGTAAACTGTCTTCAGCAACCTCACCTTGTTAGCTGAGTTTGGCTGTTCCTCACCCAGTTTTATTCCTCCTACACAGATGTTTCTGTTTCAGTTAATGATTGTGTTTCAACCTACATATTGAATTGATGATCATTAGCACCTGTTTGGTATAATTGTTTAATCATACACCTGACTATATGCCTACAAAATCCCTGACTTTGTGCAAGTGTACCTAGAAGAATTGATGCTGTTTTGAAGGCAAAGGGTGGTCACACCAAATATGGATTTGATTTAGATTTTTCTTCTGTTCACTCACTTTGCATTTAGTTAATTGATAAATATAATCTATTAACATGTCTATTTTTGAAAGCATTCTTACTTTACAGGATTTTTTCACACCTGCCTAAAACTTTTGCACAGTACTGTATATATATATATATATATATATATATATATATATATATATATATATATATATATATATATATATATATATATATATATATAATATATATATATAATCAAAACAAGAAAATGTAAATAAATAAACATCTGAACAGACATCGGTTTACAACATACCTATTTATAAAACTGAAACGATAGCAATACATTTTTTACTTTTCAACAGCAATCGGTTTATTATCAGATGAGCAAAAGCAACTGAACAACGTAGATAAATAAACTTAGAAAAAAACATTTTACAGAAGCGCACAGCACAAGAAGTTATAAAATAAAGTCTAATTTATTTTTCGTTTTTTTCGATAAAAGGGTATTCCTTTACCTGAGTCTAAGGCTGTTCACAATAAACACAGATAATGCGCTTCTCCACGCCGCCTTTCTGCACAGGGAACAGCTTTTTATTGCACTTGCCAACCTGGTGTTGGGGTTTCTTGCAGCTCGCAGCAGGGTTGCCAGCTTCAGCTGTGGGTACACGCTTGGCAGTCTTCCTCTGTTCCAAATGCTTCTTGCGAAGTTCTTGTGCTAACAGTAAAATATATTCTCTCCTTGGTAAATTCTTCTCCGTGCACTCTTTGTAAAGTACCCAGGAGTTGATGGCTGCTAGGTCCAATACATTGTAAAACACCTGAACAGACCACCGTCGGGAGCCAGCTTTCACAGAATACTTCCATGTCATCTGATCCAAAACATCAACTCCATATTTTGTTGCGTGCACAGTCTCCGGTAATTATTTTCACTAGTCCTGATGCTAATTGACTGACCAAAGCAGCGCAGCTGGCAAGCAGGTGCCAGCCTTCAAAAGGCTGATTGAAAAACAATAGACTGTCAGTCATTCACTCAGGCAGAGAGTAGAGACTAATCTAATTACAGCTAAACACATTGCAGACTGGTAAATAAAAATAATAAAGTAGAATACCGTTCTGTATAATCAAAATACAATTGTTTTCTGTGTGGCCGTCAATGTGACTTCTCCTGGGGCTTTTAGGTATAATGTAATATATCTCCTTTATTTCTGCACTCCTGCGTTTCATGCTTTGTGAGAATATTTAATACATACGAACAGAAAGGTACATGAACGCGCAGCCCCATATGTGTTACACGACTGGAGAAAATTACATTTTAAAACCAAAACCGCCAAAATGACTGCCGCAGGGCTTCTAGTGTTAACCTTGGTGTATTTAAACTTTGTTAGATCATTGCTTAGACCAGCATCATAAAATAACTTTTTGAAAATGCTTCTTCATTTTTAGTTCAGTTTCAGTGAATTATGAGCAGAGGTGATATGTCAAGCCATTAACACACGTCTCAGCTACAAGTCGCCACTAAGTAGGGACCTCCCAACACCAAGCATTAACCCTTGGAAAAAATCAATTCTGTTGGACCATATCTTAATTGTTTTCTGACAGCAGAAGCTCACATAGTCTCAGGGGAGATGTGGACATTTGCAGATAATTTGCACATGAGTAACATATAACCACTACTAAAATTAAACACCTAATGAAAATGCAGATTGAAGCTGACAAAAATATAAGTTTGGTGCTAAACTGTCTCAAAGAAAGTTTTCAGTTTGCTTTCCTTATGTTTTCATTGTTCTTGTGTAAAACCTGAGCACATAGCATAGGAGTTATTTGGGAATTCATGTCTACCCATTACAAACATTAGTGGACATCACTTTAAGTTAAAGAGGAAGTTGGTTGGGTTTCAAAAATACCTTGTAATTATTTGAATATTGTTGTGACTTTTTAAATTAAATTTTGTCATTTTTTTTGGTTTCAGTGTTCAATGAACATTTATCAAGATCTTTAGCATCATTTTTGGTGAAATGTATTAAACCAGTGCAATTATTGTAGGAATTCGACTTGTAGCTTATTAACATGTGCTTAATTTAAATGCACATGTGTCACCCAACATGGAAAAGTACTATGTTCAAAGTTCTTTTCCCTTGTGAATTGTTAAATTCTCTAATCTTGTTAATATGATTTAAGGGACCACAAGTGTATATCATTCAACTTTAAATGTTATCGTTGGATTCAAATCCAACCTTACCTCAATTTCAGCTAAAGCTGAAGACATGAATTATATTTAGAGCTTCTGTTCTTCTGATTTTATTAATTTCATTTTGCGGTGCTTATTTTGAGCTATTTTCAAGTTTGATATAAATCTTTTTTTTCTTCTGGGTTTTCGCTTTTTATATACTTTGTTATATATATATATAGATTGTTTCCGGTTGCTTTCCAAAATGCTTGGCCATTTTTTCTGTCAAAATATGTATAGTAACTTGACAGTACTTGCACACTTAAGTTGTACCTTCTTTCCTTTACTGTCTTCCACAACGAAATCCTTATGGCCACGGGCACTTTTGTGTATAGTCATTTTTTTACATTTCGCCACAATTTGCAATTCTGTTTTAAATTCTCCCTATCTAACAGTAATATAGCTTTAAATCCTGCGAACAAGCTTCTAATTGTAATCTCGTTTTAAATCTCGCAAGCGGAGTCTCCAATAGAAATGTAGGAATTTGCTACCACTCAGTAGTTAGGGTGGGTTTAAAGTATTCAAAACGAATCAATAACAGATACAAGTCAGGAAGGAGAGACATTGCCCAGCTGCACTGCTATTATTTTTTTTTGTAGTAGTAGTTTTTTTTTGTTTTTTTTAAATGGGAAAGGGGTGAAGTCAAGGTGCACTGATTTATTTTTACCCACAGAGGGTACTGTCAACAGTAAACAGGACCACGGGGTTACCAGTACTGGTATACAGTCCAGTACACATACAAGTGTTCAAAAATAATGATGAAAACAAAAGGCGAAAGAAAAAGGGAAAATAAACACAGTAATAAAACTACAAAACAAAAGTGCTGCTTACGCAGTGCCCCCACTGCCACTAAGCCGGACAGTACGGGCCTCCGACCTACGCTCCGCTATTTTCTATACACTGGGGTGGCCATAGTTCCCTGTATAACTACACACATCCCCTCGGGTACATAATTATTTATTTTTCTTTTTAGTTTATTTTAAGGCAGACTGTCTCACTCAGCCATGCTTGCCTGCTCTTTCTTTGCACTGACATCTTTCTCCAGCATCACTGGGTATCCTCTCTCCGGCCACCTGAATGCACAACCAAGCGCAGTTCTTATGGGCCGAGCAATCCCTCAAGGCCTGCCTCTCAGCCACTCAGAGAGAGGGAAAGCAAACACACCCTCTTCCCCACCTCTCTGTGTCATCGCCATGACTGCCAGGAGGATCTTACGAAACTGCTGCCCTCTTCCTGCAGAACCACGCATATGCCAGATAGTCAGCACAGATCTCCCCTGGTACACACCCACATGCAAGAGTGCAGAGAACAGCATGAGTTAGCAGACATTAGGCAATGGATTATAATTACACAATTATTACTGTATCTCTATATATTTATGTCTTAATGAATCTAACATAATTGCAAGTTCCTGGAATAAATCACGATTTTATTTCCGGTGTTGTCTAGTAAAAGTTAACTCTTTCACCGACACATTGTTTTAACCAGACCTCAAGCTTTAACATAGTTTCGTAAATGCAGTTGCAGAGGATGGCCTAATTTAAAATGATTTATTTAATGTTGCTGTCTATCCTGGCATACAGTACTAACTGGAATAACAGCCATATGTGGAGTTCCCATCAGCAGAGACAATGGATAGGCTTGGATGGCACCAATCAAATTTTGAAGCAGTCTGGTCAATTTCTCCTATCATTTTACAGGCTGCAAATGTATCCAAAAAAATCTATTGTTTACTGATTTTCTGAGGTCATCCCCTACCAGAGAAATGTTTAGAGGTCAGACTAAACAAATCAAGCCGCTTGGGTTGCTAACCCAATCTGAGCAGGATATTATATAAACAAAAGACAATTGTTTAATGGGTGGATGGGAAAGACACAAGTAATAGGATGGCTTTCTGCCATCCTCAAGTATAAATCCTTGAATCTAACAAGGACAAAGTAGGTTTCTTAGTTAAGGTAAGTGTCTCAGATTTTTATGCAATAAACAATATAGAAAATAATTTTGTATAAATATATACTGAATTGCTGTGTGTGTAAGCCTCTATTTTTTCCTATTACTGCCTTTGCAGTTAAAAAAAAAAAGCAGTACATTCTCCTTGAGCCTGTGCTCCACTCCGGTATAGGCTACGCGCTGCCCTATTGTGTGACTGCATGCGGTCCAGAACCAGGTTATCGCTGCACTGTACCCTGGTGTAGCACCTTGTGCTTCCCTGTACTGCTCTCCTGATTGCCTACCGCAGCCACTCGAGCCTGTTTATCCACCCCGGTGAATGCTATGCACCACCCCAGGTTGTGTTGACTACACACGGTTAAGGCTAGACGCCTTTCAGTGCCTCAGAGCCTCAGTGCGTTGGTGCCCTCCGTGCTGAGACCAGTACTGTATTCTACCTCACTCAGTGTCCTCGGTGCTTCTGCACCCTTGGTGCCTGAGTGCTTCAATACACAGGTCTACACCCGCCGGTGTTTAAACAACATCCTTGGGGCCATACAGACAGCAAGCATGGCTAAATTCCACACTTGCACATCCTGCACACGCAGCGTTGGGAGCCCCTGGCCTGGCAGCAGGCTCAAGCCCTTGCTCTGGCCCCAGCTCAGCCAATAACGCTGGCCCCCGGAGCTGACCAGTCCTGCACCGGTGGTCACCCCGGATGTTACAGAACCGGATGTCAGCATTGCTGAGGAGGACCATGATGTGATTTCGATCGCAGCCCCTACCTCCCCTGACCATTGCTTTGGATCATCGGTAGAGGAATTGCTGCAGCGCTCTCACCGAGAACGCAAGGTGTCTCGGTAAGTAGCCTCAATGCTCCCCTCCTGTACTCTGATATGGGAGGGAATGAGATGCTGGCGTCCGCCGTACTCGCCAGTCTGTCTGGCCAGGCGAATGGTTTATAACATCGTAGTGTCATAAATGTAGATATGTCTATTATTGCTTCTGGTATGGTTGTCGTCTGAGGGCGGAGTCATGGAGTAACGTCCCCTAGGATGAAGGCCTCCTATAGCGTCTGAACCGGAGGTCCCAGGAAACCTGGGAGGGGGCAAAACAGTAAAGACCCTCAGGGTCCGGCACATTCACAGGTAAGTTGGTTACTTATTATTTCACACACACTCCCAGTTAGGCTGTGTCACCTCCCTTTTCACTGTCTTTAACCTGCGCATATCTCCCTTGCTTTCCTTCTATGCTGGGCCTCCGTCACCGTCCCTCCCACTCTCGATGCAGGCGCTACCCGTTGCTCCTCGTCTCTCACTCTACACCCAGGGATGATCAACTCCACTGCCGCTGATCACAGCTGAAGAAGCCTTGTTTAACACACAAAAGGCTAGCTCAACACAGGGTAAGTATTCCATAATGGGGGTTCAAACAGAAGGATTTAAAATGTAATAATAATAATAATAAAACTATCACTTTCCTTATGTAGACGGACAGCCCCTTCTGCAGTCAGGGAATCCCAGTTGTCGCTAATCAAGCACCTCGCAACTCATTCCAAGCATACACAAGATCAAATAGATGTAATCGGTAAGTAATTCAACTGGGCTGGTCAAACCACTTCTTGTCTGTACACCCAGTCTGTACTCCTTAGGTTCCACACTGCAACTCAAGGCTGGCAGACAATTCCCCAGCCCGGAACAATACAATCCACCATACAATTCATTTTATTGCTTATTTCTCAATTGCAAGGTACAACCATCAACCAGCAGTAAAACAATAATACCTCAACAAAGGAAAGGAGTAAAAAGAAAATATAAAAAAAACACTCTCTACCTCGCTGTCTGTAAAATCCCAGTTCCTGGATTCGCCATGCAGCTACTCCTGCTGCTGCTGCTCTTGTTGCTGCCACACTCCACACAGTCACTCCGACTGCCTGCTCCCTCTGGCCCCTTTTTCTTTTTCTGCTCGTCCATGTTCACAATCCCCAACCTTTATTCTATAGTCCTGCAGCAGTATCCAATGAACAGCGTCTAATCAATTGTAGAAGTGGGGTCACAGTTGAAAGTTCACAACTGAACTACGCACAGCCATCAAGTGCGTAAAAAACAGTGATTCAGTGAAGCTGTTTCTATGTACGTGCAATAAATAAAAAAACACACAAAAAAACAAATAGCTCTGACACATAACACAATATAAAAGTACAAAAAAATAAATACATTTTGTCACTTGTGAAAATATCTACACTACACAAATACTGTATTTAGGACTTATTTTGCTAATTTTGGTCAGCTGTTACTAGTGAGAAAAGTAGCACTTCTTACTCTGTACTACCTTGTTAAAATCTGGCTTCAGTGATGTGACTGCTATACGAAGGCAACTCTGCAGCTATTGAGCATCATTTTTTATGACATACATGACTGAAAAGCTGGATTCACACGTGCACAATCCGAACATTGACAGTACAAGGAGGAGTTTCTTAAGGTTCAGATACAGGTAGTGGACAAAAAAATGGAAACACCAATGTAAAGTCACTTAATAGGGCGTTGGGCCACTATGGTATCCTGCTCTGTGGAATTCTCGGCGGACCGTTTTTGATAAAACTGGCTGCTCGCGCCCCAGGTTGAAATTTGCAGTAAATTGATGTGCAGTTGCCCGCCTGTTTTGCCTTGCACTTCGAATTAATGCACGGATATCACGATCCTGGAGTATGCGCTTCTGCCCACTGTTGCCCTTTGCTGATGATGTCTTTCTCTCAGAGTTCCATGCCGACATCACCTTAGACACCGTTGCTCGTGAAACATCAGCAAGTTGAGCTGTCTTGGTCACTGAAGCTCCTGCCAAACGCGCCCCAACAATCACCCCTCTTTCAAAGTCACTGAGGTCTCCTCTTGCAGCCATGCTAGCCATAATTATAGGCAACCAGGCCTGTCCAGCAATTTTATACATGACCCTAAGTATGCATGGATGTTATTTGCTTAATTAACACATGAGCCACACCTGTGTGGAAGCCCTTGCTTTCAGTATACTTTGTGTCCCTCTTTTACCCAGGTGTTTCCATTTTTTTGTCCACTACCTGTACTTCTCTGTGTCCAAATAATGTGTCCAGAAAGTTATGATTTCAGTGTTTTGGAATTCAGTCTTCAGCACGTCAGAAGTTTGCAGATCGACTAGTTCCAGATGCAGCGCACCCAAGTTTATTATTGGGAGGACCTTGCAGCCGTGAGATGCAATGTCGCCCTCAAGTGCCATGGAGAAAGGATCAGTATAGTTTTCACTTCTAGCTACAGATAACTTCAATTGTGTTACTGGTGTCATTTTCAAAGTATTTTCAATCAATCAATCAATCAATATTTATTGTATATAGCACCTTTCATAGTGGACCATCACAAAGCGCTTTACAAGATAATGAGGAACAATGCATAACTCATTAAATACAGTGAAATAAAGGGCATAGTACATTAAGTACAAACAGTAAAAAAAAAATGCAAATACATTAAATACAGGCATATTACATTAAATACAAGGCTAGGATGTGAATTCTAAACATTGTGGATGAGTGTGTCATGCAGAATCATACGAATAAGATGGACTGAAAAAACATAAATAGCAATTTATACAACAGCTAACAACAGATATCAGGCTTGAAGAGCATTGAAGTTATACTGTACCTGCTTTTAAACCGATATGGCGATCATGAAATATTGCTATTTTCACGTCGACAGCATCAACAGAAAAACGAGATACACAGAAAGGACAAGTGTTATGAATTTTCTTTTTAGTCCACACCCCCCGTCCATCAGTCAGTCCCCCTGTCCCCCCAGAGCGCGGACCAGGGAAAACAGTTGCAGTGACAGCTTGCCTGTGTTGAACAATCCCAGTCCCTGTTTACATACAACAGGTTTGCATGAATGCTGGTTTTAAGAAAATATATCATGACAATTTCACTTTCTTGTCATCAAGGGTAAAATACACACAGCACACGTTTAAAAGCTTGCTATTTAAATGCTTGCTGTTCACCCTGGTCCACTTCTGACACTGAAAATTATTTGAATGTATTGATGTGTGCCAGCACGAAGTGGGGTGTAGCCCCCTGAATTTTTTGTTCTGCCTCCCCTTAGCCCCCTCATCAGGGAAAGTCTGATTGACATGCTTTCGTTACTTAATTTGCATGCTTGCATGTCATTTTTCGAAAACAAAGACGGTGCGAGCGAGTGTCAACATTTTAGACAAAAAGAAAGGAAATTAGATGTCTATTTTAATTTCAAAGTTTTAATAAAATTAAGATTAATATAGCATGCAGTTTTAATATCACTACAGTGATACATATATTGTTTTTTTTATTTTTTATTATTAAATGGCAATCAGAAATCGTATCATTGTAAGTGGTTGTAGCAGCAAAAATAACAGCCTTCCCAAGACAATAATTGATGCTTAATTTCCTCATGGCAAGGGCAATGTAAAATTATAAAGTACTGTGATGGTCTCTCAGCAAGTCTACTTCATTATTAAAAAAAAAAAAAATCAGAAACTATTTCTATTAGTTACTGGTTTTAAAAAAGTTATTGTTTCACTACATGCAGGTTTTGTCAATAAAATGGATTGAATGTCATTTGTGTAATTAGTGTAAATTCAAAGGCAGGGCTTATCAGTGGGTTTCAGAAATTGCTTCAGTGTAGATGTTGCCTATAAAATCCTACACTAACCTGAAATCCCTGGGTAGGTTCCAAGTTCTCCATGGTGCCTGCTAGCACCTGTTAATTACAAAGTAACCGGGATTGACAAAGTCTGCTCTGTGACCAATTGGATTTGAGGCATTCCTTCTGGCTGTTATTAAGCTAAATCCACCATGGCCCTTTGTTAGGTTTAGCATGATCAAAATGTAAAAAAATAAAGAAGAAAGTGCTTTATTAGGATCTAGACTACTGTGCCCTCGTGAATTAATTTGCTCATGCATGAACAATGAGCAAAATCCTTTCCCTTTGATGATCATTCAGGATGACAAAAGAAATGAAAAACAAAGAAATTAAATCTTAACATTTGACAAATATTGGCAATGACAAGTCTGGTACAATCAATCAATCAATCTTTATTTTATATAGCGCCGTTCACGATAGTGAGGAACAATGCATAATACATTAAATACAGTGAAATAGAGGGCATAGTACATTAAATACAAACAGTAAAAAAATGCAAATACATTAAATACAGGCACATTGCAATGCAAATACATTAACTACAGGCATATTACATTAATTACAGGGCTAGGATGTGAATTCTAAACGTTGTGGATGCATGTGTCATACAGAATCATACGAATAAGATGGAGTGAAAAACCTGAAATAGCAATTTAGACAACAGCTAATAACAAATATCAGTCTTAAAGAGCATTGAAAGCAAGAGAGAACAAGTGGGGCTTGAGAGCTGATTTGAAGCGAGCGATTGTGGGAGCTGCATGCACTAAAGCTGGGAGAGAGTTCCACAGAGTCGGGGCCATGAAGCTAAAAGAGCGCTCCCTGAGTGTGGTGCACTTTTGCTTGAGTATAACAAGCAGGCCAGAGTCAGAGGACCTCAGCTTGCGTGCAAAGACATAGCGGGCCAGCAGATTGGAGACCTTACAACAAGAACACACTTTTTTGCCTGTATCATGCTTTATTCGGTTCTTTGAAATTACATGTCTATGCTGTCTATCATAGTCACTGTTTTTGCCAGTTTAACAATCTCTGACCTATTGACTTTATTTACAGTCAATAGGCTGGGACTGGTAAACTGTTTTTTTTATATAATGGGAGGATACTGTCTGAGAATGTACAATATAATCAGATTTTGAGATTTTACTGATGATTTTTATAGCATTATGGGTCCTATTCAGTAAGTTTTAAAGATTGTTTTAAGGAATTTTTTGTTAAGGGTTGTTTTTAAAGTCTATTTTGATTAATTTTCAAGTGTTTAAAGAGGGTTTCTAAACATGCTTAAACATTCCTTAAACAGTTGTGTCCTATATGGATAGAGGCCTGCATACTGTACCCTCTGCTTGTTCATTATGTACCAGCCCAGTATCTTTAGATAACCAGACCATATCTGTTGAACTGAGAACAGAAAAAATAAATAAACGGAAAAGCCTCTCAGCAAAACTACTGTTATTTATTTTTTGATTGTATTACATTTTAATGTATCAATGATTATGGCATTTTTATCAATCAATCATTTATTTTAACAGGTATTTAAGTCAAATTTTCATTGTCAAGTCAGGAAGAAGAAAGACATTCAGATTCATTAAATTTCACCTCACGGATCACCTCAGCCAATCAGGCAGATAGATACCTTTTGAATCACAAAATTCTCATTATAACAGCAAGCTGGATTATATATTTTGCAGGCTCCTGTGTGTCATCTACTTTATTGAATGCCAATATGTCTTGAATGCAGTTACCAACTGTGTCTCTGAAAACATGAATAACTTATGTATCCATCTTCAGAAAACACAGGCCTGCCATCATTCTCCAAAATGTGGAAAAGCTTTGCTGATTGCTGGATTTTTCCCAAAGAATATGTGTACATACTAGTACATTTGGATGAAAGGGGAAACTTCTGGTTTTACAATTTTATTTCTGTATGTACATACACTTTGTCTAGTTAACATCCTTCAAGGAGTTTTCACAATCCAGAATATAGTAATTGCCCCAATTTCAATTCTACCTTCTTTGGGGAGCATCAATTTCAGTGTTCTGGAGTTCATTACTAGTTCAGTAACTTTTTAAAAAGTATTTTAGAGCTATTTGCATTAAAACTATAATTGTGTGCAGTTTACAATGTTGTCAATCTACTGACAGACATAATGTAGAAGAAGGATAATAAACTAAGTAAAACAAATGTTTAAATCTTAATCACATTGGCAAAGGCATCAGGATTAGCCAAATCTTAATTGTATTAGAGCATTTTACAGCACTGGGGAATCATCGACCTCCTGTCCAATGATTACTTAAAATACGTGGTTAATGCAACCGATAGAGTTCTCTTATACTGAAAAATGCTCTTTAAAAAAAAAAAAGATCTGTCAACCCCTTAGGTCTAAATAGAGAGTTGGTCCTCATAGAGGATACCTTTAGACTGTCTCCAAAATATAAATATGTGACAGAGAGTAGTCTTAATGGTGAGCTGGTCAAAGAAATGTGATGTTTCTGCAAAACAGTTTAAAACAGAGGAATATGTTATTTATTCTCAAGAATCGTGGCTATTCCAATGTCTGCAAAGTGCCTCAAGTACAAGCCAAAAATACATGAGGACAGGATTTTCAAAACAGATGCATGAGTAAATGAGTTTACTGGGAATTACAGTGGTAATTTCACAGAGTCCAAAAATGAAGCAGATCTGCACATGGGAATTCTACTTCAGGAGTTTAGATGATACAAGCAAATCTACAAAATGTTAAAATGTAACTGTTAAAACAGGCGAATGATGCCGTGTGATGCTATCTTGAGATCATAGCCGGTCCTCAAAATAAAAGTATTATATAGGAAGATATAAGAATAAAACACGTTGGGATGCTCCTCTGTTATGGTAAATAGTTGATGCATCACAACTCACTGACTGTTTAAGAATGTAAGAGTTATATTACAGTACTTCTACCCTCTGGGCATTTTTAAACAATAGTGTATAATTTATTGAATATTTTTTAGCATTGATTATGATATAATGGATAATGGTGTCAATTTGGCAAAGCGTCAGTATTTCAACTGTAATTTTGTATGAATTAACATACTGTATGTCCTATTGAATTACATTACATCTCAATTGCACTGGTTATAAAAGGTTACCAAAATACAAGACAAACATCTGTACAAAGTCCTGCATGTTGTGACATTTATTTTATTGATCTAAACATTAGTAGATCCACTGTAAATACTGCCGCCTTAAAAATTGTAACACTGGGGAAAATAAATAACAATACTGGCTAAGTGGGGGTCAGTATTAAAAATATACCCCAGAACGAGAACATTAGTCATGGAAAGCAAAGATCTGAAGACATGAACTATAAAGTAAACTGTCAGCTGTCTCAACAATAGTATAAGAACCAAAGAAAGAGCACTTTAAAAGTAGTCGTGTATTGGAATTCTGTTTTTATTCATGACTTATAAATGTTTATACTAAGCAAAATCAAGACTTAAGAAACTGAAATGTCTCTGTTTAGAAATGGGGAATGATGTAACTCAAAACCGGCACTTGGGGTGGTCCATGGAATAATACAACAATGTAACCATAACTATGTGAAAGAAACCATACAAATGCTCCACTGATTTCCAACTGTCTCCTAATACGGGCATGAAAAAGACTGAAACTCCTGTGACAATATTTCTACTCTTAATGACCTGTGAAAGAAGCTCATGCAACTCAGCCAGTAGGCTGAACGTTTTTTTTTTTTTTTTTTGAAGTTATGTTAATATGACATTGATTGTATTTTATGACTCAAACTAGATAAAAGAAGCAACAAAAACACTGTAGGCAACTGTAATAGAGTATTCTTTCTGTTGTAAACAAACATTGTTATCTTGGGATTTAATGGAATGTTGCTATGAAGTTAAACATATCTTTATACCATTATCTCAGATAAAACTGGTTTTATATTGCTCAGTACTGTATAGACATTAACTTGAGTACAAACAATTAATTTATTTATTTGGATAACTGGTTTAAACAACAATTTGGCAAAAAAACCCTGTAGTAAAACTTTTAAAAGCTGCCACAATTAATACACATTTGAGGGCTCTCTTGAACATCTACTTTTGGGGTAATTTCATTTTCTTTTTGCTCTCCCTTTTGAAAATCAGTGGACATCTTGTTTTTAAAGTTTATACTTAGTGTGTAGGAGAGAAAACTGCAGTATGCAGAACTTAATCTAACTGTACAAATACATAAAACAGAAAGTAATACACTTGCTGTATATGTACATTTCCAGTAAAAACTCAGCTCTGCTGGTCTCCTAACAAAATGAGAACAAAACACCATTAAGAAATACAAATTACTGTCTGTTGCTTTTTAAGGAGGTGTGATTAGCATCTGCAGCTCTGATCCACAGACATAACCAGCAGTCAATTTGTGTAACCAGAAACTGCAGGGTTAAATCTACAAGCAAATGTACTTTTTACTCTTACCTTATTTCACACTTTTCTATTTGAACATCTGGGGTGGATATAATCTTAAGGGGGAGGGGGGACCCCCATTGCACCCCCTGCATAATTAAGATAATTATCTGTACTTTTATTATACTGGGGAATTTTTTTTTTGTATTATTTATTTCTTAGCAGAATCAATCCTTGCTGCTCAGGGAGCTCAAGAAGGAGAATCATTTAATCCCATTAAACTAGGCTCTGCACCGTAATGTGCCAAACAAACTGATGGAGCCCCTCAGAACAGACAAACTGGATCTGTTCGTAGAAAAGCATCTTGCACTCCAGAAGGAACTCTGCCACAGCATATTTACATTTCTGTTCTAGTTCTCATTCCTCAGAAGGTTTTGACAATGTAAACATTGTATTAAATATTAAACTGTGTAAATAAGTACTATCCTAGATTAATTGGGAGGAGTGGTTTATGTCAAATGGTTTTAACAGCTGAGTCTTGTAAACTTCAGAGACATGCTTAAGTAAGGAATGGCTTTTACCATATACAGTAAGTGTCTGACCCATGGGAAGCCACAATATATACAGTATGTAGTCAATTATAGACTGGCTGTCTAGAACTATGTTTGTTGAAATCTCCTTGGAAACTTTCGATGACACTATCCTAATCTAATATATACAGACACATTTTGAGAAAGATTGGTTTTGAATGGAAAGTTTGATCTATGGTTTTGACATAGAAATCAGAATCTTTTGATGCTCTGAGATGAAAACCGACCATAAGTCAAGATTTTATGACTTACTGGTTTGACTGACAAGACAGATAAATGTTATATTTCTTAAGTCTAGAATGACAGGTCTCCAGAGGGCCAGCAAATCATAAAGCAATGTGTTGTCACGTGCAAAGCGCATGTCATGGGACCTGATCCAAAGGACTGTCAGACCAGAAGCATTCAACAGAAACCTTTTTGAAATTTGATAAATGGTGACTTATCGTGTGGTCGGGTAAGACTGATATGTATTGAACAATAGTCATGATTCATAGATCACAGGCAAACACACACGGTGATCCCAGGATCAAAGGAATGACTCGAAAGGCTTGAAAAAAGACTGATATTTATAAGAGGTGCCCAATCCACAGTCCTTGACGGCTATTCTACTCCAGTTTTAAAATGTAAAATGTAATAATGTGTTATTTTAAGACCTGGTTGGAGGTTTAATTGGTTTAGCTATACCCTGAATGATGCATGATCTACACTCGTTGAAATCATGTGATTGCTATTCACTTAATTGACAATCACATTTTCAACACACGAATGCAGATGAGCCTGATTCTTTAGCATAACGGTTAAGACGCTCGCTTACGGTGTGCGGGGTTGCAGATTCGTGCCCAGTCTCACATTGTACCACACTGGTGCTGTGGACCAGATCTCATAGACTGGCTGGCTGAGGTTTAAGTGGGGAAGAGTGTACTTGGCAGTATTGGGTGATGCACAGCCATTGCGGATGCTGCGCCCTGTTGGTGAGGTGAGAAAAGCTCTAAAGCCACGAATACAGACCAGCCTGGCTTTTTTGCATTGTCGTTAAGATGCTCGCTTGCAGGGTGTGGGGTCGCTGGTTCGCACCAGCCTCCACCTTGTTACATGTATACATTATTTAGATACTGTAGTTTGAATAGGTCAGTAAATGATTTAGTTGCAAAAGTGAGCCAGATAGATTTGTGCTTTTGCATATACTGTAAGCAAATATTGCATTCAAAATAAATAAATACATAAATAAAAATAAAAAAAATCACCTTGCAGTTAACAGTTTGGATCATTTCATATGTGGCTTTCATGCAGGAATCTGGAATTTAGTGATATGAACCAAGGACTGACTTACATGTTTGCTGATATGTATGTATCTACTTACAGTGTAGAGGTAATACTGTTATCTTACTGAAACTTAAATAAAATCCCCAGCATGATCTATTGACAACTTGTTTATGAAGTTTATACTTAACATGCATTTACTAAAGAATTTAAAGGTTTATTCTGCTTGGAACAATTTGATGATGATAGCATTGTCAATTCTCTTTTTAAACGTTATGCAAGAATGGTAGTAGGACTGGAGAGTTATCCATTGTATCTCCGTGGGTTACTCTGGAGAAACATATCAAAGATAGGATACATAAGGACCTTTTTTATTTTATTGTGTTACATGTTCCCATGTGTTGCTACAACTGTTTACGTAAAGTGTGTGTATTGTTTTATTTTTTTACATTTTGACCACTTTTTTAAACTTTTAAATTGCATTCCCTGCCTCAAGATGGCTTCCCATGTTTCCGCATGGACCTCTCAGAACTACATGTCCCATCATCCTCCTGCTCACTAGTAAATCCATCTCAGTTACATATGTGAGCAGGAGGATGATGGGAAATGTAGTGCTGAGAGGTCCATGCGGGTACATGGGAAGCCATCTTGAGGCAGGGAATACAATTTAAAAGTTTTAAAAAGTGGTCAAAATGTAAAAAAAAAAAAAGAAAATTAAAACAATACACACACCTCACGTAAACAGCTGTAGCAACACATGGGAACATGTAATACAATAAAATAAAAGGTCCTTATGTACCCTTTAAAGAGCTTTAAATGCCTAACTCCTTACGCGTGTCCTTAAAATCTTTCCCAAGGAGATTATAAAAAGGGATATTATAGGAAGGTTTCCTCATCACCACTGACAATGGTGAGCCACAAGAAATGCTGCTAACACAACATTGACAACAAAGCCTTGTTGCCACTGTTGATATTCACACTGTATGTAATCTTCTACTGGTGGGAGACATCTTAATTGGACAAATTACTTCATTTCCATGAACAGTATGCCGATTCCTATAACTCACCCAAACTCTGGACAATTACAATTACTTCTGCTGACACCAACCTAATAAAAAATACCGTCACAGGTATCCTCTATATTGCCTAAGTGACAATACTGGTTTTGGTAGGCCTACCTTCTGTGTACAATTCTAAAGATTTGGCTGTTGTCCCCTTGTGTTGCAACCAGATGCCATGATTATAAATGTAATTTAAATAGTCTAAATATAGTATTTTAACAGGACTATATGCAGCATAACAACTTTATAAAAGCGACAATACACAACTGTGCATAATCCTTTATAATCACTATAGAAACTGACAACATGTACATTTGTTACAAACCAAATTCAGGCATTTTGCTGTAGCTTTTATGAAGGTGTTATAAATGCTACATGATATCAGATTCAAATTATAAAGCTTTATAAGGGCCAAAAGGATATAGTTTCATAGTCTTTTATGCCTCCTCCTTTTTAGCCTGTTTACTTTGTGTCAAGCTTCACAATGTGGAAGTTATTGAGGTCATTAAGATGAAGAATGTGGTATTAGCTGCTGTAAATTAAGCATGGAGGCAAGGCAAGAAATATTTATGAGGGAGTTTATGATACCACTGAATAATTTGAATTATATGTATATTTTTAGTCAGGTTTACTAACTGTGGATACAGTGCAGACATATGCATTCACATAAACAGGCACATAAATACCTGAACACACATACAAACACATCAGGGCATTAATGTATAAAGAAAAATGACAGTACCAATCTACTTCATGCAGGATTTGCTGGCTAAACCTTATTATAGCCAAATAAGAACACACTGGTTTCCTTACAAGTTTGAAAGTGTGAAGAAGGGTGACAGCCCATTCTGAAAACAACAATGTGCTTTTGCTTTATTATATTAAATGTATTTTATGCATCAGTTCCATTGAGAAGGCTGGGTTTCACAGATAAATTAAAAGTGTTTAAATGTATCTGAAGTTCTCTTTTTAAGTGACACTAATAGCTCTTAATTTAAACGTTACTGTGGCTACTGGCGCTAAGACTCCAACAAGGCGTTTACTCATGCCTCCTTCGTGTTTTGATCAATACTTAGTATGCTTCTGCTGAGGCCTGCCTTTCCCTGAGGTGAGTGTGACTGGGCAGTCAGGCTGCTTCCATCAGCTATTTTCTACTTGCAACTATTATTGTCTGAGGTCTGTCCTGTCACAAAGGGGGTCTTTTCTTATTAACTAAAACCTCTCAGTTAATAAAGCAAGTTATTACCTCCTTAAAATGTCCATGTTGGTTGATACAGGTTGCCCATGAAAAACAGGCTGATAAAAGTGCAATAGGTCATGTTCAAGTAATAATTACCTATGTGAAAAGTATATAGAAAGTGTTGGGTTAGGGTTCCTTAGGAGTATGAAAACAAAAAAAAACAACCATTATATTTTGTTCATGTCTGGGTAAGCAATCTGGTCATGCCACTGGAGTCATTCATCATGGTTATTGCCTCTGAGGAGGATGTCCAGAGCTCAGGGCCAACTCTTTCCTAGGCCTGTCTCTGGGGAGTCTTCAAACTAGAGCAGTCAGGATGAAGAAGTGGCCACTGTAATTCTCCAGTGCTATGGGTACAATTGTTTCGGAAACATGCCAGGATTGTTGGAGCTGGACCTTTCACCCTTCCATCCCCCCACCCCTTTATGCTCAATTCAGAAATGAAGCAGATGAAATGGCATGTGAGGCAGCTGGACAATACCATTAATATATTCTCCTTTCCAGACAGTGAACATGTCAAGACTGTGTGAAAATGGCAATATTAATTTTGTAAGGCAGAGATTCAGGTTGGCCTGGAAATATGACTTAGAAAAACACTATTTCAGGTTGTGTTTTAGCACCTGCTGCTAGTTCTGGGGACCTACAACATTATTCACTGTAGTTTTTACTTTTCTGAATTTCAATGGAGAGTGTATTCCAATTAAATTGTAATTTTATTTGGTACATTTTTGAAAATGGTAACCACTAGGTACAGTAAGAGCCTGTTAGCGCCAAGTGAGATCAATAAAAAGGACCAAGAATAAGAAAAAAACTGTTACAGTGAATACCACAATGGGAACTGTATTCTGATGTTGAACATTTAGTCAATTTTGGTCACCTCTGACCCCACTATCATAGAGGACACGCATCATTACAAAGATTATTTCATAGACTCAATAAACATACAGAAGTTTTACATGATACCATATTAGCTATCCATAACGGTAAAGAATGTTTTATTTATTATCATCTATACCAGTAAAATAAATATATAATGTACAGCCAGTCTCAACAATTAAATATGCAAGAGTTCTAGAAATGACCCTGTTTGGTGCTGGCAGCTGTTAGGCAGCTAACCTATGAAAAAGGATTCCCTGCCAAAAAATATAAAGAGACACTGAAACTGGAGTCTGCCTTGAGGTTGAATAAAATAAATACTGCCCAAAGGGGCTGGAACTGTGCCAAGTACAGTGAAAAATATCACGAAGCCCAGTTTGCAGAAGGTTTAAGTTTGTCTTATGTCTGTTTCGTTCTTGTTTTAATGGGTACCGGCACAATCGATCCACCTTCTCCGTTTGTTCCATTGTCTCAGAGCATTTATGAGCTACAGTATGTATCACATGACTGAGAGACATCAAACTGTTGATTCTGTTCTGAAACAGTACATAAGAATGTGCAAGATCTGTGCATAAATTTCCAATTAACATTATTCACACATCATTTACGCTTTCAATAATGCCACATTATAAGGATGTTTTTTTGTGTATTGTGATGTGTATTATTATTATTATTATTATTATTATTATTATTATTATTATTATTATTATTTATTTCTTAGCAGACCCCCTTATCCAGGGCGACTTACAGTCGTAAACAAAAGCATGAGCGCTTAAACCATTTCTGGTCTCTGAGTCTCATTGCCGACGCCACCGTCACAGAGGGATAGCGGCATTGGAGACTTGGAGACCGAACTGCAGGTTTATTTGAAAGGAAAAGGAAAGAAAAGGAAAATGTACCACAAGGAGACCATGTATGAGCAGCAGTGCCGGTTGGAGGCAGAGGGGGCTCCCACTTCAAGGAGGCCCTCTATCGGGATGAGGTGGTCAGCTGAGGAATGGCTCCACCTGAAGGCTTTCCCAGTACCGGCCCGAAAGCAAGAAAAGGGGAGGAGCTGCAAGTCCCGGAGGCGAGCGAGGGAGGTGTGGCTTAATCAAGAGCCATGGTGCCTCATCTGTGGGGAGTGGGGGCACTAACATTTCCTCTACATCAGCATTAACCTACTCTAAATTCATTTACCACAGCTACATATGTGTGGTGAATCACAAAGGGAATATATACAATAACATTTTATTAAGATTGTGTATTTTTTTAGACTTGTTTAGACTTGTCTGCAACACATTCATCTGATTTAAGATTCTCCCACCATTACAAATAGGTCAGAATAGTAAGAACTAGAGACATACATTTCCCAACAGCAATTCCAGACATAATGCTTATGTAAGGTCATGGGAGGAGCAACTCAGGCTAACATAATTATTGGAAGTGCACAATTATGGTTTACTTTAAATCCTGCAATGTGTTTCATTGACAACAGGTATACTAATTAACATTTGACATGCATGTGTTACGGGCAAAACTCCGAAACTCCTCAATCCGCGGATTGCCAGGGCAAAGTCCAAAATGAACCACAAAGATCTTTCATTCGGGGTTTGCCTGGGTAGATCTAGGAGTGCCCAACAATGCCTGGTTAAAGTCCAAAATGAATCTCAAAGATCTTTAATTTTATGTTTTCAAGGGACAGAGACAAAGTTATGATTGAAGAGCTTGTTTGACCTGCCTATGCGAGTAGCGTCGTTCACTCACTCATCTCATTCATAAAAACTACACAGAAAGTCTGGTTTCAAAAAATAGGCATATATTTAAAAATGTATTTAAAAATGTATTTTTATTGACAACATGACTATATAAAATATTTAATGAGATATACAGTATAAGACTACTTTATTTTAAACAAATTATTAAAATCTAAATATGTATGTACACTCTCAGTCACTCCGCTGAGTACGCTCTCCAACTCTTAGATCACTTGTCATAAACACTGTCAGACGTGAATCAGCTAATCATTCATGTTCCACCCAAACTGCATCCATCTCTCTGATTGGACAGTTCAATACAACTCATTATTATTATTATTATTATTATTATTATTATTGGTTGTAATCACATTATTAATAATACTGTCCTTTTTATACGCAAGTGTCAAAGGGGTTTCTCAGGTTCATTTTTGTTCCAATGTTGCGTGCAATATTGTTCCGAAGTATGACGTTGGTTTTGTATATATATATCTCAATTCCTATCCGGCTGTTGCCGATGGTACTACACAAGTGTCATTGGGGTTTCTCATGTTAATTCCTTGTTCCCAAGGTCTGCCTGTCACTCAGAACAGGAATGAAACAGAGGGAGTGATTTGGACTCTGCCCGAGAAGCAGTTGGCAGACCGCGGTTTGCCCAGGTGTGACGAAGTGCCCGCCCCTGTGTATATTTTCTGTTATATGTTACGTGTTGTGTGTTAAATGTTGGTGTATAGTCATTGGTACACAGGATATAAATGGGTCTGTGTAACACGAGTGTTTAAAATGTATATTTTTATTTAGGCACGAGGATGGCACAGCACTTCACGTGCAAGTAAAATGTAATATGTGAGCACGGGGAATTGCACTTTATTGATTCACGTGCAGTTGTACCGCGACCCCAATTGAATGATTGATTAGCAGTCGAGTCTCGGTACAACTGCATAAAAGCAGCATGTTTTCACTCACTCGGGGTTGGGTGTTCGAGAGTGGAGAACGGGAGAGAGAGAGAGAGGAGTAAAAGAAAAGTAAATATAAGTGTTGTACTCACCGTGTTTGTTTGTCTCCGTGCACCGTTTGTTAAGTGTTAGTTCGTTTTGTTTGTCTATTTATTTTGGCGTAAGTGCCGTGTCCTGTGTTTGTGTTTTGTGTTACAACCTTTTTATTTTCTGTCTGTTAATTATTAAATGCTCAGCTTCACCAAAACCCCAAGTCTCTGTTGTTTATTTCCTGGATCTGGTCTGATGCCACCCACTCCGGCCGTCTTTGTGACACCAGGCAAAGCCCGAAATAAGTTATTTCGACAGCCTCACAGGGGGTATACAGCGGAATACCTAGATCTATAGTTAATCATGGGAAGAACATCTGCACAGGCTGGCAGCAGTCATGAGGTCGATTAGGAAGGCGGGGCTGACGGCAAACTTGGGTAAGTGTGCATTTAGAAAAGAGGAGGCAAAATATTTGGGACATATTTTGGGTAATGACAAAATAAAGCCGATTATAAACAAGGCCCAGGCACTATTGAATGTGCCAGTGCCCAAAACAAAGCATAAGGTTAGGTCAGTGTTGGGACTAGTGATTTATTATATACTGCCGCTAAAGCAGGGTGAAGGAAGATGGAGGGTGGAAAAACTGGCCTCCCAACAGACAGAGGTGCTAGGCTGCCTGATTGACATGACCTCAACAAGATGGCGCAAGCAGCAAGTATAGAGCCTGGTTGTGGCGGCCATCTTGGGGGGTCGGCTATACAGGTGTACTGAGTTCCCTACTAGCTAAGAGCCAGGTTTTAGCCGCAGTTATATCGAGTAGTGGTTGGCTGCAGCGGGTTAACGGGGCGGGACTTGGTACACAAACGGGGAACTGTGTAGCTGAATCTGGTTGTTGAGTCAGAGGAGTTTGGTGTGGGTGCGGAGACCAAGACAACAAAGCAAGCATGGGGAATTTACAAATGCCACTTGCCTTTTCAGGAGGAATAAAGCCTTGCCAGGAGCAAAGAACCCAGGAGTGCTGCTGTTGATCGATTCTGGGACTGGGAAGGAAACCTGGGCAGGCAAGACAAGAGACGCTGTGGAATTTGTAAATAGTACTGTGTCATTTGTAAATAGTATTGTGTAATTTGTACATACGTGTGTGTGCGTGTGTGTCACCAGTAAAATGATTTTTGTGGTTCACTTAATTCAGGACTCCGTGTATCCGTAATGCACAAACCACACCCCACCACAGGCTGAGATGCCAATTCATTACAGTGGCAGCCCTACGTTTGATGGCATTTGAGAAGAAGTGTGCAGGGTAAACTTCACTTTCAGTGTGATGAGGTAATTGTTGTAGCATTATTTGGTAACGTTATATTTTATTAATTGTAAAGTGATTATAAAATCTATTTATCCTCTGGAAATGATCAATATGATAGCCAGCCATTGCTTATTTATAATTTAATTATATTTAGGAATCTTCATATTTAACCTAAAAAGGAAAAAAGGAGTTCTAAGAAAGAAGTTTATTTAAAATCTGTCAGCACTTTATAAATTGGCAGTGTCATCTGGATTGTGTATACTGTATGGTGATCTCATAAATACAGACTTAGATACTTCATCATGTAAACCGTTAAATATACTAGATTGATAATGACTTTTTTTAGACTTATCATAAAAAAGGTACATTGTAATGTATAACCTGCACCGTATTACACATTGTAGATGATTAATCCCTGCATATACAGTGCCTATACACCCCCTTGAACTTTTTTCACATTGTGTTGTGTCAGTGCCTCAGAGTTTCGTGCATTTAAATGAGGATTTTTTCCACTTATCTACACACCATACTCCACACTGTTATGGGAAAAAGGTTTTATTGAGAAAAAATATATATATATTAAAAATACAAAACTGAAAAATCATAATTGGATAAGTCTCCACCCCCCTGAGTTAATACTTGGTGGAAGCATCTTTGGCAGCAATTACAGCTGTGAGTCTGTTGGGATAGGTCTCTACCAACTTTGCACACCTAGATTTGGCAATATTTGGCAATACACCAGTGTAGCTTTGGCTGTGTGCTTTGGGTCGTTGTCATGCTGAAAGGTGAACTTCTGTCCCAGTTTCAGCTTTCTTGCAGCAGGATTTCCTCAAGGACTTCTCTGTACTTTGCTCCATTCATTTTCCCTTCTATACTGACAAGTGCCCCAGTCCCTGCCGATGAGAAACATCCCCATAACATGATGCTGCTACCACCATGCTTCTCAGTAGGGATGGTGTTCTTTGGGTGATGCGCTGTGATGGGTTTGCGCCAAACATAACGCTTTGCATTTAGGCCAAAAAGTTCAATTTTAGTTTCGTCAGACCACAAAACTGTTTGCCACATGGCTACAGAATCTCCTGAGTGTTTTTTGCATACTTCAAAAAAGGTGGGCTTTCTTGAGTAATGGCTTCCTTCTTGCCACCCTACCATACAGGCCAGATTTGTGGAGTGCTTGGGATATTGTTGTCACATGCACACTTTGACCAGTCTTGGCTATAAAAGCCTGTAGCTCTTGCAAAGTTGCCATTGGCCTCTTGGTAGCCTCTCTAGTCTCCTTCTTGCTCGGTCATAAGGCAACAAAAGGTGAACATTTTGAAAGGGGTGTAGACTTTCTATAGGCACTGTATACATTGTGTTGTGCCTTAGGATAACATTTTATGTATTGTGTAGCTATCCTTATAGCGGCTCTTTAAAGATGTTTGGTCTGTTATTTGGTACTTTTAAAAAGCTGCTCTAAGGATAGCAGTATGCTTGGGTTATATTGTTTTATATTGTATTCATATAGCAGTAATTGTACCAAATTTGCAGTATTGTTTACAAAAGTGTAAAGAATGTCTCTGGCAGAAAGCAGGTGGTCCTGTGGACAGTTTTCTGTATAACAGTTAAAAAAGATGTGTTAACTATGTGACCTTTCAACAAGAATAAAAAGACATGTACTTTTATTTGAAACATATTCCCAGTAGTTTAGTCTACATCTGCATGTCTTCTAAAGATGTCTGTGCTGGGGTGGCAGGAGGTCTACACAGTTTTTTTATTGCTTTTAAAAATGTCAGAAGGTCAGGGTATTGTTCTGGGAGTATGCTGAATCACACCAGAACAAATGTTCAATTTTAGTACATTCACATTAATTATCAAGTTTCCTTTAACACTCGATATACTGTGAAGATTAAAAATAAAGGTTTATATATTTTTTTATTTGGTATATACTTTTTTCAAATACAACAACTGCTGATTCTGTCATATCTGCATTTCCCAAAATTAAGTCTAAAAAATTACAAAATGTTTCCAGAACAAGAAAACGAGACAGTAACAATATGTGTAGTACTTATAAGTTTAAGTGTTAAGCCATTGATATTACCCCCACCCACTCTTAAAAAAAACTGATAGTTATACTTTAATTTCCCATAAATAAAATATCTTGGAATTTCATCCAATATGGATGGTAAAGTTATTCACTTGTTCTTTAACCACTGTCGTACTGGGGGTCTGTTGAATAAAGATTGTGTAATTGCAAGCTTGCTTACCCACATCAAAATGATTGGCATGTGATCTCTGCTTACAATTAGAAAGTGTTCAGTGGAGTGCATCTTCTTCTTCTACATAATCTGGTAACACCTACCTATACTAAAAGCAATTGATGAAATTATTTTGTTGGTGTAATTGCAGCATTGTCAGACTGAGGCAGTTTAATGCTTCTCCCGCGGATGAGCAATAATTGGTAGAACGTGCAGATCGGACCCAAGAATTTTACTCATTCAACAAGACTGCCTGTTGCTGACTGGCTTAAAAATTATTATTATTTTTTTTTTTTACATAACCTTCCACTGTGTATGTATTTTAAAGTGTTACACTTAAAATAAACCAAAGTACAGGTCCCCAGAACCTCACAATGGAATTGTTCATTACACACATTTATTTGTATGGTAGCTACACAAGTGGGTCCCGGAATGCCTAAATGCCCATTTACACATTAATGTCCAATGCAGCTGTCATTACCTGCTAGATCAGTGGTTTTCAACCTTATTTCAAAACGATACTCGTTTTGTCTGGAGGTTTCACCTCAAGTACTCTGTGGCGTAGTGGTGGGTGGTCAAGGCTGGTCAGCAGAGAAAATAGCAAACTCCAAACACAGAACTTCAGGTCAAAGTGTCTTGGCGCACTTTATTCACAAATAACAAATGAAAGGTTTAAACAAAAACTCTTACATTAAACAAACTCTATCACAAACAAACAAAATGGCACCCAGGCTACAGATATCCCGGTGCAGGGCACAACCTGTTGTTTTTAGGCCTTCTCCCTCAAATTCCCACCTGGCCACATTCCACACTTGCTTAATTAACTAATAAAGCAATTTATCAATTAAACAATTTAAACATTTAAACAACATGTGACTGTGCAAAGGCAGCCACAAAACACACATTTTGCTTGTGTAAGGCCTCTGTCCTGTCACATACCCCGTTACAATTTTCACTCTACTGAATGATACCACAGTTGCAATATAATCTGACAAATCTGACCATTTCCCCCCTGTTTATTTAATATATACTGCTGGTTTAGAACAGAACACCTAACAGTAATTCTTAAAACGTTTAATTATAAGTCTTTGGATGCACACAGTCAAAAGACAGTATTTGTGAATCACGTTGAAAACGCACGTATTCATTCACTTTCTATTTGGCTAGTATAAATAATTCAACATCGTCTGCACTGTAAATTTGTACGTTACCATTTACTTCCCATCTAAAATGTTTACAATATAAAACATAATAACCTCAAGATAAAACTATAATAAGTAACAAATATATAAATTTTATTTTAAAGCTAACATAAAAATTATCCAAAGGGACTCTGTATAACTTTCTGTCACTGCACACTCTGTAGACTCTTTCGTGTTTTTCATTTTTCTGTTGCAAGTAAGAAATGTATCCACTTGAGAAACGATACACAGGATAATCTGGATGTGCTCATCGAAAACCAATTCAACCAGGTGATATTGCTGTTACTAAAATGCAGCCGCACCTAATACATAAAGCAAAAACCATCAAAGTATGAGTATTGTGATTATTATTTATGTTTACCGGAAAATGTAAACTTCTAAAATATGCAGAAAGATTGTGCTTCGTTGATTAGTATTGAATTATACCACGAGTTCAAAACTGAAAATTTCATGACCAGTGCAGAACACTATGAGCAGAGCTCTCCAGACCAGATTCGCCAGACTTCTTATGCTCAGTGGTTCATCCTGCATACCCCCTATGACCCTTAGAAGTACCCCCAGGTGTATGAGTACCCCGGTTGAAAGCCCCTGTGCTAGACAATCGACCAGTGTCAGTTAGGTGAGTACGTCAAGAGCATTTAATGAAAGACATACAGTAGTCAATTATCTACAGGTAGTGGCTGCTGGAGAGGATATTATAGACCAAACGTTGTTTCCAGTGACATTTTTTAAATGTATGTTGCTGTTTAATGAGTTTTAAGAATCTAAAGTGATGTTAGCCCTTTGAAGGCATGTACCTGTGGGGTAATGACCAGAATCTGATTGGCTGAGATGATCTGTGAGGTTTATATCAAAATTACCTTCCTTTTTTAAAAAAAAAAAGCTTTGTAACATGCTGTGAATGGGAGCCATTATATTTTAGCTGGTAAAAAACATTTTTAGAAAATTCAGATAATAAATGTTACAAATGTAGAGCATTATATTTTGATTTGAATAACATATTCTTGAGAATGAATCAAAACTGGATTTAATTTGTATTCTCCTAAAATCAATTTGCCCAGCTAAGTTGTGCCCCTGATATACAAGGAGATAACTGTCTTCTGAGTGAATAAAATCTGAGACAAAGTCAAAATTTGTATACTAGTGGGGGCTTAACTGTACTTTATTTTAAAAATGGTTAGTGTGCTTAGCAATATTTTTTTTATTAAGAATCGGCTAGACTTAAAATAGTTACTTTTGGCTCTAAGTAAAGTACAATAACTAGAATAGTCCTTATTGTGTCAAGCTTTCATTTAAAGCAATTGTCTTGGAAAGTAATAGAGCTTCAACAAAAAAGTAATACAGACTCAAGCAAAATAGAGCTGAACTTGATTTTTGTCAGGAATTGTAGGTGTCAATGCAATTTCAACAGTGTTCCATATCTCCAAATAATCCCAATGTAACACATTTTTCTAGATTTAAGACTCCAATGTTGGAAACACACACCAGAAATCACTTTGAACAAAACTGTTTGCTTTTCAATTTCATTTAGAAAAAGCAAAGAATTGTTAGATATTAAAACTGCTTTTGTTTTTCATTGATAGTGTAGTTACACCAACAGCTCAATTATGAAGACATGTGTTAGTGGTTTTGATGGATCTCTTTTTTTGAATTTATTACAGCAAACTAAGCCACATGGCCATATTTCCACTGTGCTGTAATGATACAGCTTTAAGTGTTTTCATTTAGTAATAGCAAAATATGATGCTATAATCACACTTTTATTTTCAACACAACTTAATAAACTGAAAAAGAAAATCCAATTGTCACAGGGGAAGTAAGTTTAAAAAAAAAACATGAGCATATTTTAAATGTTAAACACTTTCCTTAACAAAGATAAACAGACTAGTTATATAATAATTTGTGAAATCTATGATGGTTTATGTATCATGTTAAATACCTGAAGCTTTGACAGGTTGTGGTAAAAAATATGTCCTTGTTTTTAGATGTTTATAGCTATAATGTGGTGAAACACATATCTTTTGACTCAACTAGTGCAGTGAAGTTATGGAAGCAGGTGTGCATACTAATAGGATTGAAAGATTAACAATGTGGACACCACTTAAAGAGAGGTGGATGTGAATGTTGATTGTAAATTAATCAAAGCACAACAAATCGATTGAGGAAATTGATAACTTTAAAGGGCAAAGCAAGAAGGATAATAAAGTCAGAGATAATTGATAAAGGGGCAAATCTGAAGCCAAAATGATATATTACTAGAAAAAAGTTGCACAATTAACATTTTCACTGTTGTCAGCTGCCTACTGTTACTGAGCTCTTGATTACCAGCCAGGTTAGTGACTTTGCAATTGTTTGCCAGCCATTTTTGCAGAGACCACCATTATTTCTTTGGCAACCAGTTGTGTAGCCCCAACTTTAAAAAGGTTATACAGTAGGTAATGGCATAATTTAATAAATCTTATTTTTATTCCTTTGCAGATGCTCTTATCCAGGGCAACTTACAATTGTTACAAGATATCACATTATTTTTACATACAGTTACCCATTTATACAGTTGGGTTTTTATTGGAGCAATCTAGATAAAGTACCTTGCTCAAGGGTACAGCAGCAAGAGTCCAGAGCCCTAACCACTACTCCACACTGCTGCCCTAACCTGTCAAACACTTCTAATTACTACAGGCCTCATTTACTAAGCGACGGTAATTTGGCCAGAATTGCGGGAGGAAAATTGAGATGGTATTTCCCAAAGTGTCACTCACGCCCTATGTACTAACTAATTAGAAGCAAAAATAGAGGTCGGAAAAATTATAATTAGCATACAAACTGTGGGTGGCAACAGGTCTGAAGTTGCACAAGGTATTTATTCTATTGACAACAGGTGAATGAGCTTACTTACTGGTGGTGGCAGGGATACAAATAGAGAGAGATAAAATAATAATTTAGAAATAATTTAGTTTCAATTTAAAATAATATTTTATTATCTATGCGTCCTACAACAAGGTGACGCCTACAATGCATCAGCATGGTTTGTTTTGTACTGTATAGACAAAAAAAAAAAAAAAAAAGCCTGCTCGGTATTCATTTGATTTTACCACTGTACTGTTTAAGCCTATTGTATATATCTATATTTTTACATAATGTAATGTGTACAAACACATTAATGTTATTTTACTATGCCATATTTATTAGGCTATTAATATATATATATATATATATATATATATATATATATATATATATATATTACTAAACAAACATAAATCGATTGAAAACATACAAATACTTATATGGGGCTGAGGGTGGTGACGTCAGGCCAGAAGCAGGAACTAAATTATTTCAGCATATTTTCTTTTTATCTCAGTCTACTTACAATTAGCCCAAAATAAATCATGGTGCTGCATTAGCATGTTATGGCTATACAGGACCTTAAATATCTGCCATTTCAAATCAGTATTTCTATGAAATAAGACAATGAACAGACATTTGTTGTATGTCTTATTTTTTGGCAGGGCCTTAATGATGTTCAATATTAACTCAATACATGTATTTTAGCTGGAACACCAAAAAAAGGCACCGATGAATCTTCCACCCCAAGTCGTACACAGCTCCCGCCGCCTATGCTCTCTGCTTTGCGGCAGCATTCAGTCAGCATCATTTTTGGGTCATTTTTGCCTGCGCAAAATCCTTGTCAGACTGTACGAATGTACGGCAGCTCATTATCTGTGTTTAACATGCTGCTTTGCGTACGTAAACACCATTAATTCAATGCAAATGAGACGGCGGTGCTTGTTTTCTGCATGGAAATGGGAATAGTAAATAGGACGGGGAAAGAACTGCGCATGGTAATCATGTTTTTCATATGGTAAACATTTAATGAAGCCCTTTGTGTAGTAGGTTTCACATGTGCAGTTTTGAAAGATGCACAGCATATCTGGTACCATACTAAGTTAAAGAAAGCACTCAATATGCTTCCTTAACTTCCAAATGGTCTTACACTTCCTGGGTCATTACATGAGTATGGTACCTTTGCTATAAGTCACATGGTCAGATTCCAGCTATACCAGCAGTAGTCACTAGACAGACTACAGTCTGAATCCACAACACCAGAACATTTTGCCAATCTATGTTTTGTTTGCATTATAACTTTTAAGACAGCCTAGTTCTTATCATTGTGTGGTACGAGAGGGTACTGTATCACTGCGATCGTAAGTATTAGATGCACAGCAAGCGCTTTGAATTAAACAAAATGTACAACAGTATTTGCAGCTTTGATAGTGACAATGTGTTGGCTGTAGCCTGTTTTGCAAGTGTAAACCTCTTTTATTATTTTATTATTATTTATTTCTTAGCAGACGCCCTTATCCAGGGCGACTTACAAGATATCACATTATTTTTTACATACAATTACCCATTTTTACAGTTGTTTTTTTTTTTACTGGAGCAATCTAGGTAAAGTACCTTGCTCAAGGGTACAGCAGCAGTGTCCCCCACTGGGGATTGAACCCACAACCCTCCGGTCAAGAGTCCAGAGCTCTAACCACTAGTCCACACTGCTGCCCTACTAATAAAACAATTTTCATTAGTAGGTTTTTTGCAAATACACAATTAAAATACAATTTGTGCACTCCGCCCCTGTGTGTATTTTGTTAATTTTGTATTATTTTGTATTATTATTATTATTTTAATGTACTGTTGTGTGTTCGAACGTTGTTTTATTGTTAATTGGGTTACAATTAACCCATCTGTACAAAATCTGTACAAAATGTGACCATCTCCAGATTAATTTATTACTAATCTGGAAACGGTCACA
This sequence comes from Acipenser ruthenus, assembly GCF_902713425.1. NCBI lineage: Eukaryota > Metazoa > Chordata > Actinopteri > Acipenseriformes > Acipenseridae > Acipenser > Acipenser ruthenus. The sequence continues at coordinate 100,927,526 of NC_081190.1, read as the reverse complement.
TGTATAAAAACCTGCAGCTTTGGCTAAACAGGGTTGGTGTTGAGGGTGGAGTACCAGAGATGTGAGTCATGAGATAAAGAAAGTAAGAATAAAAACGATTGCTACTCTTAATGGCTATAAACCAGCAATTTACTTGTTTTTGTATCTGTTTGTTTGTTTTAGCCACCATGCTGTTTACTTTGTGAGAAGTGTTTTGTTGTGTTAAATTATTTTATTTAATAAAGAAACTAGTGTATTTGCGTCTCGCCCCGTAGTTCTTGCCTGTGTTGATCCATTCATTTCCTGGTCTGACATCACCCAAGCTATCCAGGTTACAGGGTGTTTTTATTTTTATTTTGAATTCCCTTGAAATAGAAAGCATAGTCGTTTTTCAGTTCAATGTTTTTTCTTCAGCTTGGTTTAGAACAATTTGCTTTGTTTTTGCAGTTATGAAACACAATGTTTGGATCTATTAAAATAGAAACACATAAGAATATTTCTACAGTTCTGTGAGGGAAGGAACTCATGCAGTAAAAAGACAGCAAGGAAAAAGAGATGGTAGTTATGCTCAAATTGATTCCTAAAAAACCCCACCTCCTTTTAAGCCTACTGAAGAACTCTGAAACCCACAGCACGTGAAATAACTATATTTGCGTAGCTGTATGTTTATGGATATAGGGATAGGAGTCAGTACAAAAATGTTGCTCTGGGCCTTGACATAAACCATCTGAGTTGGTTTAAACTACCAAACATTAAGTGATTACCAGGAAACAGCAGAAACTATATATAGCAAAATCTCTTAATAATAACAATGTAAGTATAAAATACAAGCAAAGAACAAAAACATATTTTACAGATGATAAGAAGTTACAAGTGGCAATATTAATATCACTAATAAGAAAATAGATTTGAATTCACTAACAATTAGGTTTAAAGCACGAGAGGTGGTATTCTATTTAGCATGGCAACAAAGGGTTTAATATTTATCACTTTTACCGTAACTGACAAAAAATAGCTTTTTTCGTTATGTCCATGTGTGATGGGGTACACCCCATCCCTGTGTTTATTTGTATTTTTGTATTATTATTATTATTATTATTATTATTATTATTATTATTATTATTATTATTATTTATATGTGCTGTTTTGTATTTGTTTAAAAAACATGTTTTGTTATTGTTGTTTTGCAGCATGGATGGGGTTAAAATTCCCCATCCAGCTAAACTATAAAAGCAGATCAGCCGCTCCGAGATACAGCAGAGAAGGAGAACGTTAAAGCAACAGCTACTCATGCTGGATTTGGACCAGCACAATATTTGTTGAGGTATTTGTGTTTGAGATTGTTTTGTTTGAATATTTGTTTTGCTTGGTGAGCTTTATTTTGTAGTTACCTTCAACCACCGGTGCCATCTTGCCATACTTGGTGTCAGAAGCGGGAAGCGAGCGTCAGAGTGGTACTGTGTGTACACTTTTTTTTGGAGAATGGAAGTGGACATGCTAACCCTCATGGAGTGGTTCCTGGATAACAAAGGGGAACCCGAGCAAATGGTCACCATGACCATTAATATAACATTGGACAGCCTGGGAGAAGCGGCATAACCCGGCAACGCTGCAGGATGTGTTCGAGATGATCCTCTGGTATCTATATACCAACCTGGATGATCCACTGTCCCCGATGCCAGAGTAAAATCTGAGGACGTCCAAAGCCAACACAAGGGGCCAGAGGGGAAAAAGGAAGGAGCCTGAGCGTCCAGCACCCAAGAGGGTGAAGCCCGAGCATCCAGCGCCAAGATAGGGGAGCCCGAGCTTCTGGCGCCATTGAGGGGCCCTGCTGTCGCCTCCCGAGGGTCTGCTCCGGCCGTCGCCTCCCAAGGGTCAGCCCCTGCCGTCACCTCCTGAGGGTCTGCCCCTGCCGTCACCTCCCGAGGGTCAGCTGCTGTCGTCATCTCCAGAGGGTCTGCCCCTGCCGTCGCCTCCCGAGGGTCAGCTCCGGCCGTCGCCTCCCAAGGGTCAGCCCCTGCCGTCACCTCCTGAGGGTCTGCCCCTGCCGTCACCTCCCGAGGGTCAGCTGCTGTCATCATCTCCAGAGGGTCTGCCCCTGCTGTCGCCTCCCGAGGGTCAGCTCCGGCCGTCGCCTCCCAAGGGTCAGCCCCTGCCATCACCTCCTGAGGGTCTGCCCCTGCCGTCACCTCCCGAGGGTCAGCTGCTGTCGTCATCTCCCAAGGGTCTGCCCATGCCATCACCTCCCGAGGGCCAGCTCCTGCCTTATTCTGCACAACCTGGGAATGACATAGGTTTGCCTGTCCCGCACCGCCCGGGGATGACTGTTCATCACCGCCCAAGAGGTGGGAGCCTGAGCCTCTGGCACCACAGGGATTTTCAGGACCGCCATCAATTTATATATGATATTCTTAATTCAATTTGCACATTTCCACAATTTTGGCTTCCTAAATGCATAGACTTATAGTTAAACGCATTATTACTTTTAAAGCTTTAAAATGTCCTTGAAACTGTCCCTTCGAGCACTACTTTGGTTCTTGATCAAAGAACCCAGGGGACACTAACAGGGAGATATGTAGACGGTTCGGACCCTAAAGTGCATAGTTTGTGTACTGGCTTACAGTGTGATGCCTTTAGACAACTTTAATCAAGAATAATCACACAGACTAATTCAATTTGAAGTTTCAGTGATTCAGAGCATTATCAGTACTCCTTTGGGTTATTAAATGCTTAAAAATGGATCAAGTGGTTACAGACCACGTCGGATCCCAGCTAATAGGCAATCTGGGAGGTCCAGTACCTTGTACAAACTTAACAGCATTAATACTTCAAACAATTATGGTTATAACACATTTTCCCCTCGGGCTAAACACACAAAACGCTAATAAATGGCCACTGCTAAAAATCCTAAACCATCTAATATGTTACTCTCTAAAGCTAAAATATGATTCCTATCCATAAAGCCGTGCTTCAATATAAGTGAGTGTGGCAAAGCGCCCCGCCCCTGTGTGCATTTGTGTTATGTGTTGTATGTTGCGTGTGTAAATGTTGGTGTATAGATTGGTACACGGGATATAAACGGGTCTGTGTTTCACGTGTATTTAAATTGTATATTTGTATTTAGGCACGGGATTGCACATCACGCACGTGCATTTAAAATATAATATGCGAGCACGGGGTTGCACAGAATTAATTCACGTGCTGGGATTCAAGTGAATAATTAATTAGTAATTGAATCCCAGCACAACAGTATATATAGATGCACATTTTCATGCAGTCGTGGTTTAGGTGTTCGGAAGAGGAGAACGGGTGAGAGAGAGAGGAGAGTTAAAATAAGTAAAATCGTAAAGAGAAGTGTTTGTACTCACCGTGTTTGTTTGTCTCCGTGCACCGTTTGTTAAGTGTTTAGTCCGTTTTGTATGTCTATTTATTTTGGCGTGTAGTGCCGTGTCCAGTGTTTTGTACTGTTTAAAACCTTTTATTTGTTATTAAACGCTGAGTGCAGCCATTGCACTCAGCTCATCACAACCACCGTCTCTCTGTCTGTTTACTCCCTGCTTCTGGTCTGACACCACCCACTCCGGCCGTCTTTGTGACAGTGAGATATAAATTCAAGAGTATGCTTACCTCCCAATATACAGAAGTATTGTGAGAATATAAGTAAAGACAAGAGCTGTCTTCGAAGACAGAGGCTTCTGAATATGACCAAACAGCAACCAGTTTTACAGAGATCGTCAAAGAATAGACCAAACAGCTTGTGTTACCAAGCTGAATAATGATTTACTGCCTCAACTTTTATAGAACGTTTTCTCCGCTTCATGCGTCAGAAGACTTCATTAAATCTAAACATTTGGTCTGCTTTGGGCAGCTCTTATCTTTAAGCGAATAATATATTTAAAAAGTCCTGGCAACTCCTTTAAAATTAATTGGATATAACCTCATGTTTTCTACCATTCTAATCTCTAAAATATATGAGGTAATCCTCAGGTTGATAACATATTTTCCGGTACCATAAAGTTCTTATTACTGAGAGAGAGAGAGAGAGAGAGAGAGAGAGAGAGAGAGAGAGAGAGAGAGAGAGAGAGAGAGAGAGAGAGAGAGAGAGAGAGAGAGAGAGAGAGAGAGAGAGAGAGAGAGAGAGAGAGAGAGAGAGAGAGAGAGAGAGAGAGAAATGTTTTAAATATATAACACCAGCTCTGTTGAATTATTCCAGCCTTGGTCTAAAACCCACTTCTCAGTATGTTGTTCAACAAAAGTGTGTGTTCAACAAACTTGACTCCTCTCTACCTAAAAATCCTCTGCTTCAACAGACCTTGACAACCAAGAGATAATAATTCGAAGAGGCTCACTTTTTAATTAATAGGAAACTTTGACTGTGAGCACTTTCCCAAATCCATTGCATGAAGTCATACCTTGGCCAGATTTAAGAAACTGCTCGGACTGCTCTCTACAGATAAGAAGAGGTCCACATCTTAATTTCAAGCAACTACCAAGCTCTCATAATTGTTTTACTCAGGCAAGTAGAGCTGAGAGGTACCCTGCAGTAAATCTACTGATAAGGGCTCGTAGCCTCATGCATGTGCCTAAGTTATTAAATCTGGTCACAGCTTTGCATTAAATTGTCTCACTTTTAAACTTAACAGTTTTCCTGTAATAAATACTTCTGTTTTCTATTACAGTAAAACTTAAATACTTCAAATGTAATTCTGTCAAAAGGTTGCTTTTTTGTTGCAATATGTAAGAGGCTCTGTGTTTTTGGCTTGCAAACTTCTTTCTAATTAACGTTACTGCTTTTTCTGATAATAACTTTCACTATGAGCATTTTCAACTTAATTAAATGAGGTTCTGATTTCTGCCTTTCCTCCAAAGGTTAGACAGGCTTCTGTGCCACCAGCTCTCAGATAAGGAAAGCTAGTTTCTTTTCACAGGTGTTCTTTTAATAAGCTTGTTTCTGAGTTCAAATCCTGTTATCCTGCTCATAATTTGTTGCAATAGTATTTCTGCTGACTTTATATTTTTTAAAACACAGTACAGTTATTAGAATATTATAACATTGTTGCAGTTTCACAAATGTTCAATTTGAATCCCCAAGATCAACCTGCTTCCAGCAGGAGTGACAGTCTTGTAGGGCTGTGTGACAGGGTGAGGAGCCCTGCACATGAAAAAGGGGCAGGGCAAAGCCTTGCTTTAAAATGTATTTGTTTTGTATTATGATTTAAAAATGTATTGTTTACTTATTTTAGAACGGGGTACTCCTCCACCCCTGTGTTTAGTGTGTGTTAATTTGTATCTGTTTTGTTTTATTATAATTTATGTATTTTTAAATATGATGGCGTAGACGTGTGTTTTTGTTTTCTTATTGTCAAATGTGTTCTGGCAGAGGCGAGGTCGGCAGTTCGTAATTGGGAAAAACCATGCAGAATGTGGCCGAGGGATTATCAGATAATTGATAGCTAATTAATCCCTCGGTCACTAATATGAAATCCTGCAGTTCTCCCTGCTCTGTGTGGGTTGTTCGGAGGAGAGAACAGAGTGAGAGCGAGACAAGAACGAGAGCAAGAGCGAGAGGAGTTTAAGAATCAAACTAAATATAGGAACAATGAAGGCGATTGCCCAGCCTAACCTATTTGTTTTGTGTTCGTGTCTTTTATTTAAAACTTGTATTTTGCTCTGTGAGCAGTGTGTTTTTGTTAAACCTTTTATTTTTGTTATTTTTTAAAATAAACTGCGCCGCAGCGTCTTTTGCCCTGCAGTTTGTTTTCCTTCCTGCTTCTGGCCTGACATCACCACTACAGCCATCACTGTCACAGGCTGTATTAGAAGGTTCGAAGATTTGAAGGTTCGTTCGCTAGCAAGGAATTCAAAGATTGTTTTAAACCTTTGAAGGTTCATCAGACCCCATTCACGCTCTGTGTTTTTTTTTCAGTTAACAGAAATTGTTTGACAATGTTTGAATACTATAAATCACACATTAAATGTCACTTACATGCAAAATGTTATCTTTTTATTTGTATAATGCATATTACTTAAACAAAAGTTGTTGTATAAAAATCCAACCAAATCTTTATATGTAGCAACTCTATATGTATCGCTGCCGTGTATGGAGCAGGGTATATGTACTGAATACCTAGTGTACAAGACAGTGTAATAGAAGTGATATGGTAGAATATGTTTGAAACATGATATACGCTAATAATTTTAGTTTCGAAAAAACTGAGCACCGTCCGTCCATCCCCCCTCCAGCCCGTGTTAACCAGAGGCAAATTTCTTCATTCACCATCTCGTCAGCAAAGCGATAGTGTAAGCTGTATTGAAAAAAATGTCTCGAAACCCCTCTGCTGTTTGGGGTTTTTTTTTGTTAAATGCCCAGACAACCAAAAAAAAAAAAAGTTGAATGCAAACTGTGCAAGTGACTGCTGATGTATCATGGAGGCACATCCAATCTCTTGGTCACTTTACAATCATAAGTTCAGATTATTATTATTATTATTATTATTATTATTATTATTATTATTATTAATAATAATAATAATAATAATAATAATAATAATAATAATAATAACAATAATAATAATAATATTTTTAGTAGTAGTAAAATGTGACTGTGACCGATAACCTGCTTGGAACAGTGACTGTTAAATTAAGTTTGTTTTGCCTCAGTCCGCTGCAGTCAGTGCAATGCAAGCAGCATCAATTACGTGTAAATAAACAACGTGTAACTGCAGTCCCAGGGTAGAAAGTTTGATTCCATTCTCTGCTAAGAAATGTTCCCTCTAGCATTTTAAGAATGTACTTGACTTATTAACATATTACTTTGAAAATTTTCCATGTACTTTTTATGTGTACATTCTCAACTTATGTGTGTTAACCACAATGGTTACTAAAGCACCAACACATTTGGAAATAAGGCTAAACACAATATATGATGGTGTATTACCAAAAATGCCCTCACAGATCAGGTTTGAAAGCTTTGTTCAAAACAACAATGGTTTGAGCAAGAATTCATTTTGGCATCCACAATTCCTGTGGAGCTCCTGAGTGGCGCAACCGGTAAAGGTGCTCCGCGTGGAGTGCAGGATGCGCCCTATAGCCTGGACAACGCCGGTTCAAGTCCAGGCTATTCCACTGCTGACCGTGGATGGGAGCTCCCAGGGGGCGGCACACAACTGGCCGAGAGGGGGTGGAGGGCTTAGGTTGGCCAGGGTGTCTTCAGCTTACCACGCACCAGCGACCCCTGTATTCTGGCCGGGCGCCTGCGTGCTTCCCTGTAAGCTGCACAAAGCTGCGTTGTCGTCCGACGCTGTAGCTCTGAGGTGGCTGCATGGTGGGTCTGCAGTGTGAAAAGAAGCAGTTGGCTGACGGCACACGCTTTGGAGGACAGCGTGTGTTCGTTTTCGATGCTCCTGAGCCAGCGAGTGGGTGGTAGCAATGAGCCGAGCCTAAAAATAATTGGCTATTCTAAATTGGGAGACAAATTAATAAAAGCAATTGGCGACTACTAAATTTATAAAAAGAAAAAAAAATGTATTTCCTGAATGGATTAAAGTGGGTTTATAAGGGATATACATAGGCAGGTTTGTCAACGTGATGTCTGCCTTTTGTTTTGTAACTACAAAGTAAGCCATAGAGCCTTATTTTACAATCTGAAAAATTGCACTGCATTTAGAAGATTAAGGGCTGCACCATCTGTTCCATTTACAAGACTATTTTCTATTGAAGAGATATTAATAATTAAAAATCTGTGTGCCATTTTATGAAATCTATTGAGGGGCCTCTTTTAACATGGAAGTGAGCAGTATTTAATGCCAATTCCTTTTCAGGTCTGGATTAATTTGCTTTGTTGCAATAGATTATTATTTATTTTGCATAATCACAAGGTTGAAAGGTCTAGTGCAAAATGCAGTTTTAATAAAATTTATAACAATACCTGTAAAATCCATTGGACCTTGCAGTGCTGTTTCCTATCTTCCCGGATCACTTGAAATAACTTTCACTACTTTTTTGGCATATGAACTGCTTTGGGCAACTTTGGGCTTTCTAGCTCAAAACTTGGTGGTATTTTTACATTTCTGGCTGCAGTCTTTCTTTCCAGAATATAATTTGCACCCATGCCAACATGCCACATTTGACTTTGCTAAAAGCCTGTATCTGTATTAAAGACATCACATGTTACTGGTGATCCATAAGGAACAGCTTTAACACTGGGGACTTTATGGGCCTGCCTTGGGAATTGACTCTGCCCCAGATTCCCACACACAGCATCCCTGAAGGTCTTACAGCTGGTTCCACAGACCTAGTTTAGCACTTGGACTTGGACTACCTTACCTAAATTAACAATAAGTAGTCCAAGATTAGCAGGAATCTGGGTCTGTGAAACCAGCCATTTAAGTTAATCATTGAGTAATTATCACATATGACTCCAGAGCAATTTAAACTTAATGCAATACTTCATGTACCCACTATTTACATAGTTAATAGCAGGGGTTTCTGATTTAGTTGTCTAACCCTGCCACCTGCTTTTGCCATCTCTGCTCCTTTATCTGTCCCCAAGGTAACTACTTCCATTGCCACCACTGCTGCTCTACTTGTCACTTTGCAGGTCATTTCACTGATGCCTCTGTTAATTTGATTGAAACAGTCCCAGCGCAATTGTACCTGCAAAAAGGTAAAGATTCGTTTTCAAATTGAATCGTTTCCGCCGTCATTTAATTTATCAAAATAAGGTCTATCTCAATGATCTAAACAGTGTCTTAATACAACTACCTTCATATTTGTATTTTATGTAGTGTTAAGTGATTCACTGGTGTGGGTCTTATTTTGTGGATTAACTCTGAATGTGTCACGCAATACAAAAATGAATCTGTTTAATACTAATACTTTATTAGAGTTACAGAACGGCATGCAATAAGAAAAAGGCATAGTTACCAATTTCTGAGAGAACGGATTGAAGCAGTCTTCCCTTCCTCCTCTGATCTAATAGAATAGCTCTAAATAAGACTTTTTTATGCCTAACCTATGGTTACATCATTCTTCAATTCTTTCTTTTTGTAACTGTTCTCTGTTACAGCTTGACATCCTCCTGTACCTGTTCTTGGAAGTGCTATTATACTCCCGGGGAAACTGGAAACTAGTTCTACACCTTCACTTAATGTTTATTATTTTGGTTGCTGATCACTGTATCTAATTGCACTGCTTGGATTCCTTTGGACAGATTACATGTTTTTAAATGTACCTGTTGTCTGGGACTCAGTCTTTCTTGTAAAAGGCATCATTCTGTCAGGGGCTCAGGACTGCTCGGAATGAGGGCCCTGTGACAATATTATTCATTATTTTGTATTTGTTTTGTATTATTATTGTTGTTGTTGTTGTTGTTGTTGTTGTTGTTGTTGTTATGATTTATTTATTTATAAATATGATGGCGTAGCCGTGTTTTGTTATTGTATTTATAAATGTGACGGCGAGGTCGGCAGCTCGTCCTTAGCCAGTAGTATTTAAAAAAAAAACTTGTGCAGATTGTGGCCAAGGGGTGCACGAAACTCTGCTCTTCACAACGGGGAAGGGGTGCGTGTCTGTGTTGTCACTGAGCGGTGCTGTGATGTGCTGTGCAATTAGTGCAAAGGGTTTCCGTGCTGGCTCCGTGGCTGCAGCTCCCGATGCCTCATCCTCTGCAACACAAACAAAACTAAACCAAAACACACACACAGCGCTCTGGCTCATTAGTACCATCAATGTAGGAGTCCATACTCATGCAACTGCGCCCCCTTTGTACCACCAAACTCCTTCCTGCAATCAGCCCGTCACCCCTGTTTATCCAATTGCTGCCTGACCCGTATCTGATCGCAATGGAGTTGTTTAGAGTACTTGCAGCTATGCGCTTTCCCCAAGATGGCCGACTTCTGGTTTCCACCAACCGTCGAGTCCGCCAGTCGAGGGGAAAACATAAAACCAGCCTTACACAGCGGGAGGGAGATTTACAGTTCAAAATACCTTCGCTCTCTGTCACACATGCATTGCTATTAAAGAGAGTGAATCCTCTCACATCTTAAAATCTGGTGTGATTCCAGGCAGAAAAATAGCCAGTTGGGCTGTATTTGTTATGTCTGTGTTCTCATCATAGCGAAAGAGTAGAACTCAAAGTTGGCCACAAAATCTTTCAGACATTTCAATATTCATAACCTTCAATTGCAGAGTGCTGTCTCTAAATGGTTGGGGAGACCTCTCACATGCCCAGCAGCCAACCCTGTGGAACAGCTTTTAAATAGACAGCTTGGTAGAAAAGTATTGGCCCCCAAAGTCTACCGTATTTTACTAGATCAAACACCTGACCCCTTAAGCAAAGTGAAACATCAATGGGAATCAGAATTGGATACAGACATTTCCCAGGAAGAATGGGATTCCTGCTTGGTAAACCTGAATACAGCCTACCGAGAAGTAGGGAATAGGTTCATACAAGCTAAGATATTACACAGATGGCACTGGACCCCAAAAATATTGCATAGGCTTAATATCCTACCGAATGATAAATGCTGGAGATATAATGGGGATGTAGGGTCAATCACACACATCATATGCTCATGTCCTATATTAGCTAACTGGTGGCAACTTATTTTGCAGATCATGTTTGAAGTTGTAGAAAAGCAGTTTCCTCTTTCTGAAACGCTTATAATGTTAGGGTCAACAGTTGATTTATTGAACTAACACAGCTTTGAAAAAATAACTTACTCTTTGTTAAATAAAATACCCTCATTTGAATATGTTTGGGGCACCTTCTTACACTGGGCATCAAAAACACATTTAGCATACCAAGGGACCCTTCTTATATATAATATATTATTATTATAATTATTATTATTTGTTTATTTAGCAGACGCCTTTATCCAAGGCGACTTACAGAGACTCAGGTGTGTGAACTATGCATCAGCTGCAGAGTCACTTACAATTACGTCTCACCCGAAAGACGGAGCACAAGGAGGTTAAGTGACTTGCTCAGGGTCACACAATGAGTCAGTGGCTGAGGTGGGATTTGAACCGGGGATCTCCTGGTTGCAAGTGCTTTTCTTTAACCACTGGACCACACAGTGGTTAAAGATCTCTACCATGGACCAGGCTCTCTTGTTGCAGAGTCTTCTACCCTCAGCTATAACTGCTTATGCATCCCCTTCTATGATGTGTAATCTAGTATACAATATACCTTTTTTGTGTCATTGTGTACTGTGTATATATTTCTTTTTATCTCTCCTTATTAAAAAAAACTGGAAAACCAATAAAAAATTTGCATTAATAATATTCTGAGCCATATCGTGAATTTGATCCGACAAAGTCCTACGAGATAAGCACTCACTCTCCAATAATTAATTTTTCTCCAGACCCAATAACTATGCACTCCTTTACAATTTCTCCTTCCATATGAGGTTAAAGTTTTTTTGCAATGAGTTCTCTCACAGCATAGCTTGCATGCACAACGCTGTCCAGCTCTTTTCTTGGTTTTGTAAAAATGGCTTGCTGTGAATTCAAATTCTTCGCCACAAACCAAGCACACAGGCTTGCATTTAACTTCCACAAAAAAATTATCATTTGTCAATTTTTCATTAAAAACACTCTGCATCCACTTTTCTCCTTTTCTTTGTAGTAGCCATTTTCCAAAATCAAAAAAATATTTTTATACAAGGAGCACAGAAAAGGTTGTTTTTTTTTACAATACTTGAAGCTACCCACAATACAAGTGCATACAGGTGCACATAACCCATGAAAGGAAATAACACTGCCTAGCAACCCCACAATGGGTGTGTTGTTCTACAATTAGAAACTTATTGCCAAATAGCTAACCTACCACCCCACCACTCACAGCCCTGAGTGAGTAACGCTGAGGCCCGTGGGCCTTAGGTTCCAAAAGGAAAGTAAAGCAAACCATCGACTGTAAGATAGAAAAAAATAATAATTAATACAATAACAATATATTATCTATTAAACATAGTGTATAATGTATTGACTAGCAACATGTTTGGATTTTGTATAATGTTGTCATATGTTAGATGAGATTCTGGGATCATTAAGCTAATAACAAGCAAACGATCAAGATGGGCCGAATGGCCTCCTCTCGTTTGTAAACTTTCTTATGTTTGTGTGACTGTCAGGTGATGTGTTTTTACAACATGCTGTGTTCTAATTATCGATGGCTTAACATGTCCCTTGGATCATTATGTATATATATAAAAAATAAATAAATAATTACTAAATATAATGAGCAGGTTTATTAATTAGATGCTAAAATAAAATGTGTTAATAAGTTGCAGAATGCAAATGGGATCACAGCTTCACTGAATGGTATCTCAGAGCGAATCTATGTTTGTTATACTACCTCCAATTATACTAAATCCAAACATTTTGCTATTCAATACATCATATACTATGTTTGATACTGTTATTGTTTTAAATATCATTTATTTTGTATCTTACATTGGGTGGTCTGCTTTGTGCTTCTCAAGCCAGTTGTTTGGAAGCTTGCCCTATAAATAAAACAAAGAAACTACCACAAATATTTTTTACCAATATTTTTCTTACACAAAAACATACCGCAGCACATGACCTTGGGCATGAAATACTGCCTACATCTGAAATGTCTGTATTATAAAAGGAGTTAAAGAGGAATATAAAAAAGCATTTAAATTCTAGGTTGCTGTGGGTTATTAAGATTTCATGCCACCATACATTTCAGTAACAGGCTTTGTTCAAATGCCAAGGGACATGTTAATCCAGTGATAATTACAACACAGCATGTTGTAAAAACTGTTGAAAATTCACATCACCTGATAGTCACACAAACAAAACAAAAAAGCTTTTGTAGAGTCGAAAACATATATATTTGTTTTTAGAAACATTCTTTCATAATTTAATAGAATTACAAAGTCATACGTGCAACCTGTGGATCACATGCATACTGTACATTCCACAACCCCTATCTGGCCAGGACAGTCCTGATTTCCTTGCAAATTCCCAGCATCCCGATGCATAGGAAGTCAATCCTGATATTAATCATAGGAAATTATTCACAGCTCGTCTAGGGCGTTTGCTCTCGCACCATTTTTTTTCTCTTTGTTTATGGCTGCTGACCTTCATTCACTGCACTGCTTGGCAGGGATTGTGTTCACATGACCAGATCTCAGTTTATTGACATATGTCATAACCAATCATATTGCAGAAGCATATCGTTTCCTCACTGCTGCTGCAATATGATTGAGTATAATGAAGGAGCCAGTGGAACATGAAGGCCTAGAGTTAGCTACATCCTTCATTTCTGTACAGCATTCGTTGATCACGGGAAGCGTAGGGTTGAAGGTTCTGAGATATATATTAAATAAAGTCGGGTCCAGCAAATGAAAATGGAATCTATCAAAACAACAACATGTATTCCATGTGGACTTTCTATATTGGACTCAACTCTTCCTAGAATTTTTTTTTAAATTTGTTTTGTATCCATGTTCCATCAATATCTATTAATATTTGGTAAATTTAAACATGCAAAAAAAAATTAAAAATTCCCCAGTTAAGACAATTAAAATGGATTGGTATCCTTGTCTAGATGAAACCAAGCATTGTCCAGACCTCAAAGGTCCTCTTGTTAGTGCCGCCATTAGCACCAGAAGAGGCTGTAGCATTTTCAGTGAAAGGGAGATGTGATTAATTACAACATGGAAGGAAAGAGAAAGGAAAGCTGATAACCTACATCATGTAGTTAAAAAAAGCTGATTGGTAAATGTATTGATTTAAGATTGAGGGGCATATTTCCTTGTTTTTAAGTTTAGGTGACCAATTTTTACCCCAATTTTCTCTGCAAATCAGAATCAGAAACACTCACCTACTGCTCCCCCAGATAGAGGATTTCTGGCTGTTTTTATGCAGGTGGCCACTCCCCAATTAGCACCAATTTGCACTAACTGGAGAGTGGCCACACCTGTGATTGCTGGCAGAGACATTAACCCCGTCCATGCCACAGACATATTTGGTATAGACTAGTGTATCATACAGTTGATTTAAAAAAAACAACTTTTGTTCTAGGAAGTGTCAATAACTGGAATCTGCAGATTTTTTTGTTCCTGTAAAATCAACTTCAGTGAGAGACAGCTAAACAGTTAAGTTAAGAGACTGTACTTAAGGACAAAAATAAGCACAGCATTAACAATATTGAAGGTATGTCGATAACGATTTCTGTTCAGTTTCAAGTAGCCTAAAATTACATGTAAATGAATGCAGTTTTCATTATTGTGCATTTAAATATTGTAGCACTGGATTAAATTGCTATTGGAAAAGGCAGTCTTGACAACAGAGCACGGTTCAAAAGCCAGCAGTACACGATTTTCCACTCTCTGAATCCACACACTCTCACACACCTGATGCACCCTCTTTTATCCCCACTCAGACCCATACACAGAAACACAAAGTTACAAGTATGTGAGGCTCGACCAATCAGCGCCCACTGACCTTTAACTAACAACAATGTAACAGATTCCTCACCCAATCAGAGTCCTGTACAGCTGCATGGGGTTCACGTGAACAGCAGACATGTCTATTTAATAACCCCGGAGGGTTGTGGGTTCAATCCCCAGTGGGGGACACTGCTGTTGTACCCTTGAGCAAGGTACTTTACCTAGATTGCTCCAGTAAAAACCCAACTGTATAAATGGGTAATTGTATATAAAATAATGTGATATCTGTATAATGTGAAATAATGTATAATGTGATATCTTGTAACAATTGTAAGTCGCCCTGGATAAGGGCGTCTGCTAAGAAATAAATAATAATAATAATAATAACATGTGCTCAGGAACAGTCATTGTTTAAAAACAACGACACCAAACTCCTAGAAGCAACTAAAGTGTGTCAAGATAGATTTGCCAATTGTATTGTTTATAAATGTTATGAAAAAAATACCATTAAAACTCTAATACACGTTTAACACGGTTTAAATACAATTACAGTAGAAACCCTTTAGTACTACCAGACAATGTAAATCTGTGCCTTTTCAGCTGACCATGGTGGATGCGGTGCCTTTTTTATTTCTTTATATTTCAATATTGATACAATAATATATTACAGATGTTAAAAATAAAGTACTGGATTCCTGTACCTAGCTTAAAATTACAGCTAAAACAATCTATTGATGTTTGACCCTGGACAAGACCATGTATTTTATTATGCCTCAACCCTAGCCAAATGTAGAACTGCAGAAACACAGGTGATTACAAATTAGTTAGCAATTAGCAGCATCACATCTGCATTAAATTGCTGCCTATATTGTTTTTAGACAGTGGCACTTGCCTATGGATTCTTTCACACATCAAAACACAAAAACACTTTAGTAGCTTGGTTCTCAAAGACCTTTTAATATAGGTATTAGATACTCTGAACATTACAGCAAAGTGCTGTTTGATTGGACTATTACAGTATGGAGCACAATGATTTTTCATGAATGAGGTGAAAATCCCAACAGAGTGAAATCAATCTCTGCTAGAAGCCTTGAACTATTGATCTGCCTAAAGTATTATATTACTGATTCTTGGAGCTTTAGATTTAAACAAAAAAAAAAAAAAAAATTGAGAACTGATGAAAATGTCCCACTAAAATATGTGATTACTTTAATTAATTTATCATATGAATCTACCAATAAAACCTCAAAAGATTCTAGTTAGATAGAAACTCATAAGCTAGTTAATTTAACAAGTAGAACCCTATTTAACAACCAAAACCAGTACCAGTATTGTAGCAAGATGGCAGCAAGTAAAGCAGAGAAGAAGTGCTAAACTCCAACTTGAGCTTTATTGACGAAGCCAGAATAATACAGGCACAATAACAGACACAATGCTCTTTTTAAGCACAAGCACACAGCCTCTGGGCATCTCAAAAGAGGGCTTTATAGCTCTAGGGTCCCTAAACCACTAGTAACATCCCCTCGAGACAACACCCCCAAATCAGCCATTCGGAGCATAAATAAATTGTAACGCTTTATAACTTTCATACAAAAGAAGCATTGAAACAGAATACTTATGACTGGTCAGTCCCACGTACGCAATCCCAATCAGAACACCTTTGTTTTGCAGCAGTCTTTCAATTCATAGCACCTTACTTTCACAGCAGTCTCCAAATTAATAGCACGGAATCAATGCATTGCTTAGAACAATAATGTACCTGCTTTACCTGTTGTTTCTTGTTATAGCCTATACAGTCAGTATCTACTAAATGATACTTGGGAGATGTATTAGACATGTTGATGTTGTTTTCATCTTAAATAACGTACAGTACTAATTTAGAATGATCAACATATAGTTGTTTGCCTGGCGTCACCTACACTAGTGAGACAAGCAATTGCTACCCCCCCCCCCCCTTTTTTAAAACACTCCAAATTTAAATACTTTTTGTGTAGCACAGAGAAAAACAAAGGGATATATGTTCTACAGATGTATTAGGAAAGGGTATGACTGTATTCAATGAAGTAGTCTTAACTGAGTCTAAATCCAGCAGATTTGGAGCTCTTTAGATTTAAGTTGCATGAATCCTGACTTGCATTTGATTGCATTTTGTAATTAAAGACTGAACCTGAACTGAGTTGTTTCCTCTTCTGATACAGTCCAGACCAATCATTTTTATAGTGACACTTAAGGTAAACTTAGCTTACTAAGCTAACAAAAGTTAACACATTTTGTTGATTGTGTGTTAATAGTTAGTTATTTATATTAACCATATACACATGATAAAAAGGTAAAAGAAAACCTAATGTTGTTAGAACATTTGTTTGTTGTTTGCATTATCAATCACATCAGATGCACATTTCTAAACATGTCATTATTCCCTGCAATTGTATTCAAAATGTAACTGCCCATAAATGAAGTGCACTCAGCCTTAGAGTGCAGCAGAATAGACAGCACAGGCATGGCAGACAGGCCCTAGTCTGAGGCCCCAATTAGTATTTTCATGTTTTTAAATAGTAATTCTACCCATGAAAGATTTCCTTTCTGGTAGAGTTTTATTTGAATTTGACACTAGGTAGCATGCATCAAAATCATTAAGACAATGTAGCACTGTATAAATAGACTTTTTAATGGCCATGACACTATATGCGAAGATAAACCATGAAAATGAATTTGTGAAAAATCAGTAAAACCTGAAAGAAATGACCTTACTTAATCAACTTTTCTCCTGTGCCTCCTCATTAATTCTCTGTTGTGTTAAGTGCTTCTGAATGCTCACACATACAGCATGCAATATTATTCAAAATTCCCCTTTCATAGACAACATACTTCTAACCCAATTACATGTTTAATACTCAAACATGTTATACTGTTTTAAAATCTGAAATGACAAGCTTGTCATTTCTGGAGCAGTAGTATTACTTTCATTTGGCTTTTTTACACCGACTTGTCTACAGTCAGTGCCATAACTGAGACAAATTAAGCTGATCAAAAGACAGCTATAACTGATTCAGCTGACAAATAACTCAGCAGGGTTGCGCATACATCTGAGCTGAGGATGCTGTCTGCAACACCCAACCCCTCTTGTTACGGTTATGTTGGGGTTGTTTCCATGCTTGATCAGTGTGGGATAGAACTGTCATGCCATCTATGCTTTACCAGTTTTTGGCATCAAGATGAGTCTTCTATATATCTCAAACTTCAATTTATGTATCCTAATTTGTGCCAATGCATGAATACAAATGGTCAGGCAAATATGTAGGAAGACAGATAGATAAGTAGACAGATAACAGATCATCACATATTCAGTAATATTCATCAGTGATTTGTACACTGGGTGTTACATACACTGTAATATAATCAAATGTGTCCTTGTTAATCTCCAAATAAGCATGCTCTGCCTTTAAGTACCTAAACTGTGGTCCTATGTTGATTGCTATTCAGGTTTCCCTTTTCATTGCTTCCTGAAATTATAATTTAATTTGACTGGAAACACTTCAAAAGTAGCCATAAAAATTCATGAGGAGAATTGCCTTACATGTTTTCTAACCAGATATTTATGGAGCTATTTTACAGAACAGATACAAGACGTATGAGAAATATCTCAGTATATTTTATTAGGTGTCCGTGTCTAATGCCCGTAAAAAATCTCCTAAAGATTTTGGACTTAGCAGAAATCTCGGATCACAATACTTATGTGTGTCCTACATTTTGGCTCCCAGTCAGAAGGGGTTTTAAGACCTCCTATACCAGCACTTGGACAGATTATCTTACATTAATGGCAAGGACGGCTAAGCCCTGAAATCTCCCTCCATTATTCAAATCTGGTACTTCATTAGCAATATAGATGTATAACTTTCGACCGCATGAGTTTAGAGGATTGAGTTAAGCTTTTAAACTCAAGACATTTAACCACTATTTTGAAAGCCATCCCATTTTTTTGACCTTGCCTTACAATAGAGAGGGTTCTATATACAGTAGGCAGCAGACTTTATATATCCTGTGGGTTTAAATTAAAATATAAAAAACTTCAAAAACCCTTTTTAATTGCAAAAATGAAGAGGACACACTTCAAAGAATCTTCACATGATTTGCATGCTGACATTTGAAAAGCATTTTTAACTTCCATTTAAAGCTGTTAGTCTTCCATCACAGAAGTGAAACCCAGTGGACATTATAATACGTGATCTACTTTGACTTTAATGTAAAGCAGTTTCAAAATGTAACAAGTCATTACTCATGAAATTATGGAATAGTATACCATTTATTTATATTTTTGTATAATGTGTGTATTTAAAAATATGTCTTTGCTGTATTATTAAAGTTTGATTTTATGATATAAACACAACTGGAAGGCTAGCACAGTATCAGCATAATACATGTTATAACACAAATCCACAGGTTATTATGAGCTTTCTCAAATTAGCATAACTAAACAGGCACCAGAGACCTAACCACATTGGATGATGTGGAAAGTTAAAAAGGCAGTTCTGCATGAAGCTTTACTTTTCTCTGTATTACTACCATCTGTTCCATGGTTTATCTGACCTAGCTGTCCCAACTCCACTGCCCAGCAACACAACTCCCCCGACCCCTGTGTGTGTTCCCGAAGCCCCACTCACACAGAAACATACCCACCAGTGCGTGGATATGGCAATATGCATTGAAGTTGATTCCTAGCTAGTCAAAGTATAATTATTATTTTTTTACAGTTCTTGCTGGCCAGATTTTAAAAGCTGTTGGTTGTTTGTCCAAGCAATTGAGCTGCATTTTGTTTACATTACCCATTGTACCTATTTTAACACTTCTACTTTTTAACAAGATGAATACATACTATACATGAAAACAATGCAAGCAACCCAAGGAGAACAATGCACAAAACCTTTCAAATTAAACTACAAGCTGAGGGTGTTTGTGCAGCGTATCACTGACCAAATAATCACTTACCAAATACAACACGCACACAGTTCTGACATGCAGAAATCATATTCTACAAATACTTAATAGGGACCAGTAATTCAAAGGTCTTTTTACACAAATTAACACATTATAATTATATAGTCTTGATGCATTCCACACTTATTCTAAACGTTATCCTATTTTTTATTTTTTTATTTTATTTATTGTATCTACATGTTGAGGTCTGATTTCAAGCACCCCACCCGTCTCTCCCCATGGAGAATGTTTGATTAAAGTGTTTAACTGCAGTTGAATTTCTGGTAGTTCCTAAATATTCAGATAAGGTAAGATATAAAAAAATCCAAGAATATATATATATATATATATATATATATATATATATATATATATATATATATATATTGTGAGACAGCAGGGAGGGGGTTAAAACCTCCCTACGCAGAAAACGGGTGAAAATGCACACTGGTTTTAGTTTAATTGTATTTGTTTATTGTTAATTTAAATTGGTTAATTGTTTTATTGTTTAATTATCCCCTGCACCTGGTGGTTGTTATTAAATTAGGACCAGGTGCAGGGTATTTAAGGAGTGAAGCCAGAATGCTCCGGGCTGCTGAGTAGAAGGAAGCAGGAGAGGTGCTCTGCTTCTGAGCAGTCAGGAGAAAGAGGTACGGTTTAAACCTGTGAAGGTTTGGGGCAGGTAAACGGCTTAGCCGTCCTGCGAGTGAGTCAGGTTCCAGTGTGTATAGTAAGCGGAGTTAGGTTTTGTTTTGTGTTTATTTTGTTTCTGTTTAATAAAAATAGCGCAGCCGCGCTTTAAACCTCCATTTCTCTGTCCTGGGTCGCAGTTCTTAAAGGGGCACGAACCCGAGTGAGTGGCAAGCTCGCTCACAATATATATATATATATATATATATATATATATATATATATATATATATATATATATATATATATATATATTTACAGTGCCTATAGAAAGTCACACCCCCTTAAACTGTTTTCACATTTTGTTGTGTCAGTGCCTCAGAGTTTCATGCATTTAAATGAGGATTGTTTCGACTTATCTACACACCATACTCTGCACTGTTAAGGGGAAAAAAGTTTTTATTGAGAAAAAAATTATATATTAAAAATACAAAACTGAAAGATCATAATTGGATAAGTCTCCACCCCCCTGAGTTAATACTCGGTGGAAGCACCTTTGGCAGCAATTACAGCTGTGAGTCGGTTGGGATAGGTATCT
Organism: Acipenser ruthenus; assembly: GCF_902713425.1. Lineage (NCBI taxonomy): Eukaryota > Metazoa > Chordata > Actinopteri > Acipenseriformes > Acipenseridae > Acipenser > Acipenser ruthenus. The sequence continues at coordinate 100,906,922 of NC_081190.1, read as the reverse complement.
ACCAACTTTGTACACCTAGATTTGGCAATATTTGACCATTCTTCTTTACAAAACTGTCCAAGCTCTGTAAAGTTCCTTGGGGAGCGTTGATGGACAGCAAACTTCAAGTCATGCCACAAATTTTCGATTGGATTTAGTTCGGGGCTCTGACTGGGCCACTCAAGGACATTTACCTTTTTGTTCCTTAGCCACTCCAGTGTAGCTTTGGCTGTGTGCTTTGGGTCGTTGTCATGCTGAAAGGTGAACTTCCGTCCCAGTTTCAGCTTTCTTGCAGAGGGCAGCAGGTTTTCCACAAGGACTTCTCTGTACTTTGCTCCATTCATTTTCCCTTCTATCCTGACAAGTGCCCCAGTCCCTGCCGATGAGAAACATCCCCATAACGTGATGCTGCCTCCACCATGCTTCACAGTAGGGATGGTGTTCTTTGGTTGATGCGCTGTGTTGGGTTTGCGCCAAACATAACACTTTGCATTTAGGACAAAAAGTTCCATTTTAATTTCGTCAGACCACAAAAACTTTTTGCCATATGGCTACAGAATCTCCTGAGTGTTTTTTTGCATACTGCAAACAGGATTCAAGGTGGGCTTTCTTGAGTAATGGCTTCCTTCTTGCCACCCTACCATACAGGCCAGATTTGTGGAGTGCTTGGGATATTGTTGTCACATGCACACTTTGACCAGTCTTGACCATAAAAGCCTGTAGCTCTTGCAAAGTTGCCATTGGCCTCTTGGTAGCCTCTCTGATCAGTCTCCTTCTTGCTCGGTCATCCAGTTTGGAGGGATGGCCTGATCTAGGCAGGGTCTTGGTGGTGCTATACACCTTCCACTTCTTAATAATTGTCTTGACCGTGCTCCAAGGGATAGTCAAAGCTTTGATATTTTTGTATACCCATCCCCTGATCTGTGCCTTTCAACAACTTTGTCCCGGAGTTCTTTTGAAAGCGTCTTGGTGCTCATGGTTGAGTCTTTGCTTTGAAATGCACTACCCAGCAGAGGGAACCTACAGGAACTGCCGAATTTATCCAGAAATCGTGTGAATCACTACAACTTAACACAGGTGGAGGCCACTTAACTTGGTGTGTGATTTTGAAGGCGACAGGTTACACCTGATTGCTATTACAAGGGGGGTGGACACTTATCCAACCAAGCTATTTCATTTTTTATTTTTTATTAATTTTCTACAAATGTCTAGAATATTTTTTTCACTTGGAAGTTGTAGGGTAGGATGTGTAGATAAATGAAAACAAAAAAACAATTTTAATGCATTTTAATTCCAGACTATAAGGCAACAAAAGGTGAAAATCTTGAAAGGGGGTGTAGACTTTCTATAGGCACTGTACATATAAAATCCAGGGAATGTTTTTTTTTTTTTATTGTTATTATTTTATCTCTTTAAATACACTACAGAAAATTGCTGTCTTTTAAACAAAGGGTTGGAATTAACAGCAATCCAGCACAATGGAATGCCATTCAGGTTAAACTTTAATCAGGCTGACATTTCAGCTGTGTTAATTAGATATCAACTGGGCACCAGGTATTATTATTATTATTATTTATTATAACAATTCTAATATGCAGATGATTATGTTCATATGAAATGTATAAAGGTCTGGGATGTCTTGCCTGCCTGGCCCCAGAGTTTCACATTAGGACAAAACTAGTATCTGATGTAATCTGATATTGAAAGCCTATATGATTTAAAATACCACTGCTGATATAGTGCTTGAGGGTTATTACACTAATCAGGCATTTTATATTTTTAGATGGTATCAATTGTAAAATCAACTCATGTCTGTATTTGCAGATAATATTACTTTATGTATGTAGAGTAGAGGATATTTTGTCTAATAACATTCTTACGACATGACAAGCATGGAACAGGAGTATAATGGCAATGACAGAATGAGTTAGATAAATATCAGTATCGAAAACTCCTAAAGTTTAATATTGTAAAATGTTATCTTGTATTGTGCCCCATAGTGATGATCAGCTTCATAATATAATATGTTCCTGGGTATCTGTTTACCACTGTCTTCCATAGAAGAATCCATGTGAGAGGTCACATAAGAAACCACATCTTGTTGGCATTCTAGTTTCTTAACATTTATCAGCAGAAAATAAATGGGCTGTTGCAACTCTGGTGGAACATCTCAAAGTGCTGCATAGCATAAAATACATCAGCAATTGTTAATAAAATTACATCAGATACATTAAAAACAGCATTTAAAAGCAAAGCAATTTTTTAAGAGTAAATACAAAAGCCCACTAAACTGGCTCTCCCATCATCATTTGATATGAAAAATAATATATTTTAAACAGTCTCTTTAAACCTCTTTAAATCTCAAAAATCTCCTTAAACAGTTGCTCAAAATTTTGTGTTCTGGTAAAACATGTATTTTGATCACCCTGGTTGTTGTGTGCACAATAGTTAATAAAAGAACTGTACTATACATATCAAATCATTCTTCCTGAACTGCTGTTATTTATGTCCTTAAAGGTTGGTCTTTGTAAGTTATTAATCTGCAAGCAATGTTAGTTATATAAAGAAATTATAAATGGCCTTTAAATCTTTTGAGCAAGTGCAAAATTATTTCAGGAAATGTTCTTTAATTATAAGTGCAAACCTTTGTAAATTGCCTGAAGGTAAAGTATTACAAATGATTCAATGCACACGCAGCTCATAAAAAAATTATGAAAATACCCCAAGGTACTCCATTGTGAGTTGTGAAAACTGCCATTGTCCAAACTCAATTTTTTAAGAAACTTCATGGATAAAATAGTAATGTCATAGAACAGCAGGCTTGTAATCTTAGATTATATATATATATATACAGTGCCTTGCGAAAGTATTCGGCCCCCTTGAACTTTGCGACCTTTTGCCACATTTCAGGCTTCAAACATAAAGATATGAAACTGTAATTTTTTGTGAAGAATCAACAACAAGTGGGACACAATCATGAAGTGGAACGAAATTTATTGGATATTTCAAACTTTTTTAACAAATAAAAAACTGAAAAATTGGGCGTGCAAAATTATTCAGCCCCCTTAAGTTAATACTTTGTAGCGCCACCTTTTGCTGCGATTACAGCTGTAAGTCGCTTGGGGTATGTCTCTATCAGTTTTGCACATCGAGAGACTGAAATTTTTGCCCATTCCTCCTTGCAAAACAGCTCGAGCTCAGTGAGGTTGGATGGAGAGCATTTGTGAACAGCAGTTTCCAGTTCTTTCCACAGATTCTCGATTGGATTCAGGTCTGGACTTTGACTTGGCCATTCTAACACCTGGATATGTTTATTTGTGAACCATTGCATTGTAGATTTTGCTTTATGTTTTGGATCATTGTCTTGTTGGAAGACAAATCTCCGTCACAGTCTCAGGTCTTTTGCAGACTCCATCAGGTTTTCTTCCAGAATGGTCCTGTATTTGGCTCCATCCATCTTCCCATCAATTTTAACCATCTTCCCTGTCCCTGCTGAAGAAAAGCAGGCCCAAACCATGATGCTGCCACCACCATGTTTGACAGTGGGGATGGTGTGTTCAGGGTGATGAGCTGTGTTGCTTTTACGCCAAACATAACGTTTTGCATTGTTGCCAAAAAGTTCGATTTTGGTTTCATCTGACCAGAGCACCTTCTTCCACATGTTTGGTGTGTCTCCCAGGTGGCTTGTGGCAAACTGTAAACGACACTTTTTATGGATATCTTTAAGAAATGGCTTTCTTCTTGCCACTCTTCCATAAAGGCCAGATTTGTGCAGTATACGACTGATTGTTGTCCTATGGACAGAGTCTCCCACCTCAGCTGTAGATCTCTGCAGTTCATCCAGAGTGATCATGGGCCTCTTGGCTGCATCTCTGATCAGTCTTCTCCTTGTATGAGCTGAAAGTTTAGAGGGACGGCCAGGTCTTGGTAGATTTGCAGTGGTCTGATACTCCTTCCATTTCAATATTATCGCTTGCACAGTGCTCCTTGGGATTTTTGAAGCTTGGGAAATCTTTTTGTATCCAAATCCGGCTTTAAACTTCTCCACAACAGTATCTCGGACCTGCCTGGTGTGTTCCTTGTTCTTCATGATGCTCTCTGCGCTTTAAACGGACCTCTGAGACTATCACAGTGCAGGTGCATTTATACGGAGACTTGATTACACACAGGTATATTCTATTTATCATCAATTGGTCATTTAGGTCAACATTGGATCATTCAGAGATCCTCACTGAACTTCTGGAGAGAGTTTGCTGCACTGAAAGTAAAGGGGCTGAATAATTTTGCACGCCCAATTTTTCAGTTTTTTATTTGTTAAAAAAGTTTGAAATATCCAATAAATTTCGTTCCACTTCATGATTGTGTCCCACTTGTTGTTGATTCTTCACAAAAAATTACAGTTTCATATCTTTATGTTTGAAGCCTGAAATGTGGCAAAAGGTCGCAAAGTTCAAGGGGGCCGAATACTTTCGCAAGGCACTGTATATATATATATATATATATATATATATATATATATATATATATATATATATATATACTGATGCACAGAAGAAATGCAACACTCAGGTCTAATGGATTTAATCAAATATTTTAAACATAGATATCAAACAAAATCACAGAAAATGTGAACAAAAATACAGATCAAAGAATCATAATACGTTTTCAGTATGAAATGTGATACGCTGTCAATGAAAACATTACAAAGTTTGTATCGGGTATGACCACCCTGAGCATTAACACAATCCTGGCATTGTTGATGAATAGACCTGATCAGCCTGTGGATAGAGTGCTGTGGGATGTTCCACCACACTTCCTGTGCAGCTGCAGCCAGCTGGCGAAGGTTGGCTGGTTGCTGTTGTCTCCTGTGGATGGCACTGGCGATTTGGTCCCACAGATGTTCTGTTGGACTCAGGTCAGGAGAAAAAGCTGGCCATGGCAAGACCTTGACATTGTTTTCTTGATGTTGTGCAATTGCAATCCTAGCACTGTGTGGTCTTGCATTGTCCTGTTGGAAAATCGACAGTTCTGGATTGGCTTGCAGGAATGGAAAAATTGTTGCCTCAAGGACTTCGTCAATGTATCGCTGAGCAGTAAGGTTGCCCTCAATCTGCACCAAAGGTGTTCTTGTGTTAAAGGAGATTCCTCCCCACATCATCACACTTCAACAGCCCCACTGGTTGGCTTGAACAACCCAACAGTCTGCATAACACTCACCACGACGTCTCTACACACGTTGTCTTTCGTCAGGTCTGTCAAGGGCAAAACGGCATTCATCGATGAATAAAACACTCCACCACTCTCTCTGCCGCCACCTCAGATGTTCTCTGGCCCACAGAAGATGGTGATTTCGTCTCTCAGCGGTCAACATGTTACCCCTGAACGGCTTCCTGGCATGCAAATCATTTTCATGCAGACGGCGAGCTACAGTCATTCTGCTGATGTCCGGGTTATTTCTTCCTGGAATTTCTCATGCTGTAGCCACTGCACTCTGAAAACAATTGTGCAGATGTATGTATGTGCCCAGTGAGCTACTGATGTAAAACTTAGACTGTTGTGTTTTCTTGTGCAAATATATATATATATATATATATATATATATATATATATATATATATATATATATATATATATATATATATATATATATATAGTAACACAGCAGGGAGGGGGTTTAAATCCTCCCTGCATAAAACATGTACGCCTGCACGTTTTGTTAATTGTTTTATTGTTTTGTTTAATTGTTTTATTAGTTAATTATAACCTGCACCTGGCTGTTATTGTAAATTAGAGCCAGGTGCAGGATATAAAAAAGAAGCAGTCAGTCTGCACAAGGCTGCTGTGTGAAGAGCCCGCTTGCGAGTGCGTGCAGGCGTACAAAGACAAAGGTAGTGTGAAACCTTTTGTGGTGTGTGCTGTATAAATTTGTGTTTGTTGTTTTCTTTGGCAACAGGTAGACAGCTTAGCTGTCCTGTTTATAGTTTAGGTTCCTGTTTGGTGTAGTTAGTGCTCAAGAAAGAGCTAGGTGTTTGTTTTGTTTGTTTTGTTTTTGTATTTGTTTATTTAAAATTAGCGCATAAGCGCTTGAAAAACCGCAATTTCCTGTGACCTGGGTCTGTTTTAAAGGGGCAACGAACCCGAGTGGGTGTGGTTTTGTTACAATTATATATATATTATATATATAATTTTTTCATGTGGTAAATCAACACATATACCAGTTATTTTATAGATTGACCGCTGAGCTGGTAAATCTACACATTTACCGGTTAATCTATATATAGATTTACCGATTTTACACATGAACCGTAACACACACACACACACGTGTGTATATATATATGTATATATATATATATATATATATATATATATATATATATATATAGCACAGCCTTGTGGCTGAGGAGAGAGAGAGGGAGAGGGGAGGGAAAGAGAGATAGAAAGGAAGAGAAAGAGAGAGATACACAGACAAACGCACACATGAACCGTGATGGAAATAAGACTCCTATTGCACAGCACTTTCACCCATTACTAGCAACCATTACATGTATTGAACTAATTCAGTTATCAGCAAGAAACAGTTAGTCAATTAAATGATTATTAAAAGTATATTACAAATATTAAAATTACCAGATGTTACAGTGGTCACATGAATATGAAGTAATAGTTAGTCTTATTCACAACTTCATGAGCTACTCACTTGCTCACAGTTGTTGTCTGAAGATAGAAATTAAACAGAAACCTAATTTCATTAAATTTGGAATGATTAAGATGGTTGTTATTATTTGTATGGCCAAACTGCTGTTACTGTAGAAAATGATACCAGAGCCCTGCTTTCAGTGGTCTGTAGTTGTAGCACTGACATTCACATTAATGCAAGAGAGATGCTAAACTGGACAGGGGATTCATTAATATTAGTTGACAGCATAGATTAATGTTATAAGTGCAATAATACACGCTGCAGGGTGAGCAATAAGACATACTGCACGGCTGGGACAATGGCTTGTGTCATTGCATATCAAGAGGTTAGCCAGGTCTGTATTGAAAAATTGTGTTATATTATTATTATTTTTATATTATTATTTGTTTATTAAGCAGACACCTTTATCCAAGCCGACTTACAGAGACTATATATACAGCATCTGATTGGCTTGTTTGTAAGCATCCGCATTGTTGAAAGAAGTAACATAGATATATATATATACAAACATAGGATGATCTGATGATGCAGTCCATGGTGCACCAGCATTAATCATTTTTTCATGTGGGCTCGGTTTCATTTCCTAGCTGGTTTATGCTCTAGGAGGTGTGAATCAAAATATAAGCTTCATTATGATTGTGTTGAACAGAATCAAAACACAACACAAGTAGTTGGAAATAGCAATTTTATCCCATTAACTAATCTCACGCACAGAGTTCAGTATTATTTCTCATGCACCACCTAGTGCACCCTGTGCATTAGGTTGCTGATATCAGCTTGTTTATTAAGTATACACTTTATTTAAACTCATACTTTAATCTGACACTCATACTTTGAAATGTATTTTTGTTTACGACTGTAAGTCGCCCTGGATAAGGGTGTCTGCTAAGAAATAAATAATAATAATAATACTTTAAACTTGTACTTACATGTACATGAGTTACAAGCATCAACAGCACATTTAAAAAATGAGACCCATTATAATTTTAAATACTGAGTGCATATATAGGAAAAAAAAAAACTTTACAAAAGGCATTCGACAGTTGCACCAAGAAAAATAAATTACATTTATTTAAATTACACAAAGTACATTTGTGAGACTCTGGAATTAGTCTTTGTGGTTTATCCCACATTAAACCATTAATGAAATATTTATATTTTAGTTTAAATGATGAAAGATTATACAGTCAGCACTCACATATCCGACCCTATAAAATGTTGACTTCAGTGACGGTTATATGAGTGTGACACATATCTGATTATTTCATTTTGGCCGGTTCCAACACTTTTTTCAGGGAACACAAAAAGATACAATGTCAAAATTACATAGCTGAAAGGCCTGTGTTTTAAAATAAGTAGGCTTCCATTTAGATGTACTGTAGTTGGTTTTGTTGGTACAGTATTATATTTTCAACAGAAGAAGTATTTTAATTCAGAACGATATGATTTTGAAAATATCACTTGCCAAAAGAGATGACTGTGGACACATGGACTGTAATACAGTACATACTTTTAAATTCAGTACATATTGCAGCAGTATGTAAAATTCCTCGTTAATGACCCAACAGCAAAATGAAAATAACATGTTATCCATGCACGGAACTGCGTAAAACGTAAAAGGCAATGCAATTTAGCAAAAGATAGAAAAACCCAGGTACCAGAAATAAAACAGTATCAAAGGCAGTATTAAAAATTGCAGAATGTAGTGCTCGATAAGGACCTAATGCCAGTTCACTTGCAAATGAAAATGCACAAAAGCAACTAAAGATCACAGATTAAAAATAAAATGCATCACAATATCTAAAACTGTTCAATGATTAACTTTTACATTACCGAAGCTTGTCTTGTTCGCTTTGTTTTTGCTGCATTTTAGTCATGTAAAATTGGAGGAAGCCTGCACAATAAAGACAGACTGATTTGGCATGCCAGAAAATAAATAAAACCGCGGGCTGTGATGGATAAACAGGTACATTGTAACATTGAAGATTATTATTATTTGTTTATTTATTATTATTTGTTTATTTAGCAGACGCCTTTATCCAAGGTGACTTACAGAGACTAGAGTGTGTGAACTATGCATCAGCTGCAGAGTCACTTACAACTACGTCTCACCCGAAAAACGGAGCACAAGGAGGTTAAGTGACTTGCTCAGGGTCATACAATGAGTCAGTGGCTGAGGTGGGATTTGAACCGGGGACTTATTGGTTACAAGCCCGTTTCTTTAACCACTGGACCACACAGCCTCCTCCTGAAGAGATGGGCTTTGTATCAGAAAACTGGTGTGAGTCGGAAATCCGAGTGCTGACTAGTTAAATATTACCAAAAATGGTATTTGCCATCTATACCGTACTATAACTAGATCACCAGCTGTGTTCCTCTGGTACCATTTGCTGCTTGTTTAAAATATCTTGACAGCTTAATGACCTTTTAAAGTAATTTTGTTTCCACAGCCCTGTTGTCATGTCTTCCTGTGCTTAGAAGTTAATGCTATTTGAATAGATGTGCAGTAAGGTTCGCCTACGGTTGTAAAGCAGTCAGAATGCATATTTTGCCCTTAAGCGTATGCTAATGTCGTGCACTGTGTCCAAAATATTTTGTGAATCAGAATATAAGCTAAGACACTAAAACACCATTTGAACTTGTTTACAAAACCAGATGGCCCTTTCAGCTTTTTTTGGCAGTCATTTTGTATACGGTAGTATAATGTCATACACGTGTCAGATACAGATGCATTGTAGTTTGGAGTCTTATGGTACATCATCAAAGTGCATGTTTAAAATGTCAGAGCGTGAGCCCAGCATTTGGATATGAACCTAATGAGAATGATTTGCATACTGTTGGTACGCATTGATATTGGTATTATTAGAAATATATTGTTTTTAATGTCACATTGTGTATTGGGTAGTTTAATGATGACAGAATGTCTTGGATATCGATAGGCACATCAATAAGAGAAAGAAAGAAAGAAAGAAAGAAAGAAAGAAAGAAAGAAAGAAAGAAATATTTCCACAGTGTAGTGAACCCTATAAAGAGTAAGTAGCGGGGTTCTGAAAAAATATAACTTGACACGTCCCCACGTACCCCAGTGCACTACAGCGTCCATTTTGAAAAGAGCTTTGAAACAGACTTTAACGTTATAAGTGTAAAAAGCTGTCGGGATGTTAACTATGTAAATAAAAATTATGATTATGTTGTCCTTTTCAGACTCATTTTCTTCAGCCTGTTTTCTGTCTTTTGTTTTATCAGGGAGACTTTCAGATGCCCTTTCGAAGACTCTTTGTAGTGATTTATTGTACACTGGTTAGTGGTGTACTTTTAAGTAGTATAAACTCTGGAACCCAGCCAGCTGAGGAAAGCTTGCTCTCACCTCAACCCGGAACCTGATTAGACGAGACCCTGAAAGATGTAGACTGCATGTATGCAGTCCTTAAGTAGAGGAGGCAGTCATTAGCCTTATGCCATCTGTATGGTATCTGTACACTAGATAGGCAGGGTGTAAGCATAGTTCATGGGTTCCAAGTTATATGCGACTTGACAGAGGCTGACCACCATCAAGAAACCATCACAAATTCCTTGAATTGTGATGCACCAGTGAAGTACAGCAGTTGTATCCCCCATACCTTGGTGACACTGACCCATAGCGCACTAGGCCTTCATTAATTCTTATTTAAAAGAACACCTTAGCCCTTTTATGGTTAACATTTTTAAAATGGAATATCAGTTCTACTTTTATTTTTTGGGGGGTATTGGTTAAAATGTTCTTACTGAATAGTCCATTATCACCAATGCTAGTTATACAGTACGTTTTTAATGATTATTTTGTCTTTCTTTCAGAATTAGAAAAATATAAGCAACTTTCCATAACAACCTGGCTCCAGTAATTACAGTGCTCCAGACAGAGCCCTGGAAAGCTACAGTGAATCTCTGGTGGAATAGACTATTTGAATCCCTGGATTACAATTGGATGCTATGAATCTTAATTTGCTGAAACAATTGATTATTGGATAAAGAGGATGGTCTTACCAGAAAGTATTCCTAACTTTTCATCCTGGTCGGCTGATTAGGTTAATTATCAGCAAAGACAAGTGGAATCCTCATGTGAAACTGTGTTGCCGTTGATTGCAAAAATTTTGTGCAGATGTAAGCAAAGTCATCAAATTCTCAAGAGCACAATCAAACACTACCACTAATTATGAGAGGAAATTACCAAAGGCTATTCGCGTATGCCCTCTTTAATTGTGTGGTGTTGCAAGCCTGCAGTAATTAGCAGTTAATTGAAGAGGTTAGAAATCGATGTACAAAAAGTTCTTGAAGTGATGGAACTCCCTGTGGGAATCACATCAGCTTATCTCCATCATACTTCCTTAATAAAAATACATAAATGCCCATGATCATGAATTTTTACACAATTACTAACATGTATTACATATTTTTTTCAAAGCAGAAGGTAAGTGACAAACTTTGTCTGACATTTGGCACAGATCAAAAGTTGTCCCTTTTTTCTATCATTTCCATTTGTACTGTTCATGAATTCAATTCAATTCTTAGTCATCTTTAAGTATTGCCTTCTGCTAATAAATACGGATCAGAAATATTAAAATTGGCTTAATGATGTTTTGAAAGGTACCTGTAAAGTCATGTAACAAGGAACTGGGGAACATACCTACCTGCACTTAGATAGCAGCAAGGTCTAAAAAAAGCATTCCCTTTCATCTCGACTATAAGCATCTATTACCCTTGGGTTGTTCCTGTAACCTCTCAAGGAACATATCAAAGCTGTACAGAGAGCATGCTGTGCAGCTTATCTTTGCACCTGCACTGAAGCAAGCGCATAACATTGAACACACACCTATAGCCCTCATCGTTAATTCTTCTATAGAACTGGAAGGACCACCCTTTGTCTCTTAACATAATTAGGAGATTGCAACTGGGTTCCGTGTTCAAGCAGAAAATACATAGAAGCCTTGAGACTTTAAATAGTTCTATTCTTCCCTGTGCCATTCCAGCTGAGCCCCTGTTGAGTGAGTGTTAACGGTGGCACTAAAGGTAAACAAAGAACCCTCCTTCCCTACTGTGTTGCACACAAACATGAAGTGCTAGGAGGCTTGAACTCCAACCCAATTCGCAACAAGGAGAGGCTTCAAGCCTAACCACCCAGCTGTCCACTTATTTTGGCAATTTCCATGTAAAAAAAATTCTTTTTTTTGGGGGGGGGGGGGGGGGGGGGGGGCAGATTTTTCATTCTTAGCCATCAAATAAGCAATTTGGACATACAATAAAATAAAAAGACACACTTTTTTATTGTTATTATGAAAAACGGAAATATATTATTCCAGTAGAACTTAAATAACAAAATAACAACGTCTTTACAATTGTATCATTAGAACAATATAAATGACAACATAACATACATTTTTCCCCCAATGGCAGCATTATATAAGTATAAATAACATTTTTTAGTTTACAATTGCAGCATTATAATAACAGTGTACAAAGAGTCATTGTGCCGTCATGTCACTTTTTAGAAATTCTTTTTTGTGTGATAGATTTCAAAGCAGACACCCTTCAAACTTATCAATGCTAATGTCTTTATCTAGCACATATACATCAGAAAACTAACATCGCAAATTTTCAATCACGTCATATACTGTATCTTCCACAGTTTCAGGTACGGGTGTGTATCACTGTTATATGCATTATTATCTGTAAAGTGCGAGTAAAATAAATTTAAAAAATCTGCCATTTTGACCACTGCCAATCCTGTCAAGGTTTCCCTACAACCCCCTGTAACACCTACAAAGAAATTAAACCCTTATCTCATTCTCTGAAGAAGCAGGCATCCATTTTCTTATTCACAGTTATGCTACCTAAGGATGGGCTGGTCTGTCAAGCACATTACTTAGGGACTGCTGCCATCTGCCAGTGAAAAACAAAACTGCAGACTATAGGAGTGTATATAAGGCTTATTCATTTAGTCTAGCATGCCCAAAAGGCATGAGAGACTTTGCAGATGCACAGAGAACCCCCTGCACGCTATTCTCACGGGAGTGACAAATTTGGACTCGCTTGCACTCCACGTGGAAATCGTGGGATAAGCAGGTGGGTGGTTTTAAAGGCTGGAATGGTGCCAGCCTAACATCTTTAAGCCTTGAAGCATCATTTCCATAAGGTGTTAAGGGAGTTAAGTCACTTTTGGATGGCAAATTCATTCTAGAGGCAGTCAAGGGCATCAAGCTTGAGTGGCACTGGAGTCCATGCCTCAAATGCTGTTATTAACAACACTTTGCTACATTGCAAGTGTTTTATTGCAGCAGTTCTCAACCTTATTTTTTGTAGACCAACTTTTGTATTTTTCTACTGAAGCTGTGACCCACACAGTAAAAACAAAGCCATAAATTTGTTTTAAAAATGTTAAATACTTAATTTTGTGTAGATATTATAAACAAGTAAAGAAATAAATAAATGAACTGAACTGTACATTTTACAAATACTATAAAGTAATTAAATGATAAAAGAAAAACTAATTTGCGATCTGTGCTGCTTGCCCTCTGTAAGGTTTCCTCAACGAGGTGTTATGGGTGAGATGCTAACTCTGAGGTCATCCCCCATATGAAGCATGTTCCTGTATTTACGTTGTTGTAAACGGCAGCAGATGCTTGATGGCTTTCAGCGCAATATAGGGATATTCACATTTAACCAGGATCCAAAATTGCAACAGAGAAACCTCTACAAATTTCCTTTTCAAATATCTGTCACAAGAAAGTTATATTGAGCTTGTTTTCAGTCACTAGGCAGGTTGTTTTCATAGTCACTACTTTTAAGCCCATCGCTTTTTCTTTTCTTTTTCACTATGTCTTCAGTTTCTGCTGGCCCTGTCACTGAATTTGATGGTGATGCAGCTTCTTGGTCAGGCCCAACATGTTTAAAAAAATGATACATAAAGAAAAACTATATTAACTAATCTAATTAATTGTAAATATTTGTATTTTCTTTTGTTTCAGATACACTTCATTTTTCTTTATTTATTTCTTAACTATTCATTTATGTTTATTTCTTAAATATTCCTAACACCCTTTGCTTTTTACTTTCCAGAGCCTAGCACTCCTCGAGTCTAACAGTTGCAAAAGCACTCACTTTCTTGCACTCAACATAATTTCCGGTTGTCTCGTTCTCAGTGTATTTTGAGTCAAATTACTTAAGGTTAAAAAACCATTAATGTTGATGTTGAGATGGGGGAAATGCTTGAACAGTAATATTCATTATTTTGGGACACTGGGCTTTGCAACCCACTTAGAAGCAGTCCACGTTTTATTGGATACAAATAAATACAAAAACTAAGTTTCTTCAGAAAAAAATAATATAATGTCCTTACTTATTACTTAATAAAAAACAAGTAGCCCATTTGTAACAGGGCGAGGTCTGTTCTGACTGTCTGGTGCATGCGTGGTTCTGCAGGAAGAGGGCAGTAGCACAGTGAGATCCGCTGTCAATCATGGCAATGACACGGAGAGGTTGGGAGGGGGTGTGTGGTCTCTCCCTCTGAGTGGTTGGGAGGCGGGCCTTAGGGGGTCGCTAGTCCTATAAGAACTACGTTCGGTTATGCAGTCGGGTGGCCATGACCGGGGAAACTCAGTGACGCTGGCTGAGGACGCCAGCATAAACATATCCAGGCAGGAATGTCAGTGGTTGGAGCGAGAGAACAAAACAGGCAAGCACAGCTGAGGAAGACAGCCAACCTTGAATAAAGGCAAAATAATTAATATAAATTGTTACGTACCCAAGGGGGTTTGTGAAGTTAGACGGGGAACTCTGGCCACCCCAGTGTATAGAGAATAGCTGAGCGTAGGATGTAGACAGCACCTTTATTTTGTTTTCCCTTTTTATTTCGCCTTTTGTTCTTTATTATGTCAAAGAATCTGTGCGTACTAACAGATCCCAGTGCACCTCTTTACTATTGGTGGTATAGGGGGAGTTGCAGTACCAGCGCCATCTGGCGGAAAATAAAATAAAAAAACAACAAAAAGAAAAAAATAATAAAATTGGGCACCAGTGCGGTGTTTCAAATAAAACCTTATGTATCCCGTGTGTGTCAGTGAATTGCCCACCACCCTTCCACACCATTATATTACTCATTGCATATTACTCATTATATTTCTTTCTCTTGTCTTTTGCTGTGAAACAGTTGTTGTACTATTGTTTCCTTTTTAACTACTGTATGTCTGGTAATTCATTTATTAAATGTGTCAAACAGGTTTTTACAATTTTTGTAGTATAAATACATCTCATTTTTGCCATATAAGCAATGTACTGTATATTTCCTGACTTTCAATAATTTAGCATTATGAAGAGAAAATCTGACAAACGCTAGAATTCAATAAAACAACGATTAGCAAAGCAACAACAACAACAAAAAAGTCTATAGAAAAACTAACTATATGGTGATAAAGCAGTGTGAACAGCTGGCCTGAGCAGTGACGTCAGACCCGGAAGAAACACACACAGCACTGCAAGTGAAATGTGAATGCACTTGCTTATGTGTTTTAATAAATAAAAAGATTTGCAAAACAGAAACACACTTTGTAAAATAAAAATGGCACAGTAGCCAAAACAGACAAACCAAACAAATGGACACGGGACAAACAAGTATCATACTGGTGCTCCAGCACATGTAGCAATTGTTTGCTTTTCTATTTTAATTATTTCTCCTCTCTCTCCACACCCGTTCTCCACTCCCAAACACACAACCCCAAGTGAGTGCTTTATGCATCTATATATACAATTGTGCCGGGATTCAATTACTAATTAATTATTCACTTGAATCCCAGCACGTGAACTAATCTGTGCACTCCCCGTGCTCACATAGTAATACACAATTTATCTGCACGTGAAGTGATTGTGCAATCTTCGTGCCTAAATGCAACTATATATTTTAAATCACTCGTGCTCCACAGCCCCATTATATCCCGTGCACCAATATATACAGTCACCTCCAAAATTATTGGCACCCTTGATAAAGATGAGCAAAAAAGGCTGTATAAAATTAACAACACAGGTAATGAGCTATATTTTATGCTCAAATATATGGGAAAACCATATTCTTTTATTCTGATACAATTGCTCAGAGAAAAAGTTTTTTATTAACAAGTAATACATTTTCTTCTCAAAAAATAGGTGTCAGAATTATTGGCACCTCTAAAGATTCTTATAAATAAAATCAAACAAAATTAAATCTGCATTAACATTCTACTTCTTTAAGTTCATCTCAGTCTTAAGGAACTGTATTGTGGCCTTCCATGCCTTCTGTTTCACTGGGGTATAAAAATGAGGTAACACGCATATGAAATCCATTTGTCATCCATCACCATGGGGAAAGGCAAATAACTCACAAATGAAAAGAGACAAATGGTTGTTGACCTTCATAAATCACTTACCACTATTAGGGCAATAATTAAGAAGTTCAAAACCACTGGAACAGTGGTAAACTTGCCTGGTAGAGGACGCAAGTGTATCTTGCCCCCACGCATTGTGAGGCAGATGGTTCGGGAGGCAAAGGGAAATCCAAGGGCCACAGTTGGGGAATTACAGAACTTGGTTGCATCTTGGGGTCACCAAGTCTCCAAATCTACAATTAGACGCCACCTCCATGCCAATAGGCTATTTGGAATGGTTGCCAGAAAAAAAGCCTTTATTGAGAGCAACCAACAAACGTTAAGCGCCTGGAGTTTGCTAAACGGCATTGGCACTTCGATTGGAACCGGGTGCTATGGTCAGATGAGACGAAAATAGAGCTCTTTTGCCACTCACACCAGCGGTGGGTTTGGCGTCGAAAGAAGGGTGTGTGCAGAAAAGAACCTCATACCTACTGTAAAATATGGTCGTGGATCTTTGATGTTATGGGGCTATTTTGCTTCCACTTGTCCTGGGGCCTTTGTTCAACCGCATCATGAACTCTACCCAGTACCAGGACATTTTAGCCAAAATTCTGGCCACCTCAGTCTCCAGACTTGAACCCCATGAAAACCTGTAGTTTCAATTGAAGAGGGCAGTCCATAAGCGCAGACCGAAAGATATCAAGGATCTGGAAAGATTGTGTATGGAGGAATGGTCTAAGATCCCTCCCAATGTGTTCTCCAATCTCATTAAACATTATAGAAAAGGACTCAGTGCCGTTATCCTTGCAAGGGGAGGGTGCACAAAGTACTGAAAACAAGGGTGCCAATAATTGTGACACTTCATTTTTTTTGGAAATAAATTTATAATTTGAGAAATGTGTAATTTTGGTTGATTCCATTGAACCATTAATAAAGTCAAATATATTCCACATGCTGGAAAATTACAATATAGCTCAGTACTGGTATTATTTATTTTTGCTCATCTTTATCAAGGGTACCAATAATTTTGGAGGTGACTGTATATATACAGTACACCAACAATAACACTCTACATACAACATAAAACACAAGCTACACGCAAGGGCGGGTCACACCGCCACAAGCAGAAAACGTAAAAATTATGGGGTGATGCAATAAATGTGGCCACCACTGTCTAAGCAAGCAAACAAACACATAAATAAAAGTGGTATGTAGTCAAATAAGCCTCCTTTCGATCTTGTCCTATTAAACTTAAAAATACGTGTTGGTAGATAAGATACGCATTTCCTGTGTTTTTGAAGTATATCATCAAAATTGGCATGTAGGGATACACATTTTTGTTACTAGTGCCTAACCTTATTCAATGACAAGGCTCAGACAGACTGACTTGATTGCCCCACGGCTTATTATTGCCGTGAGACATCCCGGAAAAGATGCATCATGGGTGCTGAGGCACCAACATTAGAGCAGTCTGGGCTTAAAAAAGAAAAGACAACTAGTGTAGGTGTACAACAGAGGAAAGGAAACAAGACAAACTTGTTGCTTTTTTGCAGAAGGTAACTGTAATATTATTAATCAAATTAAAAATCTAACGTGTTATATTACCTCATTATTGACAAAAGTAACATTACCCCAACTCTGCCGATAGTTGATCCAAAGACAGTCTAATGAAGACAATCTTACCACTTCCATACAGTATGCAACATATTTATACTGTATTCTTTTCCATGTGAGTACAAAAGTATCAAAATATATTGTAAGTAATAAAACAAACAGAATTAATTTTAAAACCAGAAAACCTAGCCCTGCAGCTGCTTGTTATTTTGAAACTCCTTAGACCATGTATGTAATGATGGGGTTCTCCAAGAGAAACAGTTTTCCAGAGACAGTTTTCAGCCGAGGGACAGGTATGTAAAGGGGACCCTCTGATCTCAGGCTCTTATGGCTCTTTTTTGAGCAATTGGTGCTTACACAAAATCCAACAAAACAAAACAACAACAGTACAAAGAACTTTCATGTTATGTCTAGTAAAATGGCATTCTCAAGCACAGCTGGAGAAGTGACTTGATAAACGATGGGAAATGCAGAAGCAATTACCTGTTCTAATACGTTACTTATAATACACACACACACACATTACAGGAATAGTAAAATGGTTCAACATATATTGAGGTAATGTATTGCCGTTTGGATAGGGTGAATGTAAATAGTAGCCTAATCTGTTGAAAGTGTTAAGATGAGAATCTGTGTAGAGTAGCGGTTATGTAGTTGGACTCAAAGCATGACTAGTTAGGGTTCAAATCCTGCATGTTAAAGTTATGTGTGCAAAAGTATGTATGTTCGTAAAAAATTTTTACGTTAAAAATGTGTTTGTTACACATAAATAAAATACATTGAATTTTTTGTATTATGTATTATCCCGATTGCATTGAAAGCGTTCATCTGATTTTGTAAACTATCATAATAAGCTGTTTGTTTAGTATATTGTACAGTGCTCGAGTCCTGCTGGAAAGCACCAGCACAGCGTTCCTGCACTTTATTGATAGCAGGAACGGAGTTCCGACACATTTTTTGGAACCTTTTTGAAAATAAATAGAAATATTTTCCAGCAAACTATGTTTTTTGTTTTTTTTTGAGTGTGCGATGCGAGCGATTAGTCCATTTTAAAATATCAATAAATCGTTTAATATAAACGATACGGACGTAAAAATAAATACATTCCCTAATATATGTCCATGTTGACAAAACAAAGATGTCCTGTAATATACATATGCGTGGATAAATGTGCCTGGGGTCTGCAAAAATTTACAAAAGAAAAAGAGAAAAAGAAGGAGAAGGGCATTTTTACCATTCCTCTCAGTTGTCTCTGAGATTAGATAACTCAGGGATAAATGCAGAGAAAATGTTGTCATTATAACAGTATATTTTCATGAGGTAAAATGGAAAAATATATATATATATATATATATATATATATATATATATATATATATATATATAATTTTATATAAGCATCATAGCTATACTTTTTCCACAGGGCATCAGGTTATTCGTTTCTGACAGAACATACAAAGGTAATCTTATAGCCTTAGAAACATGATACTTACACTATTATGTTTAAATAAGAGCTCCTTTGACATACAGTAATTAAGTCTAAGTAAATTTACACCTCAGCAGATGGACGGAATAAGGTTTTACAAAACTACATGACATGGTATATGTGTAGCTTTTTCCTCTCCTCCCTCATCCCTGCTTCATCATTCCTTTTTCCCTGCTCTATGCTCCCTCCTCCCTCCTCACTGCTCCCCTCTTCCCTGCTCTCTCCTCCCTGCTCCCTCTCATAATATAAGTATGCAAATATATAATTTAACTTAATTTGTTTTGCCTAAAACAGCATAATTACAGCAACATGGTACAGTATGAAAAACTTAGTTATGAGTACAATATGGGAGGGCAGAGGAAAAACTTAATAAACTGTTGCTTGGAAAATGTCTACAAAGAGTAAATGTTGTCACCTTCAGGCATTAAAAATGTTATTTCTGAATATCCAAAAGCAAAAGCTTCACAAATATCTGTTTTGCCAGTGTAGCGACAGAGTGGGACATAATATCATTCTTTGTATGAAAGTAACCGAATTGAAATATACAGAGGGGGATTTTAAGCCATTCTCTGTGTCTACTTGTTTTTTGGTCACAAACCCCTACTGACAAAGAATGCTTTTAAAAAGAGTCGTAAACTAAATACTGGACAAATAGCTTATCTTCGCGATCGCTGAATGACTCCTTTGGTGCCGCAAGCCAGACAGTTCTGGGTGTTTTGACACCTAGGACAGAAAACAGTCCATCTCATAAATCCAGCCAACAGGGGACGGAATAGCGGACCAACTAAGAACAAGGGGCCACATCGGAACGAAAACAACCAATGTGAAACTCCACGTGGACTCAGGCACCGCCCAAAATATCCAAACTATCCAATCACAGGGGTAAAGAGAAGATTACAAAAGTATGAGCGTGACACTCAAACAGGGCTCCTAACATGAAATCCAAGGTTCTGATACCCCTTCTTTTCTGTACTGTTTAGTTTAGTTAATTCTTCCTTTCTGTATTATTTTAGTTTAGTTGTTGCATCTTTAATTTTTCCTTTATTTAGTTTTATTTCTAATAAAACTGTTCCTTTGTATTCACTAGAAATGTTGCTAGTCTGATTATTTCGATCAAGGTGGGTTCTACATAACTTGAATTCAAATAAGGTATTTTATTATTACAATTTAACCCTTTGCGGTCCTGTGTTGGACTAGGTCCGACATTACAATTTTCAGCTTCCAGTCCAATGTCGGACCCTGTCCGACATCATCAAAAAGACGTAAAAAAACAGGTCTCTAGTCGTTTTTTCTCCGTTAAAAGCCGAGAAAACCATTCAATGGCCGAGTGAGACTGATAGGAGCCGAGTGAAGCCGAAAAGGGGCGGATCTGAGCAATACACATTCCCCCGGCACCACAGAGATAACACGGACATAAGTAAACAAGATAGCTGCTTCCGCATCCAGCGCTCAAAGAATATCACAGACATTTGCAGAGCTTTTTGAGATGTTATAGTAATAAAATAATGACTTGGATCGCATTATTGAGGAGTTTGGTGATAAAACGAGTGATCAGGAGGTGCTTTATCAGTATGCACGACTTTGAAAAGGTATGTGAAAAATACAGCGAATAAGGGTGGGGGGGCTGGAGATGCAGTACTGAGTGTCCTGTTGATATGTACTGCCTTTTAAACCTGTTTTACTGTGAAAAAATACTTTTAAACAGTGCGTCTAAAATAAACTCACTGTTTAAATGGACCGCAAAGGGTTAAACTAGTCCAAATACAAATATACCTTGCACACTACACCAGTATCTAGACAGATATGAATATTCATGTGTGGGGCATACAATTCAGAAATGTTTATGTATGTAATTGTGACAGAGAGCTATTGAATCTGAGTCAACAATCTCCCTCCAGACCTGTGAAGGCACGGTATAACAGGAAGTGTGCCCCAGACTGGATGGTTTAACAGTTCATTCCAGAGTCAGTCAGAAGTTGGCCATCCAAAAAGGGGGCGAAGCCACAATACTAGAAGTCAGCCCCTTACTGGGCGATGTGTCAGTCATGGACAGGGCCGGATTTTGGTATCATGTGCCCCTGGACAAGGAACCAGAACAGATACACACACCCTAACCCCCCCCCCCCCAGACTGACACCAGATTCAAATAACAACTCCATTGTTTTAATGTGAATACCAAACGTGCAATACGTTCATGAAACAATTAGCTATAAAGACTTGGCATTACACAGCGCCATCTAGTGACTTAAATAGACAACTTTTAATAACTGGATTAATATGAAAAGAACCTTTAAAAGACAATGTTAGGAATATTAAAATGTTAATAAATGCTCAATACCACAATCGATCTTAAAACTAAACAGCATGTTACTTAAATTTTCCTACTCACCTCTGTTCTAAGTAAACCTTACACCACAGAGTAATTAAAATAAAATCAAAATTACCTTAAATTAATCTTCTCGATTTCATCTGTGCAAAGTCTCTAATAATGTCAGTAAAATCCAGTTTTCTGAGTATATCACATTCCATGGACATGATGGCAAGTCTGTTTAGGTGATCCTGGTTCATGGTGGCTCTCAGTTCATTCTTGATGTCCCATGCAAGAAAATGATCGTTCTCCAGAACAGTTAGTGCACATTAAGGACAGGCAAAGCAGAGGTGACATTCGGATACGTGGAAATCACTTGAGAATTCAGGATAAGTTGAAGGTGGTCAAATGCTGTTCTCTTGTCCTTGCCAGAAACAAATTTAGTAAACTGGACATTTATAATGGGAAATATCATCAAAATGATCACGAATCTCATCCAGAAATGTTTTCAGGTGATTCAAGTAATTAAACTACCACTAACAGTTCAATGTTTTGTGCTTGAATGGATTTAATAGTTTTGTCAAATCTCTCCAGAATGTTATTATTATTATTATTATTATTATTATTATTATTATTATTATTATTATTATTATTTTCTTAGCAGATGCCCTTATCCAGGGCGACTTACAATTGTTACAATTATATCATATTATTTTTTACATACAATTACCCATTTATACAGTTGGGTTTTTACTGGAGCAATCTAGGTAAAGTACCTTGTTCAAGGGTACAGCAGCAGTGTACCCCACCTGGGATTGAACCCACGACCCTCCGGTCAAGAGTCCAGAGCCCTAACCACTACTCCACACTGCTGCCCTATGGTTCTCCCTCTACCGCTGCGGCAGTCCCCCAGGCGTTGACACCCTAGCCCAGGAGTGGCCCAGGACACTCTTGTACGCATTCCTGCCAATACTGTTGTTCCCAGCCTTCCTAGACAAGGTCCAGAGAGAGAAAGCAACAGTTCTCCTTGTGGCCCCCAGATGGCCCAGGAGAATCTGGTTTTCAAACATTTGCCAGCTGTTGCAAGGCCAGCCCTGGGAGATCCCGCTACGTATGGATCTCCTCAGTCAGACGAGAGGCACTCTCTGGCACTCAGAACCAGGCAGACTCCGATTGTGGGTCTGGCCCCTGAACGGGACTGTCTGTCCGCCTTAGGGCTCTCAGACGCAGTCGTCAGTACACTGCAGAATGCTAGGACCTCCTCCACAAGGTTGTTGTATGCCTATAAGTGGAGGTATTTTCAAAATTGGTGTATGACCAGAGGTGATGACCTTATCTATTGCCCTATAACAATTATTTTACAGTTTCTGCAAGACCTGCTAGAGGCGGGTAGATCCCCCTACGTTGAAATTGTACCTAGCAGCCATATCTGCATGCCATGTCCCCATTGACTCGGTATCCCCGGGCGCTCATATACTGGCGACCTGTTTTCTGAAGGGCGCTCGGTGGTTAGGTCCTCCTAGGAAAGACATCCTCCTCAAGTGGAGTCTAGACGTGGTATTGGAGGCTCTCACTAAGGCCCCGTTTGAGTCTATACATTCCATAGAGTTGAAATATCTCTCTATGAAGACAGCCTTTTTGCTAGCCATCACCTCCTCTAAGCGGGTTAGTGAGCTACAGGCTCTGTCAGTGCACAGTGTCTGTATGCGTATTTGGGATGATGGAAACAAAGTATCATTGCGCACGAACCCCGCTTTCCTCCCTAAGGTGGTTATGGCTTTCCACCTGGATCAGTCAGTGGAACAAGAGGCTTTCCATCCCCCTCCTTTTTCTTCGGAGGAGGATTAAGGCATTAAGATGTTATGTGAATAGGACGAGAGCGCTGCGTCAGTCTGACCAGCTCTTTGTCCGTCATGGTGAAAGGACCCTCGGTCAAGCCCTCTCAAAGCAGCGACTGTCTCACTGGATTGTGGACACAGTTTTGACTACATATACTAATACTGGCCTACCCCCACCTGGGCAGGTGGCCGCACATTCTACCAGAGGTGTGGCTAGATCGTGGGCCCTCTTTAGAGGAGCTTCATTGACTGATATTTGTACTGCGGCTAGCTGGGCTACTCTGCATACATTCACCAGGTTCTGCCGACTCAATGTGGTAGATCCCTCTACAGTGCCTTGCGAAAGTATTCGGCCCCCTTGAACTTTGCGACCTTTTGCCACATTTCAGGCTTCAAACATAAAGATATGAAACTGTAATTTTTTGTGAAGAATCAACAACAAGTGGGACACAATCATGAAGTGGAACGAAATTTATTGGATATTTCAAACTTTTTTAACAAATAAAAAACTGAAAAATTGGGCGTGCAAAATTATTCAGCCCCTTTACTTTCAGTGCAGCAAACTCTCTCCAGAAGTTCAGTGAGGATCTCTGAATGATCCAATGTTGACCTAAATGACTAATGATGATAAATAGAATCTACCTGTGTGTAATCAAGTCTCCGTATAAATGCACCTGCACTGTGATAGTCTCAGAGGTCCGTTTAAAGCGCAGAGAGCATCATGAAGAACAAGGAACACACCAGGCAGGTCCGAGATACTGTTGTGGAGAAGTTTAAAGCCGGATTTGGATACAAAAAGATTTCCCAAGCTTTAAACATCCCAAGGAGCACTGTGCAAGCGATAATATTGAAATGGAAGGAGTATCAGACCACTGCAAATCTACCAAGACCTGGCCGTCCCTCTAAACTTTCAGCTCATACAAGGAGAAGACTGATCAGAGATGCAGCCAAGAGGCCCATGATCACTCTGGATGAACTGCAGAGATCTACAGCTGAGGTGGGAGACTCTGTCCATAGGACAACAATCAGTCGTATACTGCACAAATCTGGCCTTTATGGAAGAGTGGCAAGAAGAAAGCCATTTCTTAAAGATATCCATAAAAAGTGTCGTTTACAGTTTGCCACAAGCCACCTGGGAGACCAAACATGTGGAAGAAGGTGCTCTGGTCAGATGAAACCAAAATCGAACTTTTTGGCAACAATGCAAAACGTTATGTTTGGCGTAAAAGCAACACAGCTCATCACCCTGAACACACCATCCCCACTGTCAAACATGGTGGTGGCAGCATCATGGTTTGGGCCTGCTTTTCTTCAGCAGGGACAGGGAAGATGGTTAAAATTGATGGGAAGATGGATGGAGCCAAATACAGGACCATTCTGGAAGAAAACCTGATGGAGTCTGCAAAAGACCTGAGACTGGGACGGAGATTTGTCTTCCAACAGACAATGATCCAAAACATAAAGCAAAATCTACAATGGAATGGTTCACAAATAAACATATCCAGGTGTTAGAATGGCCAAGTCAAAGTCCAGACCTGAATCCAATCGAGAATCTGTGGAAAGAACTGAAAACTGCTGTTCACAAATGCTCTCCATCCAACCTCACTGAGCTCGAGCTGTTTTGCAAGGAGGAATGGGCAAAAATTTCAGTCTCTCGATGTGCAAAACTGATAGAGACATACCCCAAGCGACTTACAGCTGTAATCGCAGCAAAAGGTGGCGCTACAAAGTATTAACTTAAGGGGGCTGAATAATTTTGCACGCCCAATTTTTCAGTTTTTTATTTGTTAAAAAAGTTTGAAATATCCAATAAATTTCGTTCCACTTCATGATTGTGTCCCACTTGTTGTTGATTCTTCACAAAAAATTACAGTTTCATATCTTTATGTTTGAAGCCTGAAATGTGGCAAAAGGTCGCAAAGTTCAAGGGGGCCGAATACTTTCGCAAGGCACTGTATGCCTTCATTAGGCACTAGAGTCCTTGAGGTTGCACGGTCACAGTCCTTCGTCTGCTGTCTGTGCTCACGCTCCCTCGCTACAGCTTTGGTATACTTTCCCAAAAGTATTGGTTGTTGGTCGTCTTCAAATTGAAAGGGAGTTAGGTTACGGATGTAACCCTGGTTCCCTGAAAGAGAAGATAACCAACTAACCTTGAAGGTCGCATCACTAGCATTCATGGGTTCGATGCAAAAGAGAAGTGATCTCCGTGGAGCGACTACTTAATCCCTTGGTAGGCGGGACAGAGGACGTCACTACCCAGAGGGGCCTATCATCAGCTCTAACATAAAATGCTCAGTAAATACCTGACCTGTGGCAGGCATATCCCAAAAGTATTGGTTGTTGGTCATCTTCTCTTTCAGGGAACCAGGGTTACATTCGTAACCTAACGGTTCGAGGGCTGTTCCTCATTTTACACTAAGAAGACAGTGAGAAAGGTCCCGAAAGTGGCAAAAAAAATCCTTGGTTTGCCACACCATTCATACAAATTCCTGAAGCTGTCTGTGTATAGGCAATTTGAAAGCATGGAAAACAAACTTAACTCAGGAAAATACAGTTCTTTCTATAGTATAAATGTTGTGTAAATTTAGGCAGAATTTTGAATCAAGTACTTTCCTTTTGATAATTTCCATTTTCAGGAGTCATGTTTGACAGGAGGAACAATAATAATTTATGAAGGATTTGAAAATGTTAGTGATGTATTTAGTGATGTCAAGAATAAGGTCATTAAATCTCCCCTGGTAGGAAAACATCAAGAGGATTAATACAGTTAATCCTGTAAAAAGTATTTTCCATAGATCCCCAGCTGTAAAGATCATTCAAATACACCCCACTTTCTTGAAAAAAATCAGCTGTGTAGATTTGAAACAAATAAGGTTTTTTTATAATGTCCCTATTAAATTTTCCTCAAACTTCATGTTAAGGTTGACAATACACGTTATAAAAAGCAGTCGCATTTAGTGTTAGAGTTTTTACTGCACTGAATCTTATTAAAGCAAGTTTAAGTTAACAGAGCAATCAAAAACAGTTTTATTTATGGTTCCATCACACTGGTTTGACGGTTTAACATATGACCTTGTTCAGGCTAGAAATTTCTAGAAATTGCTTTTGGTTTCCCTGCACTTTTACACAACTCAGATCTTTAAAGGTAGGCACTTGTTAGTAGCTTACAACAGACTTCTTTTCTTCCCTGATAATTCTTTGATGTTATCGTTGAAATACTAATCATAATGACAAAGGTAGCTATTTCCAACACAGCATGATGATTTTTAAAGATTCATGTAAAGGGAGCCCCATCTGCTTGCTTTTGAAACACGGTGCAATTGCACACAGAATGTTCATTGGATATCAGCTCCCTTAAAGAGTAAGTAGCGGGGTTCCAAAAAATATAGCGTCCTCACGTGTTGCTACAACTATTAAAATAATGTACCTGTAATTTTTCTTTTCGTTTCTTTAAATTTAAGTTTTTACACTTATAAATTTAAAGTCTCTCTCAAAGGTCTTTCCAAGATGGCTGCTTAGTGCACTAGGGTTTGAGATCAGAGATTTGTCACTCTCTGATCAGAGAGTCCCAATGAAGCTGGGGCAATAATGAGGGTGTGTTTTCTTTTTTTCTTTCTCTATCTATGTATCTATCTATCTATCTATGTATCTATGTATCTATCTATCTATCTATATCAGGACCCCAAGCTGAAATACGACCCCATCAGGTTGCACAAAATTCACTTTAGTCGAAGCCTAAGAAGAACATACACTTTTGTATTTTTGAAATGCAAATAAAATTGGATGGTTTGATAATTTTACTTAAAAGCATTACGGTTATTGATACATAAATAAATACATACCTAAATACATTCCTTCATGTCAAAATGAGACTACTTTGAATTACCAATCTGAGTTTGAATTATTCTCGGGGTAGCCCCAAAATGTGTTAAACTAGGCTACTTTGAAAAAAAAAAAAAAACCTTAATGCGGTAATAAATAGGTATAATGTGGGAATTTCTATAAATACAGTTATCAAACATCTGATTTTTTTATTTGTGTTTGTATGAAACTAAAGATGATCCTGAAAAATGAAAAGCTATCTTAATTTAAAAGGGACGTACTGTATTGTATTTTGTATGTTGATACACAACTTTAAACACACGATTATAAATTTTCCGTAAAACTATAAAGCCATAGACCATGTTTATTTATTTTTCATCTCTTCACAGAGAGAGAGAGAGGTCACTTAAAAGATGAGTTATTTTTGAATGAAATAAAATGCTGAAAGATAATATAAATCAGCAAGAACAACAACTGAACTCATCTGGAGACTAAACGGCGAAGAAAACACTGAGAAATTAAAACCAGTGGAAAAAGGAAACTGAACAAAATTCACAGAAAACCAATAGAGAAAATATCAGTAAAACAAAAGGAAGGAAAGAAAGGAAAGGAAAAGAAAAAGAATGATGCAGAGGTAAAAGGTAAGCCTCTTCATTATAATTAAGTAAATAAAAAAGTAATGCTGAAGTTTTGAACTCCTAACTGAGTTAAGAATTGAGATTTGAAGTCAGTGGTAGTCGGAGTGTTTGTATTTGAATGAGTGACAGTTGGCAGTTAAAAATGGATACATGTGAGAATGTTGCAGTGAGGCCACGCCCCCTGAGCTGTGAAATCCCATACCCTGAGGAGGCCAGGAGTGCCCAAGCTAAGAAACTGCACAAGAACAGAGTGCTGAAGGACATCCCAGAGACTCTGTATGCAGACTGCACTCGGGTAGAAGAGAAGAAGGTTAAAACCAACCTCATCTTCTTTACAGAGCACCCCAAGGCCTGGCACACAGCATACTGTAAAAAACATAAAGTAACATTAAAAAACAGGGTATCTGGAAGGCAAATAACTGTAGGGGAAGACACAGACCCAGACAGCACAGTATTTACAGTTAATATTTATAACAATGGGACTGTAATGATCCAGGGCAGTGAGGCCAGCCTAGACTCCTTTGAAGAATGCTTCCAGGGTCTGAATGAGCAGGCTGAGAGGGAGAAATCACTGCCAGAAAACAATGATCTGAACACAGAACATCAAACCACTGAAGACACAACCCCAATCACTAGGGATACAGCCCCAGACTGCACAGCACCAGTCACGAGAGCACAGCTCCAGACTGCAAGCAGCTCCTCTGCAGCTTCCCCCTAACCCCCAAACTCCCCAGCACTGTCAAACACCTGAGGGAGTTCTTCTCCATGCTGGAGCTGGAGTTCGCAGAGTTCAGAGAGCTCACACTGGCTAAACTCACAGAAGCCAATATTATACAGCAGCTGAGAGATGAGGTCACCCAGGTGAAAAATGAGTCCAAAGCCTCAATCAATGAGGTAAGGGGGCTGCAGCAGGACAATGAGACCCTGAGGAGCGAGCTGGCTGGAGTGAGAGATAGGGTGGCCATTCGTCCGGTTTTATACCGGACAGTCCTTTTTTCAGGTGGTCTGTTCCCTGTCCGGTAGTGATACGGCACCGGGCGGCTTTATGTCCGGTATTTTTATTTTGAAACGCTCAGCCTCTAAGAACCACAATTGAAAGTTATATTGTTTGTCTTCATTGGTTAATATAAGTGTCATTTATTTAATCACGCAATTATATTGTTCCTGCGAATGCCCGCAAAGATCCTATTGGTGTGTGCGTCCTTATGACGCCCTTACATTACGCCTGTTGCTTGCGCCACGTAACGTAGGGCCGTTGTCTTCTTCATCACTTTCAAATTCACACCCTCAATTCAAAATGCCCAAGCGAAAGACGTTGTTCAATTCAGAATGGTCAAAAGAATATGATTTCATAGCAAAAAGCAGGAAGGGAGAGCATCATGCATTCTGCAGCTTGTGCAGATGTGATATCGATGTTAGGCACCAAGGAAAGGGAGATCTGAATCAGCATGTTTTGTCGGAAAAGCACAAATTGAACACTCGTGCAGGTACATCATCATTGAGCTCTTTTTTTAAATCCCCGCCGTCGCCTCAAAACGACAAAGTGACTGCTGCTGAACTTTGTAAAGCCTACCATGCCGTGACGCATCCCCAGTCTTATAGAAGTATTGACTGCAGTGTAAAAGTTGATAAAGAAATCTACAATGACTCCTCCTTGGTGAAAGACCTGACGTGTGGGAAAACAAAGGCGAAAGCACTAAGCAAGAATGTTCTCGCGCCATATTCCGTACAGAAGCACTTGGATTACATTAAAGCAAATTATCTTTTTTTTTCTTTGGCAACTGATGCCTCAAACAAGGGTGTTTTGAGATATTTTAATTTTGAGAAGGGGATCCAGCATTTACTTTTGGATTTTTATAGTGATAGCCAGGAAACCTTGGAAGCAATCACAACAGAAATATTATCCAAACTCAGTGCCTTTGATCTCAGCCTGGAGAAACTTTCAGCGTATTCAGCTGACAACGCAAGTGTTAATTATGGAAAGCACAACAGTGTTTACCAAAAACTGAAAGGCGCTCAGAAGGACATTCTTGCAGTCAACAGTTTGGCACATATTTTGCATGCAACAAGGTATGCTGTCGGAAACCTTGATGTTAATACAGAAAACATCATTCTCAAGGTATATGCTCACTTTAGCATTTCTGCGAGCAGAACAGAGTAGTTGAGGGAGTTCTCTGACTTCTTTGAAGTGCAGAAGTGCAATCTATTGAAGCACATTGTGACCAGGTGGCTTTCTCTGCTGCCGGGTATTGACAGATTGTTGAAATGCTGGAAACCTTTGACAAGGTACTTTCAGAGTTCAGGTGAGGAAGAATGCCCCAAAATTATATGAAAATGCTTCGGGGACAAGGAGATTGCCAGTGAAGTGGCTGAGCTTTAATTTCTCTTGCTCAGTGACGCTCTGAAACTATACACAGACTGTATCGAAGCTTTAGAGGCCAAGTCGTTCAGCGTCCTCTCGGTGTATGAGCTGATGAGTGACATGAATAGGAAACTGGAGAGAACGATTCGGGACAAGTTTTTTGGGTTCGCAGTGAATGGCAGACTGAAGCAATTAACACCAGATGTGGCAGGAAAATGTGAGAGTGACGTTTTAATTTTTATCGAAAGAGCCAAGAAGTACTTGAGTGACAGATATGACTTGTCTGAAAACAGCTTTCACAACAAAGTGTCCAAATGAGCCCTTGCAAATGCTGTCCGGTATTGTTGAGTTTGGTCAGTGGCCACCCTAGTGAGAGAGGAGCTGCATCACAGAGAAAAGAGTGTGAGCAAGGAGCTCCACAGCCTGAGACAGCTGATACACAAACACACCCTCATAGAGAGCACAGCAGCCCCACACACTGCAACTGCACAGCAGCAGCACTACAACACCAACCAGCAGGGACAGACTGACACATGCTGACACATACACTGCCCCTGACACTGATACACACACCACTCACCTCATACACACTGACACTGACACACACTCACTGCCCCCGACACAAACACTGAGTCCCTTCCCATTGTTAGTCAGTCCCTGAAGCACAGTCCCCCCTGAGCACACAGGCCACAACAAAGCGCAGTGCTGAGGTGGCCATTCTCATTGACTCCAATAGCAAGTACCTGGATGAACGACAGCTCTTCCCAGGTCATCGGGTGATAAAGATCAGGTGCCCAAACACAGAGAGTGCCCTGCAGCTGCTGGGTGAGCCCACACTGGGGAAGCCCCGCTGCATCATAATCCACACTGGAACCAACGACCTGAGCTCTCAGCGGGAGGACGCAGCCAAGGCTGTCAGGAGAGTAACAGAAAAGGCCACACAGGTTCCCCTGCTCAAGAAACGTCATATCAACACTACTGCCAAGAGAGGACACCCCCCAGAGCACACCAGTCACAACGCCGAGATCACCAGAAGCTGCGCTCTGCTGCTCAATGTTCACCTGGCTCACTACCCCACCCTGAGCACCCAGCACCTGTACGACCAAGTGCACCTCAACCAGGAGGGCATGAGAATCTTTGCCAAGCCCCCCTCTGCCCCCCTACAATGCCGGGAGCAGAGTACAGCGCAGCACAGAACCAGCAACAGGACCTCCTAGAGTACCAGCACACCCACAAGCTGCATATGGCCAGCCCAGCCCAGTCTGACCCAGCGTTCCCCAGCACACCAGAGAGCCGCAGCACCAAGGACACAGAAAGGGGAGACACATATATGGCTGAAAATAAACAGAGATATCACCCTATCCCAGACAGATATCTACCAGTCTGCAACCTACATTCCCCCCTCTGACTCCCCATATGACAATGAGGAATGTTTTCAAATCCTCCAGAGATGTGCCATTACCAGGACAAGGGGAATGTGCTGTTCTGTGGGGATCTTAATGCCAGGACTGTATCAAAACACAAGAAAACAGCCATATATTGGTAATAATGTGGTAGACTGCCATTACTGACCTCAACCCCCACTCTATTAATGCATTCACTGTCAGACCACAAACCCCCCTCTCAGACCACAACCAAATCACTGTGTTTATAAGCAGATCAGAGCAGCCCACAGTACACAGACACATCCCTGTAAGCTGTACAAGCTTCATCACTCCTACAGATGGGCTCCAAACACCACTGAGGAATACAAGAACACAATGAAATAAAACACTTAATAAATACATTCCAAAACAAACAATTTCAACCTGATGGTAAAGGAGCAAATCTGGCAGAAAAGAACCTAAATTAAAAAAAAAAAAAAAATAGCTGCAATATACATATATGTGTGTGTGTGTGTGTATATATATACAGACGTGCTCAAATTTGTTGGTACCCCTCCACAAAAAACGAAGAATGCACAATTTTCTCCGAAATAACTTGAAACTGCTATACTAATGCCAAGTTTTGAATATTACCTGTTTTTAATAAAGAATTGCATATTGCTTCTCGTCTGTTCTTTGATGTGGGCTAGTTGCTGTCCCCCTTTGTTGATAATTCGAACCTGTGTCAATGAAAATAGAAGGTAATTATAATAGAACAGAATTCCTTATTTTCTTTAAACATAATGTGGCGTAGTCTGGCTATTTATTTTGGGGGCACTATATATATATATATATATATATATATATATATATATATATATATATATATATATATATATATATATATATATTATAGTGCCCCCAAAATAAATATAGCCAGACTACGCCACCTTATGTTTAAATTAGTGTGTGAGGAATTAGTAAAAAAAAAAAAAAAAAACACAGAATGTGGAAGGACCAGAGGTTAGTAGAGTCGGGACTAATTCCAGGTGAAGTCAATTACATGGGGTAATTGACAATGGTTAAAAGGGTGTGCAGGTGTGTGTGTATTATACTGAGTGTAATAGTAGGAGAGTGGGAGAGTGAATGAAAAAAAAATATTATCATTGTGAGAACTGGACAACGACGTTTTGGAAAAAGTATTTGGATTACGATTTGGTTTTGGAGACGAGGTAACAGGCTTAGCCTGCCCCGTCATTAGTTAGGGAACCATTTGTTTAGTTAGGACCCGAGACCGGGTTAGGTTTTGTTTCTTTTATTTTCTTTTCACTGTTTAAAAATAATAAACACACGCTGCAGCGTTTTCTTGCATCTGGTTGTCAAGTGTCTGTTTGAGGAAAAACCTGTGACAAGAAGGCAAATTATCACAATATACCTCACACTTATAGATATATCAATATATATAAAGTCAAAAACAAAAACCCAGAGAAAAATGGTTTGATGATGAATGTAAAACTGTGAGGAAAAAGCTAAGACAGTTGTTAAACCAGAAGCATCACCCAAACAACCCAGATTTTTCACCTCAGGTACTGTGAGACATTAAGATACTACAAACACAGCCTAAAAAAGAAAAAGCAACAACATATTAATAAACAACTCACAGAAATAGAGGACTCTATCAACCAAAAACCACTTTTGGGAAACATGGAATAATATAAATTCAACAAAAACTCAAGATTTTGGCAATTCAAAATGGAAATATCTGGAAACACTACTTTGAAAACCTCTATAGCGAAACACCAGAGAAAGATCAAATAACAGAACATAATTTTATTAAAGAAAAATTTAAAAGATTAGAATCATGTATTAAAGACAACCAGATACCCAAATCAATCCGCAGGCGCTAAAGGGAAAACTGCAGGCGCTCAAGCCCAGGAGAGCCTGTGGGCCTCACAGCATCAGCACTGAGATGCTGAAACACAGCAACCCCAAGCTGCAGGAGGCCCTGCTCAGGCTTTTCAACCTCATCCTCAACGCTGGGTGTTTCCCTGACATCTGGAACCAAGGGCTAATAACCCCTATCTATAAAAATAGTTTAGACATATTAGACCCCATTAACTACCAAGATATCTGTGTGAGAAGTAACCTGGGGAAGGTGTTCTGCAGTATAATTAACACCTGAATACTGACCTTCCTAAGTAAGAGTCAAATTGGCTTCCTACCAAACCACCGCGCCTCTGACCATATTTACACTGTACACACCCTTATAAACAAACAAAGGAAACATATTTGCATGTTTTATTGAATTAAAAAAAACATTTGATTCATTTTGGCACAACTGACTATTTTAGAAACGTCTCCACAGTGTTGTAGGGGGTAAAGTATATGACATAATAAAGCCAGTGTATTCAGAAAAATAAGTGTGGTGTGAAAATTGGTAACAAAAGAACAGAATTCTTCATACAGGGTCGTGGAGTGAGGCAGGGCTGCAGTCTAAGCCCAACACTGTTCATCATCTACATAAATGAGTTGGCTAAAGTGCTGGAGCAGTCTGCAGTCCCTGGTCTCACTCTACCCGACACAGAAATTAAATTCCTGCTCTATTCAGATTAGCTGGTCCTACTGTCACCCACAGAGCAGGGTCTTCAGCAGAGCCTGGCACTGCAAGAGCAGTACTGTCAGAACTGGGCACTGGCACTAAACCTGGACAAGACCAGAGTTATGGTCTTCCAGAAGGCGGCACTTTTTTACACAGAGAATTGTGAGGGTCTGGAACCAACTCCCCAGTAATGTTGTTGAAGCTGACACCCTGGGATCCTTCAAGAAGCTGCTTGATGAGATTCTGGGATCAATAAGCTACTAACAACCAAATGAGCAAGATGGGCTGAATGGTCTCCTCTTGTTTGTAAACTTTCTTATGTTCTTATGTTCTTAAGAAAGCCAGATCTCAGGGAAACACCACACTGGAGCACAGCACCAGCTACACCTACCTGGGTCTGACCATTAGTGTGTCAGGGAGCTTTAACCTGACAGTGAATGCATTAAAATAAAAAGCATGCAGGGCTTTCAACGCCATTAAGAGGAAGCAGTATAACATGAATCACCCCCTAAGAATATGGCTAAAAATATCTGAAAGCGTTATTCAGCCCATTGCACTATATGGTAGTGAAGTGTGGGGTCCGCTCACAGAACAGGACTATACAAAGTGGGACACACACCCAACAGAAATCCTGCATGCAGAATTCTGTAAAAATATTCTAAAAAGTGCAAAGAAATACAGCAAATCATGCATGCAGTGCTGAATTAGGCCGCTACCCACTAATTCTTAATATTTAAAAAAAGAGCAATAAAATACTGGGTTCATTTAAAGCACAGTGATCCAAAATCCTACCATCACAAAGCCCTGACAAGCCAAGAGCTCAGCCTACAGAAGAGTCCCCTCAGCCACCTGGCCATGAAGCTCACTGCACTGAGCGGCACTGACATCAGTCAGATTCAGGACAGCACTGCTAAAATAATGCCAATCAGTCAAGCAAATTATATCTCACCTCAAAAACTCATACCTTACTCATTTGGACAAAGAAACTAAACACAAAACAAACTGGAATGCTATCAGGCCCTAAAAAGAGACTTTACCCTGAGACACACAGTGAGCGCTCTGCACAGGGGGCACTGCCAGGGGACAGAGGGGGTTGTTTATTTATTTACCAGGGTTCCATTTTACATTACTACCTCTATTTAATTATTCCTTTTCATTATTTATTTTTTATATTGATGTTCATAATGTTTATGTAATGTTATAGAGAGAGAGAGAGAGAGAGAGAGAGAGAGAGAGAGAGAAAGAGAGAGAGAGCAACACACACACTCATCACTGTTTTTTGTATTTACAAGAGTTGGAATGTTGTTATTAAAAATATAAGAACTTGCTGATGTGATGGTACGACTATGTTTTCATATGTACAAAATGTTGGTTTATCATGCTTTGGTGATACTGACAGGTTTACAATCAACTCAATGTTTGCTTACTTGTGGATATCTGTTAATTTGCGTGGGAGTTATAGGTAAAGAGGTAATTTTGTATGGCATCAATTAGCATTTAATTCTATGCAATTAACAAATAATTAAGGTTCACTTTACATGTTAACAAACAACCATATACTTAATATATACAGCAGATGCCAGTTATCAGCGACCCTGATAAAGACAAATTTCGGTTATTAACAACATTTTCCCAGCAACCAATCCTGCCCCATAGACTTTAATGTTAATGGAATTCTGATATTAGCAACTGCACGTCGCTTATTAACAACTTTACTACTAGTTGCCAGTGCTACAGAGCGCACTTGCATGATTTATGCGCATGGTTCATGCAGCTTTTATAACACACTGACTTCGCAACTGCGTATTTCTGGCAGACTGAGGCAGAATCGTGAAACTGGCTACGAAGCTGCACGCAAAATTGAGATGGGTTTACAGCGGGAGGTGGTACATTGTAAAAAGCAGACAACGCTGGACAATTTCTAATTTTAAAATTGTGTTCTTTAGAATTTATTGCAAATACAACAGATATTTTTTATGTTTGCTTTACTCATTGTAAGGACAATTGTAGTACATTGTTGTGTAGTACTATTTAAGACTACTCCTTTTTTTGTTTGTTTTACACACGTGTGAAGTAAACAGTTCATGTTTCTCATGTTAATTTGAACACTATAATTATTATTATTATTATTATTATTATTATTTATTTCTTAGCAGACGCCCTTATCCAGGGCGACTTACAATTGTTACAAGATATCGCATTATTTTTAGATACAATTACATTCTTTTTTACACATTATTTTTACATACAATTACCCATTTATACAGTTGGGTTTTTACTGGAGCAATCTAGGTAAAGTACCTTGCTCAAGGGTACAGCAGCAGTGTCACCCCACCAGGGATTGAACCCACAACCCTCCGGTCAAGAGTCCAGAGCCCTAACCACTACTCCACACTGCTGCCCATAACATTATAAACTATAACATTAAAAACACATGCATTTCAGTGCCATATCTGTAGAACTACAGTATATATTGTTGTTCCATATAAATACACTTGAAAACAGGCTTTTCGTTTATTAGCAACTTTCGGTTCATACCAATTCGGTTCATGTCAATGTCATCAACACTTCTGCTCCCAAAGCAAAACAGAAAACACAAAATGGCGAGTCGACCCTACATTTAACACCAGAGCAAAAGAAAAAAATCTGCATGTATGCATCTGGAAATAAGAAAGCAAGACATTGCAAATGTTTTCTCGCCTAAGTGAGGCATACTGTTAATCGAAGAACAATTGGAGACATTGTAATGGATAAAAACAAACGGCTTACCCAGGCCCGCCGACAGCAATTCCAGGCCCTAGGGCAGAACAGTCAAAGGCCCCCCTAGAAAGGGATGGCTGCAGGTTACGACACTACTTTTTATCCTAAATAACACATTAGAATCCAATATGCCTAAGTTGTGGAAGCACAAAGCTCAAAGAAAACACCCGAAACATCAATTAGGCTAATTGAACACCACATTATTATTATTATTATTATTATTATTATTTATTTCTTAGCAGACGTCCTTATCCAGGGCGACTTACAATCGTAAGCAAATACATTTCAAGTGTTACAATACAAGTAATACATTGTGATTCATGATGTGTAATCTAACAATAAACTAACAAAAATATACAAGATGAAACTGAATATGACCAACAAAGTTAAAATATACAATAATAAAACAGGTATTTAAAAAGGTCAAATACTCACAGATATGGGGACGGGATCCTAAAATGCAACTCTTCTGGATTTTTTTGCAGCAAAATCATCAATAAAGTCTTGAAAGTTCAATGACCTGGCACGATAGTGCTCACTAGCAAGAAGAGCAAGACCATTGAGTCTTTCTTGTCCGATTTGTTGATCTGTGTACGCTTTTGATTTGCTTCATTTTGCTAAAAGATCTTTCGGCTTCAGAAACAGTGACGGGTATGGTACAGAAAATCTGCAGAGCTACAGTGACATTAGGAAAAAGACATTCCAACTTAAGCTCATTGTGATGGGGTGCTAGCTCACCCCTATAAATATGTGTTGTTTGTTATTGTTGTTATTTTTACTGTTTTCATTATGTTTTTGTGATTTTTGTTTTGGATTGGCAGGGAGGGGGTTAAATTCCTCCCTGTAAAATACATGTGAGAATGTGGCTGGAGCCTTAAGTGTTTAATTGTTAATTATTAGTTAATTGGGCTCCAGCCACAGACTATAAAAGGGCAGGTGAAACCCTTTGTGGGAGAGGAGTTTTTGGGTGAGTTTTGTTTGTGTTTTGTTTGTTGGTGTGCTGTTGGTGTGCTGTTGGTGTGCTGTTGGTGTGCTGTTGGTGTGCTGTTGGTGTGCTGTTGGTGTGCTGTTGGTGTGCTGTTGGTGTGCTGTTGGTGTGCTGTTGGTGTGCTGTTGAGTTTTTTTGGTAAAGAAACTGTAGTGAAGGCTAATGCCCCGCCTACATTTCTGTATTTTGTTTAAACCTTTTTGTTTGGGCCCTTGTGCCTATTTATTTGATTATTTTTGTTTAATAAAGATCATTATTTTGCCCCTTCCACTGTCTCTGAGCCTCAAACCTCTGTCATCCTGCCACACTCATGAAGTTTTTTTAACAGCTCTAGTGGTTTGAGAGGTGCACTTCCAATGTTTGCCTTATAAATTGCTTTCATGTGTTTCACCTCATCGATGATGTCTGTGGATACATCGTTGTCATATTCTCTGCAGAAATTTTTCAATTTGAGTATCAATGAATTCCAAACATAACCATAAAAAGCTGAAAGAATTATTGATATCTTTGACCAAGACAAACCTTTGTGTTAACCCCCCGATTTCACAGTCAACAAACTTGTTAAAATCATTCACTTTAAAATCCCCCTCCTCATTCACTTCTCCCAGTTGGACTTCTGGTGTTTTATCGTGAAACTGTTTTCTCTTTTTTGTGCACTTCTCTGGGATTTCAGTTTCGGTTGGCAGGTCATGGCTTCGGAGAGAAAAAACAGATACAAATTATAAAACAACACAAAGCATCTTATCTGGAACATTGGGACAATGAAACTAAATCCCAAAATAAACTTGATTGCCATCGGGCCCTAAACAGAAACTACACCCTTGCAGAGTATCTCTTCACTGTCAGAGATAGAAGGCAGAGACAGATCCTGACCAAGTACAGGCTCAGTGACCACAGCCTGGCCATAGAAAAAGGTAGACACAAAAAACCTGGCTGCCCAGAGATCAGCTGTGTGGTCACTGTGAGACAGGAGAGGTAGAGACAGAGATGCACTTTCTCCTAAATTGCAATAAATACTCCCAAACGAGGAAAGAATATTTTGAAAAATTTACAATTTCCCTCCCCCAGTTCCCAAAAATGACCAACCCAGAAAAACACGGGTGATGGTTAACTATGCAAACAATTGGCGGCGGTCTTATACCTTGTGGCGAAGGTGGCCCCAAGTGCCCCTTGTCCTGCCCACTGGCCTAGTCATTCTTAATCACTGTATTGCATTCATCTTAGCTCGGCCAGCATAGGGGTGGCTATCAAGCTTCAATGGATAGGCCATGGGCCAAATTATAAATGTGAATGTATTATGTATCTGTCAGCTATCATGTTCATGTCGGGCATAACTGTTTGCCAGTTGTTCATGTAGCCATCAGGCATGTTTCGCAATCAATAAACTGTTATTTTCTACTACTAAGTGGACGTCTCCTTTCTGAAAGAGTGATTTTACCCACTATTAAAACCAGCCCTGGTGTCCTGCCTTTTCTGCACCGCCACTGGAAACCCAGCACACAGTCACTACATTGTTGTCAGAAGTGGAGGTGAGGCAGGTACCCTGACACACACTTGCAAGCTGGCAGGGGAGAGTGTAGAAATGCAAAACTAGACTAATAATTGGCATAGGCAAAACTAGATTGGCCCAGCATCGATGTTGAAGCGTTGGGCAAAACTAGACTCACCCAAATTAATGGCATGGGCAAACCTTCGCCCAGCATTGATTTTGAAGCGTTGGACAAAACTAGACAGGCCTGGGCTAGTTCCAAAATGAAAAAACGGGTTTTGCCCAGTCGTCTTTTTTAAGTTCTGATATTTAGATGGATACTTTATAAGAATAATAAGTAGATATACAAGTATTGTCCAAGAGAAAGTGTATTGTAGGTGTGCAATATTGTTATGATAACAAGTCTTGTAGATTGGTTTGGACATTTACAAATAAATCAACGCAACTGAATTAAATTCTGTTCAATAGCTCTATAAGTTGTCATGTGAATTCTATTATTACCTGAACTGCCTATTGATTTGATCCACTAATGTCCCTCATTATTGTTGAATGATTTTGTCTGTGGACTACAGTTCATTTACAAAACTGGAAATTAATACAAAATATCTGAATGATCACAGATATACTGGGCAAAATAAAAAGAAAAATGAAAAGGTATGTTGCCATAACAAGTTTTTAACCATTGATCGTAGAATACCACATTGATTTTATTTTATCTTATTACTTGGTTGATTTTGTAATTTTGTATCAGTATTAATCAGACTACTATTTTCAAATGGCTTTTCTGCTGTTTCATTTTTTTTTTTTTAAATATAGTTATGGCACAAGACTTTATTCAAAATACATGATACTATTATGTTAGGACTGAATGTGTTACCACAAGGACAGACTAAAAAGAGAGTACAATACACATGGATAGATGTCAATCCTGCCCTCAAAATCTTTAATGAGACATATACTGTGCACTCACAAACTGCATTCAGACTGATGAATATACAGTATTAAGCCACATTAAGCAAGATTAAGGTTAGCAATCAACTACTGGTTACTAAAATGTCAATGTCATTCCATCATTAGACTGAGTAATGGGAATGAGCACAATGTTTTGTTTTTTTTAAGCCCAAATTTATTTCCAGATGTTAACCCTTCAGCTCTGGTTAATCTTCACAATTTTAGTCATAGAATATATTATTTATATAATATTCGAGACACAAATGAAAATGCACACGTTTATCTTTTGGGAGGGAAGTTACTGTTTCCACAAACAAGACCAATGTTTATTGAAATAAAAGAAGGGGCTTCAAACACATAAACACTGAATTAATGTGTTTTTATACCATGTTAAAGTTACAAGGGTCGCAGCAAATGTAGAATGTGTTCACTCAAATAATGCTTTCAATACCATAAAAGGCTAAACCCTTTTGCATTCTACATTAAAGCAGGGTTCTTTATTTATTTTAGTTTTTTAAACAACCACATTGAATTTGCCGTTGGATGTTAAGAAATAATAATGTCATTTTTGGTACTGAAAAAGCTTTACTCAACAATAAATGTTTTGTAAATTACTTAGCAGGTGCTAGTTTAACATTGATTCCCTTTTGGGTGTGTTATCTGAGTGTAATCAGATGACATAAAAACTACTTTTTAGAGGGCATGTTATCACTGGTGACTTACTGTAACAACCCATTTAACAGTTTTTAGAAAATTTACTTGGAATAGGTTTCTTAGAATCTCGGTTCTGGTTCAAATTCTTTGACCTTTCACTGACATTAATATTCAAATGGTTTTAATATTAGTTCAACATATGCATTTTACTGCCTCACATAACTGTACAATTTGACATTCAGTTTCACAGATTTTGAACCCTTTTTGTGAAAAAGTAGGCAAAAAGCTGTGAAGAGATCCAGCAGGTGCCAGGTGTTCTATTCACAGACCTGGGGGACAAGGGTGAGGGAATATGCTAGAAAAGTGTTACATCACCACAGGGTCATCTCCATGGTGATGATTCCACACGCTCTATGTCAATTACCGAACACCATTGACTTTCTATGCCATTTTTGACAGGTTGGTTTCTGAGATTGATTTCGTAAAAGATATTGAAAAGTAGCACCCACAAAATGGTGTGGTGCTTCGTAATCTCAATAACCTGATTAAATATTGGCCACATTTAGCATTCTCTAAAGATACAGAAACTGGGCACATCTTTTCGGGGCACAATTGAGAATGTTTAGAACCATCACCCTTAGTAACGGGTTAGTAAAGAAAGAAGTGACGTCAACACTTTCCTGGCCTATTATATGCACCAACTGGGCGAGAACCTGGGGCCTACTGCACTAATCCAGCAACAATATATGGTTAAAAAAACAACAGCAGAATAAGAAATAGCTAACCATAATTGTTTTTCCAAGCTAACGCATCTTATTCAACATGAACAAAGTCAAGTTCCTGTAATTTTCAGTTTAATTATTGTTAAATTGTTCAAGTGTATAAACTAAGCAAATCATATCATTATATTTTGAAGCTCTAAATGTTAATCAGAAACACAGGATTACTTGTTCATTGCAAGCAGGATTTTTATTTTTTTTTAATTATTATTATTGTTATTCCAGGAACTTGCATCAATCAAGGAGAAATACATTGTAACTCAAATCATTGTTCTTTTTGCTCTATCAGCAGTAACTGAGCGGATGTAGCTGGCAATCTAGTCTTGGTAGTGGCGCATGGTTTAATCAAGAGATGTTAAGAGATTTGGTGAGTGATATACATAATTTATTATATGGAAATCACCATGCTATCTAATACAATTAAATCACAAAATTGCCAAAATGGTCTAAGAGTTCTTTTGACAGCTAATTAGTTTAATTGTCTCCTAGGCCTCAATGCAATCATAAACACAACAGACACAAAGGTCTTCTGCAGGTACATGTTTATCAGTCTTTACAGTATGTGTATACAAAAAGTTTTCTATTGAAAATTAAGCATGTTGTTATATGTTAAGATGCCTCTATTGGGATCCCCAGTCAAAATCAAATCTTACCATGTATGCCTCCCACATATATTGACCCACCTAGTGAAAGGCTCTATAAAAATAAGCTGGCATAATACTCTATGTGACAATCAAAAGTGACCTTCATACAGCACATTTGGGGCATTTGAACATGGCCTTCAAACTCCCTCTCTCTCTTTGTTTTTTTGGTTGGGTCTTTAGTAGTGACATGCATGTGGAAGCATGTGGCACTCTTTGTTTAAACTGCATGCAATCCGGATCCAAGGCTCCTCAACAGTGTAGTATGAATCTGGTACTAATAGAGAGACTGAGCTCAATGCAATAAGAAGATAAATCATATGATGTAGGTGATGGATCAGGATGTATACTTGATTTCTTTGATTAATCAGTGTAATCAGCCATTTCCAAAACTGCACAACTGTGTGCTCTATGGCTGGGATAAAGAATAGTGACAGCAAGTGAAACATTTATACAATTATTTCTATAATCATCCAGTCAATGATTAATAACTGTCTTAGTGAATAGGAGTATCCGCAAGCTGAATACTTTTAAGACCATCTCTTCAGTATCCTTAACCCAGCTTTTGTATCAAGCTCCATTCCTGGTGTAAATTCCTTTTGCAGTTTGCATTTGAGACCCTCTATTTCTCTTAGCACTAACCTGGCAGTAAGTTGCTATTTATCACTTGCACGACTGAAACCCAGATGGTTTACCTTTAATTACAGATAACACCTCCAGGAGGGGTATAGGACCAAAACATTAATTATGCATTAATATGGTTGGGTAAAATTCAGACTTCAATTCCTAGCAGTATTTAATGCTGCCTTGATGTAGTTTGCAGAATATGAATACACATAAAGGAAAATGGTTAATATTTCGTTTATATTACCTGCAGTTAAACAGGATATATCCAATTGATGTAAACAGTGCTGATCTAAATACTGACCCTGTTTGCATAATTAAAATAGGGTTGAGAAGGTCATGACATGTTTTTATATTGCTGTGGTAAAAATGAATTTGATGGAAACATTTCCTACTTTTATGAAAATAAGTTGTGATCAAATCTATTATTATTATTATTATTATTATTATTATTATTTATTAGCAGACGCCCTTATCCAGGGCGAATTACAGTCGTAAACAAAAAATACATTTCAAGAATCACAGTACAAGTATTAATACAATTAAAAGCAAGATAAAATACAATGACTTCAGTTCTAGTAAGTACAAGTATATTACAAAATACGAATCAATATCAGAGCAGATAACAGTGTCAGTGATAGTTACATCAGGATACGATTAAATGCAAAATACTACAGATTGAA
Organism: Acipenser ruthenus; assembly: GCF_902713425.1. NCBI lineage: Eukaryota > Metazoa > Chordata > Actinopteri > Acipenseriformes > Acipenseridae > Acipenser > Acipenser ruthenus. The sequence continues at coordinate 100,863,272 of NC_081190.1, read as the reverse complement.
TTACACTAGTGGCAGATTACAGATTATTTTTTTTTAAATCTATGATAGGGGTCAACTCAATCTGTCAGTGTTGCATACATTTTCCCAACCTTTTCACAGAGACTTACCTTTAAAGACCCCCATCCCCACTGACAAATTGATTAAAGTAGATATGTGGTAATAACGTACCAGTAATAAAATGGGGAATTTACTTTAATGAGATGTTGTCCCTGTTTATATGTTCTGGACTCCAGGTCAGGAAACACATCATTACAGTATATGACCATAACAGCAGATAACAATTGGAAAGCCGTTAAAATATAGTACAAGCTCTAGATGTAATTGGAACAGTGTAGAGTTGTGGCAAAGTGCCCCGCCCCTGTGTGCATTTGTGTGTTTTGTGTATGTATGCGTGCGTATGTTAATGTTGGTGTATAGATTGATACACGGGATATAAACGGGTCTGTGTTTCACGTGTGTTTAAAGTGTAGATTTGTATTTAGGCACGAGGAGAGCACAAATCACTTCACGTGCTGGTTAAATGTAATATGTGAGCACGGGGTTGCACAGAATTAATTCACGTGCTGGGATTCAAGTGAATAATTAATTAGTAATTGAATCCCAGCACAATAGTATATATAGACGCACATTTCTTGCACTCAGGGTTGGGTGTTCGGAAGAGGAGAACGGGTGAGAGAGAGAGGAGAACTAAATAGTGTAAAATCGAAAACGTAAAGATAAGTTTGTTTGTACTCACCGTGTCTGTCTGTCTGTCCGTGCACCGTTTGTTTAGTGTTAGTCCGTTTTGTTTGTCTGTTTATTTTGGCGCAAGTGCCGTGTCCCGTGTTTTTGTCTGTTCAAACCTTTTATTTTCTGTGCTGTTTTATTAAATGCTGAGCGAAACCATTCGCTCAGCTCCACCAAAACCCCAAGTCTCTGTCTGTTTACTCCCTGCTTCTGGTCTGACGCCACCCACTCCGGCCGTCTTTGTGACAAGAGTTTATGTGTAATGCTCTTATACACCACATACCAAGGTTACACAGGAAGAATATCAACCCAGGTTACCTTAGGAAAAGTTCTGACAGTGAGACAGGTACATGGATGAAAATAATAAAGGGAAGATTACATTTTTGTAATGTTCTGAGGAGCTGGACTTGCCCTATTCAGAAAAAATGTCAGCACAATCTATCGTTGGTATGAGAGCTATTTTGTTTTTCAATTTATCTGGAGTCTGAGTCAATTTAACACCCAGATTCGTTTTCCACAGCCACCTGTGCTTGTTATGTGAAAAAACTCTTTCTAGCCAATCATCTTAGTACAAAAAGACTAGCATGCCTTGTTCTTCTGACAGCACTACAACAAGCTTGGAAGCTAGGAACATCACCTGTAAGAGAGCATGGGTCTCTCAGTAATGCCCTCTTACATAATGAACATACAGAAACAGCAATGGACAAGGTGAATGAGCAGAAAGAAGTTAACAGAAACCAGAATTGGCACATGAAACATTGTGACCTTGTGTACTTTGAAGAAGTGGTTCAGAGCTTGTTATGTCCAGGACTTGCCTTACTGTCTTTCTTTTTCATGGCATATAAGCATATAAAGTAAAAACAATGCTTCACGTCTCCTTGGGAATAGAAATTACAGTGCATGAATGCCAATAAACTATAGATTTCCTTTGGGTGATAAAGGAGCAAGCAGGGTTTTGTAATACTGGAGAAGAATACATGGTTAATCATAAACTATAAGTCATAGTGTTTGTAATTATACATTGAATTCATATTCTACTGGTGATGGTGTACAGAATATTTATTCTTACAAGATAATTTCTCTTACAATAGGCAAATATAAAGCTGAAGTCATTATCAGCACATTGTAATTTAATTTTCACATTTCTTTGTTTTTATTGTTATTAATATTTTTTAGCAAAAACAGAGCATCCATGGTGGCAGAGTGTAATAATTAAAAAGCAATATTTCAAAGTCTGTGATGTTTATCATCTTGAAATGTAATAGTCATGACACAACAACAACAATCCTGGGGGAGCTATAATGTTTGAAAGTGTCAGTTTCACGATTTCATTTTCTGGGGCTCACAGCTCCAGTCACTTGGGAACATGGGTGCGTTTGCAGGAGCCGTTGTAGACGGGGCCAGCTCTTGTGATTGTGATTTTTTTTTGAGAAGAAAAACCTGAGACATGATTGTATAATATAATAATGATTGAATATTTAAAAAAAAAAAAAAAAAAAAAAAAGTATATTTGAATAGAAAACTCCCGTCCCCCATTTTGAACAAAGAGACAGAAGTACAAAATACAGCATTCCGATACTGCCATTGCTAGCTGCCAGCTGTTTAATCACACAACAGAAGATGAGTTTATTTGCAGATCAACATTGGAGAAGTTTAATTGCTACATTGTGTTACTGGAAAAAAAAAAGCTTTAAGTATTGCAAACTTATCTTCTCAGATCCATTGTAATTAAACATCTGGCATCATTGCTGTCTGTGCTTAACACTGGCCAAACTGGGGAAATTACAAAAGATTTGGGACTCTAGACACAATTTTTTTTAACCTAATGATGGTCATGGGCTTAATCTAGATGAAGGAACAGATGCTCCTGCTGTTGCTGTAGCTTCTGGTATATAAACTTTTCACTAAATATCTTGTTACTATTGCCAAGACAAGATTTTCTCATAATACACGCAAGTCCTGAAATTCCTAGGAGGCTCGTTATACAGAAGATTTGTTCTTGAAAATGATGTGCGAGAATGAAAAACAAATCTTAATCTGCAATTTGTAAATGTTAATACATATACATAATTAAAAACAATATTTACACAAATATTGTATATATAGTATTGAAACCTTACGACTGAGGCTCACTTTTCACCCTACACACCGGCGAGACAGACACAGAACTGATTTTGTATACAGCACTGCATGCACTTTTATTAATTACAATAACAAATAAACAAAAAAAACAAACAGAAACCTAACTCCACACAGTCCAATAATAGTCTAAATGTTTTTAAAACAACTTTTACTTGCCTGGAATGAGTTTGTATTCCCTGTGGCTTTGTGGAGATTATCCCAATGTACAAAATAACACATCTATTTAAATACTGTTATGATTCCATTCTTTTTTCCAGTGCTTACTATTGCAGTTCCGTAGGATTGTAGCAATCAATCAAAAGTTACACAACACTACAGAAACGTGGCCTTGTTAAGCATTGCTAAACAGCACGACACATTTGAAAAATGAAGTAGCAGATCCTAAAGGTTATTTATCATTGGTAAAATGAGGAAGTAGTATGTGTGGTTATACCACGATGCCAAATTAATAGCTGTAAAGATGATAAATCTATGCCCACGTACATAAACTACTCAATTTCAAAATCCCTAGAATATACCATGAAAGGCTGAGCTAAACTAGTGAGAGTGTTATAGAATGTATACATGTCTCCACTATGTCCCCAGGTGTAGTGAATTGAGGAAAAATCAGTGGGGAAAATGACCATCTCTAATATCAGACAAAATCTGACATAGCCATGTGTGGAAATTCTTCAGCATAATAACTGCATAAAATATACACACAACCCTAAGCCAATACTGACATAGACTTAATATAAGGTCAATTGCAATTATGTTGCCAGACAACTTGTTTTTATTTGAATTGTTAATAGACCTCCGCGGAGAACAAAGTGAACTAACCTTTTAGATAATATTTTTGTGTACTAAATGCAAGCGATCAAAGTTGTTTTACTAACACATAAGCTAATGACATACATCAGTGATCAGACCATTCTGATAGTACTGTGCCTGCATACTAAGGCTGCCATGTTTTTTTTTTTTTTGTAAAGCTTGAACTACCTGCAGTGAACTGAACATTGACAAGAAAAAATAAATATATATACTGGTATATTAAATAAAATAAATTGAAAATTGCCTGTCATGTATTACAGTAATAAGCGGTACAAAATACAGCTTTTGTAAGGTAGAACATTTTTTGATCCATAAGAAAAAATGATTTACACACATGGATAAACATGCGTGAAAAAAGCTAGGTTGTTTAATAATGAACCATTCAGTCAGTATGCGATCGCAACGTTTATGCTTTATAGATTTTCTAAACGTTTATTACTGGTAGACTAAAGAGATGTTTACTGATGGCAGCCTAATGTATACAGAAAAAGGTAAACAAATACTCTTTCAGTGGACTACAAGGATTATTTCAGACAGACCAAGTGAAATAAATAATTAGCTTTAAAATATTGTCGTATAGCAGTGATATGGGCATTGCTGTGGGCTATAAATATGGAACTCCTTTGTTCAAATACTATTACTGACTGGAGTTCCATTATTGCCGCCACCACGCCACAGTAATGCCATCCCTTAAATAACATATGTATGTTTTACAAATTGATCCTTTAAATTCAAAGTTAATAAAAATACTGTTTTCAGAAATGAATAGTGAGAAAACCTTGTGAGACACAAGACAACACACCACATACCCTTCCAACAGTTGCAGTCAGTCTTCTGGTTTTCTACAGCTTCTCTGTACTCTCCTAAATGAATCAGTCACCTACGCCTTATTCTCTTCATCAAAGCAATGGAAGTTAAGGGCATGTATTGAAAAAGAATTGTATCAGGTTCTGCAAAAGCAATTAGATTTGATCTTTTGCTGTCTCCAGCCCTGCTCTGAAAGGGAATATGTCAGTCTTAATACAAGGATTGAGCATTTTAAAACCACACTTCTGCATGCTTATTGGATTAATGTTTTGAATGGTGGCAATAAAGATAATTCACATGAGATTGGATGGAGGTAAAAAAAGCCTGACATGACACTGTCTCCAACGCAGCAGGGAAATTGTGTGAAATTCATTTTGTGCTACAGAGACCCAGCACTGAATGTTAGTCATCCTCAGGTTAGGACTCAAGTGTACTTGTAGAGCAATTAAGGGTAGCTCTAGTGACCACCATACCTCACTGAAGTTCATCGTACCTGACTGAATAAATCATTTTAAAAAATGTTCAACTAATTTAAACTGATTTCTTTAGATGTATATTTACAGTGACTCATTAGTATTGCAGTAACTATTGTAGTACAAAGTTGTATTTTTTATTCCTTTTCCATTTTTCAAACAAAACATGCCGCTGTCATTTCTTATGGGTTCATGAAGGGATGAGGTGACTAATTAACATGAATGTCCTACTGGCTGCCCTGGGTTGGGATTATCAATTGCTGATCAATATTGAGGGGGAAATGTAAACAGAATTGCATTTACAGAGATAAATACAGCATATCATGGAAAATGGAAACTAATCTTTGAGGGCGTCCATATTTTATATTGCAATCCCTGAATGGAGCCGATTGAAAATGTTTGTATTTCCACTGTTTTTTCACAAACTCTCTGAACTTTTTAAAGCATTTTCCTTCCATCCAAAGTACAACAAAGTACATTTTGTGAATACACTTTTTGCATCTACATGTTTACTCTAGGAACCATACATTTTATTTTAAATGTATCTATTACAATATATATTAAACATTTTGTTTGTTAATGCACTTTGAAAGTGAAATGGTATTTTTCATATTAAATTGTAACCTTTGGTAGGTTCAGGGGGCAGGAGCTTGGGTTCCTCCCCCGCCAAGAATATAATACTCTCCCTATTTAAATCCCCAGTCATGCCCTTATTCTCTGTCTTGCGTTTTTTTGTTTGGTTTTGTTTGTGTTTCGCTGCACAGCTGACAAACGCCGCTGACACCATTGGACACACCACCTCAATCCCTGCAGACTCCGACTCATCATTAAAATCTAAGATTATCAATTTAGATATTAAAATGGCTACTCACCCGCTGCACTTTTCTTTCTCTTTGGGATCCGAATTCTCAAATGCTGAATCTGAATTCCTGAATGATCACCACGTTTCTCCTTCTGAAAATCCTTCACCTCAAAGAATCCATTTCAGCTGTTCAGCAAACCAAGCTTTGCAGCGCCACTCTCCATTTTCCCTCTAGGTTCGCCGTGGGGGAAGTAATGGTTGCTTCCCATCCTTGGCAGCCGATTAGTTTGGTCTCACCTCTATGAGGGCAGCTCTCCGCAAGCCAAGGGGAAACCCTGTTTCCCTTCCTAAGTCACAAAGCACTTCTCTCCTATTCTCAATTTCCAAGGTGTTTCCTCCATACAGCCCTTGCTCCTGTCCCGTGAATTATTGATAATAGCATATAAGAATAGATGAAAAAGGATTCACTTCTATGAGTATAGTTGTTCCATTTCCCATTGTATACAACTTTAACTTAGTTGGTGCTTATCGTGGCCAGAGCTGAATCCAATATCAGCATGAAACAGCTACTCTCATATAATGGAAATCATTTTATATATATATATATATATATATATATATATATATATATATATATATATATATTAAATATGGACTGGAGAGGAGGGCTATAGTGCCCGAGGGAAGACTATTGTTACGGACAGGGGAGCTATAATGCCCGAAGCCGTATCTGAGGGCATTGCACCCTGGCATTTAATTTTCCACTATGAGCCGGGTCTGCAGGACATATTTCATATATGAGTCAGTGAAAATAATAAGAGAGGCAAGGTTGGATAGTAAATATGACTTTATATACTGTAAAGCGATAAATATTTGCAAGCCTTTTATTATGTGTTTTTTGCGTATGAATAAAAAAATGTAAACATTTTTGGCACGGATATCTTAGTGCTGTATCAGGTCGCCAGTATTTTGGTTGCAAATATTTATGGCTTTACAGTATTTTGTTTAAAAGTCCAGCACAAAATCTCAAGCTAAGAACAGGGACTTCAAGGGGTCCACGGCCAGTAATCCTGGCAGTGGAAAGGCTGTTCTCTCCAGTTGTTGTGCCACTGACAGTGGAAATGCTGCCAACGGCAAGGCTGTCAGCTGACGTGCTGGTAGCGCCAAGGCTGTTGTGACTGTGTGCTGTGCTCTAACTTTAAATTTAATTGTAAACTTAATCTATCTACCTAATGTTAAAAAATACTCCCTCTGCAATAAAGCCTGTAATTTCACCCCTGGCAGAATCCGGTATATATATTCAGCCAACGACAGCATGTTATGAACTCTTCCCTTTGCTAAGTCAAGCAAAATAGTACAAATATTAGAACACCAAGTGTGCATCTTTGACAAATACTGTTTTATGTAATGAATGAATGGGAGTTGTACATTGCGTGGGTGGAGAGGATTGTTATTTGAATTTGGCTCATATATCCTTGTGATAATTGGTTTTGCAAGAGCCCAAAGGCAAACTGTTTGTTAAAATATATAGCTCAACATTCTCAAGGAGATACATGAACATTAGCCTGTGGATCAAGTCTCCATAATCTAATATAGAAAATGAACAGTTGAATCATGATGCTGGTGTTAGTCATCCTAAATCTGACAAACCTACTGTAATAAGGATCATTGTCGTTAGTGTCAAGATTGATGAACTTTTGGTTGGCTAATTTCTTTTGTCCTTTAAAAATGTGTATGCCCTTGATTTTATAACTCATGAAAGGAGAGAGATAATGACACTATCTTCCATCAGATAAGGTGCCATCTTGTATTATGGTAAGAGCTTCCCCACAGTTATACAACCCCTTCTCAATCCTGACCTTAACTCCCCTTGCCAGTCTAGTCCTGGGCCTCTTTTTAGCAGAAAGCCAAATCAGTGGATTATTCAGGTGAGCTTGATCATATGATTGAAAAGGAATACAAAGAAACTTATTGCAAACCTTGAGTTACATTCACTGGTTCGGGGCGGTGCTGATGGTTTTGTGATATGGACTAATGCAATGGGGTCAAAGTTACAGTTGTGTTAGTTGTTGTTCAATTTAATATGCACACATTTTTTTTAAAGATTTATTGTTTTTTCTGGTTTTACTAAGTTGATCTTTAATAAATATTTCAACGCCCCGGTAATTTCTGTGAGAGCTGAATAATGAGTGCAATGAGCCAGTGTGGAGTGGGAAAGAGAGAGAACAAATTAACCATGGAGGAATCAGGATCTAGCGGTGTAAAGAAACAGGCTAGTTGTCCTAGGTTAGAATTCTGGTTTCATGTTCAAACATAACTTACGTATGTGAATGGCAATGCAATTGGATGCTGTGTCATGTCAGTTAATATGTCACTGGGAGTGCAATGGCTTACCCCATGCAAAGTAATTTGTTACAAATATAGTATAAATATGTTCAGTCTGTAAGGCCATGGGTTACCTTCTGTTCTCTGGGTCGGTAACATGAAGGATAAATCAGGCAGGACGATAGGATTGTGCAGCAACCTCTGGTACAGGATTTATTCAACAGCGACTCCATACAAAGGTTCAGCAATCAGGTAAACAATTGAACAGCTACAGTAGATATTATAACCCTAACCCTAACCCTAACCCTTCTTCTCCTCTCCAACTACAGAGGCCATTAAGGTACTAAAATAATAGAATAATGCACTTACATTGAAAAAGCAAACTAAATGATGTAACTCCTTCCATATTAATTATTACGTCTCACAAGTCTATAGGACTGGGTCGGGTCTTCCATGGGGCCAAGTGTACATGCAGTAAGATGGGCTGTCCTTGTAAATTAGCGGTATGACAGGAGTGAGATATTGATATGCAATTGATGGTAGGCTATTGTCTTTAATGAGTTCAGTGCTGCGTGTCTAGGGTTCTTTTTAGTGTCACTCTCCCTCTCTCTTATTGGAGGTGTGTACCTTTATCTTGATATGTATTGTCGATACAAGGGCTGTGATATGTATCACGATACAACTAATAAAGCACAAAAAGTTGCTTATGAGTATAATCTAGTAATGCTAACTGCAAACACTTGCAATCCTTATTTATTGTTAATGAAACATTATTCAGTCTCATTAACAGTACAAAAAAAATAAACATCAGTGTTTATAAAACATATTACTCATTCTTCAATAAAGAAATAGGTCTATACCAAGCAATATATTAATATAGACAATAAGGGATATAAAAAAAATAAGATGAGACATTACCTGTTTTACAGAGTTGGGGTCGTTACTGATAAAAAGTAATGTATTAGTCGTTATTCATTTCTTGAGAAAAAAGTAATAATATTAGTATTACATATTAGTTAATTTAAAAAATAGCACGCTATATTACTCGTTATATTACCCACTAAAACTTCCTTTTGCCCTGCGAAACAATTGTGACTAATCTCCATTGTCTGGTAATGCGTTTTTTAAATGTATGCCAAACAAATAAACTGTAAGGCCGTGGGTTACCTTAGTTCTCGGGTCAGTAGCGTAGACAACTGCAAATGAATCAAGCTGGGCGATATTATCTTGCTTCCACTCAAGTTTTATTAATCAGCGACTTCATTACAAAGGCTCAGCAATAATAGAAAACAAAGTAATCTGCCAGTAGTATGTTCTATACTGTGTTACAATTTAAACAGTAAATAAAAATAAAATGGAAACACACTCCTCACAGCATTCTCAGTAGCTACGGAGGCAAAAAAATGTACAAAATAAATTAACACTGTAAAATCAAACTAAATATTGCAATTTGCTAGCTTCATTATAACATTTCACAAAACTAACTTTTTAAAAATAATTTACTTTAATTGAGATAGCCTTTCAATTTATATGAACGCAGACATTAAAATAGTGACACTTACCTCTAACTCGCCCATATCAGGAAACAAAAAATAAAAAAGCAGAAATCTTGGCAAAGGCTTATGGTTACTGTTGCCTGTATTAAACTACATGAACTTTGAACAAAAAAAAGTTTTTGAATCCGTCCTCATTTTTACTATGTATTCAATTTGAGTTCTTCAAATCGTAGGTTCAACGTTCAGTTTAAAAATCCAAGTAATCTTTGTTGTATCGCATCAAGAGGAGTTTTTGAAATCGGCTGTTGGAGAGACGGTTTCTTTTAGGGGTGAGAACCAGGCTCCCAAGGCTGAAGAGTCTTTCCACTGGGGCACTTGACGGAGTTGTTGTGTTTTAGCGCAGGGCAATTTTCTTTATCATGGGGAATTTATGTAGACATTCCATACTGTGACAGGGTGGCTGGGCGGTGACGTCACGGCAGAAGCAGGAAGGAAGAACTCTGACACCAGGCACTGCAGTTTAAAGTAAATGACGCAGTGCACCATTTTATTTTCAAATAACAAAAATGAATCAAAAGGTTTAAACAAAAAGGCTGTGCTCAGAAAGCAAAAATAAAGCAGTAAACAAAAATAATCCCGAGCACAAAATAAATAAAACAACACAGGTCAGGCTGGGCAGATTGCCTTCACTGTTCCAATGTTTTCCTTTCGGTTTCGCTTTCACTCTCTCTCGCCGCTCTCTCCACTCTAACACCCACCACGAGTGCCGAGAGCTGCAGGCTTTTATATTAGTGACCGAGGGATTACCTACCTATTAATTATTTAATAATCCCCTGGTCACATTCTGCACGGGTACCCACTCTCGCCTCTGCCAGAACACATTTTAAATTAAAACAATAACGAAACCCGTGGCGCTTCGCCGTCACAGAATACAATAACTAAATACAGAACACACGGCACCTCGCCGTCATAAATATAACACAATAATAAATCATGAAACAAAACAATAATCTGCACAGGGCCGGAGGGGGAAACCCCGTTCTAAAAATAAACAAACCCTGTACAGGGCTGCTCGCCCTGTTACACATACTTTTCGCACTTTTTAAATAGTCAATGACCTCAGTTTCAATGGAGTTTTTATCTTGGTCGTCGGCCTCCTCAAAGTCAAAGAAATCTTGTTCCTTTTGGGGCTTTGTTTGTGGACTTTGGGCATTGGCTGACGTGGACTGGTATAAGCGGCACTCCTCTAGTAACATTTGTTTAATGCGATCCTTCTTCTCTTGTGTACTGACCCAGCGTAGTTTAATTTTTAGTAGTGTCACAGCAGCAAGAAGAGCATCCTTGGAATCCAAAATGGCTGCAAAGCGAGTTTTGATTGCCTCTACAATCACATCTGTTATCCCTGCAGTCATTTTGGGATAAGCTGCCCTTCATATAACTGGTTTTGGCCATAAGCACTTCTAGACTGGGCAAGAGTACTCCATAGAAGCAGTTTTCCTCTCCTTGCAACACATCTAGCGCAGTAGTTAGAGGCTTTAGAACAGCACAGTACTCCTTTAAGAAAGTAAACATCATAAAACGAGTTCCATCGGGTGGCTGTTGGCACTAGAAGTTTGTTTTTTGTAACTGCTTCCATGCACTCAGCAGCAATTGATAACCTACTGGCTTTATTCCACAAGGCTGTACACTTTGCAAAGGCACTCCTGTAAACAGCTCTGGAATCGGCATTAGAAGACAGATATTTGTCAATATCCCTGCTGGAAATGAGATTGAGCGTGTGCGCTGCACATCTTCGATGTGGCGGGAGGACATACTCCTGGTCACCGTGTTCTTCCGAAGAAAGCACCTCTTGTATATCAGTAAACGTAACATCAAGATCAGACACACCCTCTTCTTCTGAGGTGGTGTCATTGTCGGACTTGGCAGAACGTTTATAAAAATTAAACGCTTTTACAAAATTAGAACCATTGTCTGTCACAGTTGCGGTCACTTTTGCATTTAGGGTGTAAGCAGCATGGCATTGCTCAATTTCAGCTGCAACAGCGTCGTATGTGTGGCGTCCTTTAAACCGTGAACACGTTAAGGCCGCTCGTTTGCGCTGTAATGTTGCAGGATCAATCCAATGCGCAGTCATTCCCAGAAAACTTTTGTTGTTAGCAGCCCATATGTCCGCAGTGGTGGAAACATGATCCACATTTTCAAATGATTTTTTTCAGTTCCCCCTCCATGACGTGGTAGGCCTTATCCAAATAATGAGTAAATGTTTTCCTGTCAGGGACTGTAGCGTATGAAAACTCACTTATTAGCTTTCGAAAAGCTGGAGAATCCACAGTTGAGAGAAGCAGCATATCTTCGATAACATACAAAGCAATTTTTTTTTTTTAACTTCTGAGGTGTTACCGTGGCATTGGCCGAGCGAGGGTTAAAACACATCTTTTGTTGCTTAGCAGAAGGCCCTTCCTCGTCATCTTCATAACCACCACTGGTCTTTCGTTTTATCAAAGATGTGGCTGTAGGCACTTCCTTGGCAATGATATTTGTACTTTTATGAACAGTCTCTACAGTGCCTTGCATAAGTATTCACCCCCCTTGGACTTTTCCACATTTTGTAGTGTTACAACCTGGAATTAAAATGGATTTAATTGGGATTTTTACCATTTGATTTACACAACATACTTAACACTTTGAAGGTGCAAAATATTTTTTTTTATTGTGACACAAAAGTTAATTAAACAAAAAAAAGACATTTGTTGGTTGCATAAGTATTCACCCCCCTGAGTGAATACTTGGTAGAAGCACCGTTGGCAACAATTACAGCTGTGAGTCTTTTTGGGTAAGTCTCTACCAGCTTTGCACATCTGGATCCTGCAATTTTTGCCCATTCTTCTCGACAAAATTGCTCAAGCTCTGTCAAGTTGGATGGGGACCGTTGGTGAACAGCAATTTTCAAGTCTTGCCACAGATTCTCAATCGGATTGAAGTCTGGGCTTTGACTGGGCCATTCTAAGACATTCAGTTTCCTGTTTTTAAACCACTCCAGTGTAGCTTTGGCTGTGTGTTTAGGGTCATTGTCCTGCTGGAAGGTGAACCTCCGCCCCAGTCCCAGGTCTCTTGCAGACTGAAACAGGTTTTCCTCTAGAATTTCCTTGTATTTGGCTCCATCCATCTTGCCCTTAATCCTGACCAGTTTCCCAGTCCCTGCCGATGAAAAGCATCCCCATAACATGATGCTGCCACCACCATGCTTCACTGTGGGGATGGTGTTCTCAGGGTGATGAGCAGTGTTGGCTTTGCGCCACACATAGTGTTTTACGCCAAGGCCAAAAAGTTCAATTTTGGTCTCATCAGACCAGAGAACCTTTTTCCACATATTTGCTGTGTCTCCCACATGCCTTTTGGCAAAATCCAAATGGGATTTGATATGGGTTTTTTTCAGCAATGGCTTTCTTCTCGCCACTCTTCCATAAAGCCCAGCTTTGTGCAGCGTCCGGGTTATAGTTGTCCCATGGACGGTTTCTCCCGTCTCAGCTGTGGATCTCTCCAGCTCCTTCAGAGTTACCATTGGCCTCGTGGTTGCTTCTCTGACTAATGCCCTCCTTACCTGGTCACTGAGTTTTGGTGGACGGCCTTCTCTAGGCAGAGTCGCGGTTGTGCCATATTCTTTCCATTTTTTAATAATGGATTTAACGGTGCTCCGGGGGATGTTCAAAGTTTGGGATATTTTTTTATAACCCAACCCTGATTGGTGCTTCTCCAGAACTTTATCCCGGACTTGTTTTGATAGCTCCTTGGTCTTCATGATGCTGTTTGTTTAAATATGCTCACTAACAAACTCTGGGGCCTTCCAGAAACAGGTGTATTTAATCTGAGATCATGTGACACTTTAATTGCACACAGGTGGACTCCATTCAACTAATTATGTGACTTCTGAAGGCAATTGTTTGCACCAGAGCTTATTTAGGGGTGTCACAGCAAAGGGGGTGAATACTTATGCAATCAAGACTTTTCAGTTTTTTATTTGTAAATAATTTTGAAAAATATGTAGATTTTCTTCCCCACTTCGACATTATGGACTATTTTGTGTAGATCAGTGACAAAAAATCCTAATTAAATCCATTTTAATTCCAGGTTATAACACTACAAAATGTGGAAAAGTCCAAGGGGGGTGAATACTTATGCAAGGCACTGTGAGTGCTTTTTGAGGTTTGATGTTGTGTTCCTTGCGGAAGACAGGATTTTTTTTCCCTGGGCAGAGTGAACTTTGATATTTTTGCCATCGTCCTCGGTCATGACAAAGTAGTGGGAATACATCCAGCCACAGAAGGTAGGCCGCGATAGTTGAGCAGACATTTTTTTTTAACGCTAAGATCTCTACATTACAGTTAAGCTCTGTGTGTCTGACGGCAGTAGCACGTACACACGCACGCGTGCACACAATTGCAGTATACTATAAGGCATGGGGTTATGTTCTCAATACCGGTAGGCTATATTCTTTTAATTACCAAGCAGTCCAAGTGGTGCCGCTGCATAGACATTACATGCTGTGTGTACTTGTATAGTGATTTTGATATGGCGCACATAAGTAAATAAGTCTTGTTGAATTTACTGCTGCTTGCTTCCAATTTAAACACCACATCATTTAGATGTAGAACATGTAATGTATCGAGAAAACACTCGTTTATTTTTTGCAGAAAGTAACTGTAATATTATTACTCAAATTAAAACTCTAATGCGTTATATTAACTCGTTATTAAGAAATGTAATATTATTACAGTAGCGCGTTATGTTACTAATGCATTATCCCCAACTCTACTGTTTTAAACCAAAAGTGAGTTTTTTTCTGTGTATACATGAAATGCCTACAGTCCTGATATTTGCAACACTGAAATGCATTTTCTGCTTGTCACGCAACATGCTAGAAGCGGTAGGACTACGATTACAACATGACACAATCCTACATGCAGCAGTCACAATTCTCAGTCCTTTATGGGGAAGCCAAGTTCATAGTGTGTGCAAAGCACTTTACATGATTGTTGGCCTCTTCACCGGATATACTGATGTTACTTGCATTGTTGGTTACCAGTGCACGGGTTTTATCTGAAAGTTTCCATTCAGTGCAGGCTTCTCTCAGAACAGCACCAATGTTTTTCCCATATAGGTTTCTTGTAGTGTTCTTGCACTCATATTTATTTAAACAAAACAAAATATTTGAACAAACAAAACACTTTTACACAGAAACAAAAGGCACGTTGGTCAAAACAAATAGTAAACAGAGACAAACAAACAAGTATCATGCTGGTCTAGCACGAATAGTAATTGCTTTTATATATTTCGTTCTTACTTTCTCTCCATCTCCTTTCTCCAAAACTCTCTCCAACCAACCTTCATGAGTGGCTGATATGCCCTTTATATATACGTGACCATCTCCAAACTGGTAAACGCTTAATTAATTTGGAAATGGCCACATTTATGCACGCATTTAGCTGGATGGGGAATTTTAACCCCATCCATGCTGTAAAACAATACTAACACAACATTGTTTTATACAAACACAACCCACTGTAATAACATAAACAATATTTGACTCGGAAAGAAAAGTATTGTTATCACCCGCAGTCCAGCACTGCTTTATTTTTCAGTAAACGATGTGGCACACATCTCTGTGTTTACTTACTGAGGTACCATGCATTTGTATCGGTTTGGATGACTGTGTATCGATTGAATGGAACCCAGAGAGTCTGTATCGATAGGTCATCCATGCCGGTGAGAGAGGAGTAAGCAATGGTGTTTGACTGTCCCTATGCTCACATTCTCAGACAAGACAAAAATGAGAAGTACATGTACCATCTTGATCTTTAAAGAAGAAAGAGAATATGCAGATGGGAATATATTAAAGGCTCACAGAGAAACAGAAACAAGACTGACATTGACCTGAGCGATCTCTTAGTATATCCAGGACTAAGGAAAGGGTGTAGTGGGATGGTACATCAGCATTCCTTGTCTTTGTTCAAATCCACAACAAATCAATGTCGACATTATTTTCTGAACACTAAGGAGACAGGTATAATATGAGTGTCTTGCAGATTGGGAGCCTCCAACCATAATTTGAGGATGGTAAACACGCTATTATACAATTATTCTTCCAATCTATTAGAAAAGGAAAATCTTTTTCTTTTCAGTTATTAAAATGCAAGCACAGGTGAATTTTATATTAGGTATTTTTTATTATTTATTTTTTTTAATGTTTAGGAAAAAGTTTCATTTTAAATCATTTATTTGCGATAACACTGTTTTTTTTTCTTTTTTTTCTTCCAAACAACTGCAGTAACCTGTGCTCCCATGGTTGTACAGTATATATTAGAATGTCAAAGGACACAAGGTTCTAGGAGCTTCAAAAACTGTAGTTTGCTAGTCTTCTAACTATATTACGCACTAGGATGCAATATTACTTTACAATGAAACACTAAATTGAATACAAAAGGCCAATCTAAGCTGGCAAGTCGTTACTTGTAACAAGCACTGTAGGCTTGCCTCCTTTGGAATGTCTGTCCTGAATATGTCTTCAGCAGTCTTGAGAATGTGCTTATGTTGTATTTTCAAATGATTTTTCACAAATGTGTCACCTAACCTTTGACATCTCAATTTTTCAATACTGTAGCCAGAGCAGCTGGCGAATAAATTGCACAAATATATGAAATGCTTCAAATTATAAATGAATACTCTTAACTAAGAGTGGAGCTGAAATCGTGGTGCACACAGGAAGGCTTCACCTTTCATGAACATTGGAGCACATTCTACAACAAGGACTATCTATATAGGTGGGACGGACTGCACTTAAACAGAAAGGGAACCAATCTACTTGGAGAAAGGATCCTTGAGGAGGTCCAGAAGCATTTAAACTAGAAAGGAAGGGGGGAGAAAACAAAAAAACAGAAGGGAGACTACATCAAAACAAGGGCAACAACTCAGGTAAGACAACTATTAAATGTATTTATCTTAATGCTAGAAGCCTCAGAAACAAAATGTTAGAACTTGAAGCTACTGTACTTACAAGTAACTACGATGTGATAGGTGTTACAGAAACTTGGTTGTCTGAGAGTGATGGAGACGAATATAATATTAGTGGGTACACACTGTATAGGAAAGACAGGCAGGACAGAAGAGGCGGAGGCGTAGCGCTATACATAAGAAATAGTCTTGAAGCCCAGGTGTTAAATCAGGACAAAGAAAACAATGCAGAATCAATATGGGTCAGAATAATGGACAAAAATTCAAAGGGCATAATAATAGGAGCATGCTATAGACCGCCAAATTCAGACGCTGAGCAAAATAATCTGTTATACAATGACATCAGAAATGCGTGTAGAAAAGGAGAAGCCATACTAATGGAGGATTTCAACTTCACCCGTATAAAATGGGAGAACATGGTGGGGAGCACGACGGACGAAATTGAAATGGTGGAAATGACAAATGACTGCTTCCTAACGCAATTTGTCAAGGCACTGACTAGAGGGGAGGCATGCCTTGATTTAGTCTTTTCAAATAATGAAGACAGAATAACTAAAACAGAGGTCAGAGAGCCATTGGCAAACTCAGACCACAACATAGTCTCATTTGAAGTATTTTTTAAAACCCCAAAAGTAATGACTAAAGCTAAGGTTTACAATTTTAGAAAAGCAAACTATGAAGGTATGAAACAGATACTAACAGAAGTAGATTGGAGTAAAATAGAGAAAACATCCACAGAAAAAGGATGGCTGTTTTTAAAAATGTAGTACTAGATGCGCAAAACAAAATCTAAAACAAAATGGCCAAAATGGTTTAATAGATCAATTAAAAAAAATATTCAGCGAAAAAAGGCACTTTACAGAGCGTTTAAAAGGGACCAAAAACAAAGTACACAGAAAGAGTACTTGGAACTGCAAACACAAGTCAAAAAGGCCAAGATAGAGATAGAAATCAATATTGCTAAGGGGGCTAAAACCAATTCCAAAATGTTTTTCCAATATTATAACAGCAAGAGAACATTCAAAGAGGAGGTTAAATGTCTAAGAGACACAAATGGCAAAATCATAGATGAAGAAAAAAATAGCAAATATATTAAATGATTACTTTTCACAGTTTTTTACAAAGGAGGACACGGACAACATGCCCCACATGTTGACCTGTTCCTATCCAGTTTTAAATAACTTTAGCATAACAGAGGCAGAAGTGTTAAAGGGACTAGGAGCTCTTAAAATAAACAAATCCCCTCGCAAACTCGTTAAATGTGCTGACGATACAAAAATAGGAGGAGTGGCAAACACTGTTGCAGCAGCAAAGGTCATTCAAAATGATCTAGACAGCATTCAGAACTGGGCAGACACATGGCAAATGAAATTTAATAGAGAAAAGTGTAAAGTATTGCATGCAGGCAGTAAAAATGTGCATTATAAATATCATATGGGAGATACTGAAATTGAAGAAGGGAACTATTAAAAAGACCTAGGAGTTTATGTTGACTCAGAAATGTCTTCATCTAGACAATGTGGGGAAGCTATAAAAAAGGCCAACAAGATGCTCGGATATATTGTGAGAAGTGTTGATTTTAAATCAAGGGAAGTAATGTTAAAACTCTACAATGCATTAGTAAGACCACACCTAGAATATTGTGTTCAGTTCTGGTCACCTTGTTACAAAAAGGATATTGCTGCTCTAGAAAGAGTGCAAAGAAAAGCAACCAGAATTATCCTGGGTTTAAAAGGCATGTTGTATGCAGACAGGCTAAAATAATTGAATCTATTCAGTCTTGAACAAAGAAGACTACGCGGTGATCTGATTCAAACATTCAAAATCTTTTAATCCTAAAAGGTATAAACAATGTCGACCCAGGGGACTTCTTTGACCTGAAAAAAGAAACAAGGACCAGGGGTCACAAATGGAGATTAGATAAAGGGGCATTCAGAACAGAAAATAGGAGGCACTTTTTTACATAGAGAATTGTGAGGGTCTGGAACCATCTCCCCAGTAATGTTGTTGAAGCTGACGCCCTGGGATCCTTCAAGAAGCTGCTTGATGAGATTCTGGGATCAATAAGCTACTAACAACCAAACGAGCAAGATGGGCTGAATGGCCTCCTCTCGTTTGTAAACTTTCTTATGTTTTTATGTTCAAGTTCAGATCACAGTTTGAGCATTTGTGGGATTGACATGAAATAATTACCATCATTTTACAACGACTAAAAATGTATTCTGTAATAGAAAAAGAAAGACCCAGGAAAACAAAAACAAACCCCCGACACTCACACACACACACAATTGCTTTTTGTATGCATAACAACATGCAAGATTGCCATTTGTGGAAGAGAATGCAATCAAGTCTTTAGTTTCTATTTCAATTTCACTTCTATTCATTGTAAACAGTTTCGCAGCAGGAGTTATCAAATAACTGTTTGCTAATACGTAATAGATAAGGCTGTAAGTAAATTGGATTTTTTTATCAAGAAGTTGCGGCCATTGTGTATTAAAGTTGCAGTTTCTGCGCGTTCATAAATATAAACCGTTAGCACATATTATATATATATATATATATATATATATATATATATATATATATATATATATATATATATATATATACTTGCTTTCAAGATGAATTTTTGTTCATTTGTTCAAAAACAACAAGAAAAAAACATACAAATAGATAACAAGAACATAAGTTCTTAAGACTCCCTCTTTATCACCATTTGAAATATAAAGTTTTACGCTGTGTTTCATTACAAGTGAAGAGTTGCAGCTAACAATAATGAAACATAAAATACAGAACTTGCATAACAGTAAAAGCTCACTCACAAAACTGAACAGCCACTACAGTATTTGCAAAATGGCAATGAACCTTTAGTCACAAAATTTAACAG
This sequence comes from Acipenser ruthenus, assembly GCF_902713425.1. Lineage (NCBI taxonomy): Eukaryota > Metazoa > Chordata > Actinopteri > Acipenseriformes > Acipenseridae > Acipenser > Acipenser ruthenus. The sequence continues at coordinate 100,843,796 of NC_081190.1, read as the reverse complement.
TAAGTACAGTACAGTACTTGCATCAGGCCCACAGTCTTCTTTCCTGTTGCTAACCATAGCAATGGGAAAGAAGATCACTGATTGGCTAGAGAGGATGACAAGGCATACCAATCCCCCACTAGCAAAAGACAATGTGAGAGTGACGTTTCATTTTCTGTTTCAGTTTATTTTTCAGCATTATTTTGCAACAAAATTACATATAAATAATAGAAACATTGTAGTCACATTAAAAGTTGTGGCAACTATAAAAAGTTGTGGTCTGTGTTAAAAGTTGCGGTTTCCACAACAAATTCACGGTCCGCAATTTTCTTACAGCCTTAGTAGTAGATAGATGTACACATAGTATGGCAGCTTGTTACTTGTGTCTACTTGTTGTGAATGCAAAATAGAGTAGAAGTGACAGGTAATGTAGCTCTCTGTAAACATCTGTGCACAATGAATTGTAAATTAGATCCTTGTGTCCAAAGTTTATAAGCATTGTAGATAATGCCAGCTGAAAGCATCAATTAAATGAGAAACATGTGCTTTTCATGAGAGGGCATCCAGGTGCTGCCAACATGGCACAGGTAGAGCATATGGACAGTGTTAAACAGCAGCTGCTTCCCAGATCGGATGCCAGTTGATGAAAAGACATGTGCCCGCATAATGCATTTTGTGGACTGTGACGGGGAGAGAAGGAATCCGAGCTGCAAATCCACCTCCTGACCAGGAAGAACACTGGATAAGGTTGGTGGTACGCCTTCATCGAGATGGGTCGACTCGATGGTACAACAGAACCGGAAGTCGAACACAAGGGCATAGCTGTATGACTGCGGAACAACTGTACTGTGATCAGCTGTGGTGCGTGCAGCGATTGGATAGACAGTGGCACTGCACTGATTGCAGGGAGGAGTTTGGCAGTACAAAGGGGTTCACAGCTAAGCAGGTATGGCCCCTTACACTGAAATTGTTAATGCAGCCAGAACGCTGCTGTGTTGTTGTATTATCTATGTTGCAGCCAAGGACTACGGCAGGAGATGACGCATGTGGAGGCAGCACACCCCCCTGGAACAGCGACCCTGCACACAACCACCCCTCGTCCCAGCACTAGAGCACCTGCACTGAGGCAGCACTTGCTTCTTGTCTGCACAACAGGATGTGATTGGATTATTTGTGATTTATTGTTTTGTTTGAGACTGCAACCCACCGGCAGACTGTCCCCAATACCATAGTTGGTAGTGGCGGCCCTTGAATAATTAATAAAGCCGGTCATTTTGGAACATTTACTTTTGGTTGGACATTCTGTTTCTTCATCACCACACTCACATCCTGACATGGACACATACAATATTACTTTAACATGCATTAGCAAAACAGTAAATGTATTTTGTTGAAACTGCTCCAGGCACATGGAAAGTTCAAATTAGAAGGCACACAGACAAACGGTACTGCATCATCCCTTCAGATAAGAGGTTAGGGTGGGAACATTGTCTCTACCAAGCAGAGGGTTATCATCTTAGGCATCAATTGTAGAATTTAGAATTTCTCTCTCAGGTACTACCTATAGTTAACTGACCATGTCTTTCGCAATGTGCCCTTATCTTTAGCACTGGGCAATTATATCTTCACACTGGTATCCCTTTTTCTTTGAAAGCCAACATGCATTATAGATGTATACTACATGGTGAACGATAGTTCTACAGTCTTATTGTAAACTGTGGTGGCTATCTGTTTATTATAAGATTAGGTGGTGCTGGGAGACCAATGTATAATAAGATTGTCATTAAACAAACTACCATCAGTACATCTTTAATACCAAAGCAAACAACAGTGACATGCATATTTAAAGTTCTATCTGCAGAAGAGAGGGGGAAATTTGTGGAAGAGCAAAATAACGCAAGTACTCTTAGACAAACAATACGCAACATCATTTTAGAAATGACCTCAGTCGTACTGTGTTATGTTTAGAATAATGATGTTGTTTCTATTGATATTGATGATATTGGCATTGCAATGTCTAAAATGTCTAAGCATGAGACGTTCATGCATACTGGCATGACATACAGTACAATGCTCATGCAGATGCATTGTCCAGACAGCCAATGTAGACTGATTCATCGCCTGTCTTTTTTATAAGTGCGTAGGACATAGCTAGAGAGACAAAAAATATTTGTCCATGTTCACATGACTGAATGGAGTCTTTGTTATTTGCCAGTTGCAGATGAATCAACTGCTGCTGTATCTTTGTTCACGTCGGTTGCTCCTGTTCCCCTACACCCCTTAAAGTTTGAAGTGGCGATATCTACTTTCCTTGAACAGGCTGTGGAACAGTCTGATCTTCAGGATTTCAATAGAGGCCAGCTTAACAAAATCCTGGAACAAAATGATCAAGTGTGCTCACTGAAACCAGGACGTACTATTTTTTTTCATCGTAAGATCTACACTAACTCTGTATCGTCAGCTCCTGGTGCCCTTCTCATCCTCTGCAATAGACAAAAACAAAACCCGTATTACAAAACAAACCACACTTCAGCCACAGATTACGTTCTCAGCACAAGGGGCCGTACTCATGTAGTTGCGTCCCCTTTGTACTACCCAACTCCTCCCTGCAATCAGCCCGGCGCCCTGGTGTAACCAATCGCTGCCTGGCTGATAGCATGGGAATTGTTTCGCGTACGTGCAGCTATGTGCTTCCTGTTTCCGCCCACCGTCGAGTCGACCTGTCTATGGGGACGTGTACTACCAACCTTACACAGTGCCCTTTCTGGCTGGGAGGGAAATTTACAGCTCTGATTCTTTCTCTCTTTATCAGGTGGTTTTTAACATGAACAAGCCAATCACACGTGTTATCCATTGGGCTTTGAAATTACAAGGTTTTAACTTTGTTGTGGAATACCGTAAAGGGAAGTTAAATGCAATACCAGATATGTTGTCTCGAGCTGTGAATCTATCTTCACCTTCTTGCAGTACTTATACTAGTGTGCAGTCAGATGTACCAAATCTTGACATTGTTTCATCACTGAAAGGAAGGACATGGAGGGAGCAAAAGAAAGATGCAGAAATTGAAGCTTTTTATTAGTCCCTTGTAGAAAAGGCAGATCAACCAGATACAGCTGATGCTTCTTCTCAGTTTGTCATTTTGGGGGATAGTGTACCGTAAATTACAGTTGTGGAACCATGTACAATACCAAATCTATTGTACCACAATGTTTACATGATTTAGTCTTGCAAGCATATCATAATGATTATTATTATTTATTTCTTAGCAGACGCCCTTATCCAGGGTGACTTACAATTGTTACAAGATATCACTTTTGTTTTTTTTTTACATACAATTACTCATTTATACAGTTGGGTTTTTACTGGAGCAATCTAGGTAAAGTACCTTGACAAGCATCTTTGTGATGTTCAGTACAATTCTTAGGATTGAGTGTGGTTACGTGCTCATCCCCTGTCTAAGGCTAGAGAGCAGTACACTACCAAATTTGCCCCAAAATGGAAAGGACCCTATTGAATTCTTCAGCAATTGGGCCCTGTTAATTACCAGGTGGTACTGGAAAACTTGGGCAAAGACCTAAGAACTGTACATGTCACTAATATTAAATCTTGTTTTCTCTCTGCTGTAGAACTGAAGACTCAAGATCGGCAGAAAGTGTTGGATTTATTTGCTGGATTTTAGATGACAGCAGAGAAATAATTTTTTTTTTCCTGGCTGTCCTAGTTCTGACTTTTTACATGGGGGGGGGGGGGCGACGAGTTACGGTTCATACTGTCATGTGCACCTGTCCCTTTAAGAATAAATTGATGTGAGACCAGTGGTAATGCCGGGAATTATAAATACGCATTAAAACTAAAAAAGGACATTGGAGCAGGCTGTAGAAAGTGACTGTGTGTTATTGGAATAGAGTGGTTATACCCAGAATGTTACAAAATAAAAAGGAAGGCTCTCATCTGCAGTCCTTTTTCAGTGGTCAGGATTATATTCAAATTAAGAAACACTGGTTAACCAATAATAGAAGTAAGAAGTAAGTAGTTTATAGAGCTCATTTTCTAGGTTAAATAAAGTTGTACTGATGCCAGGCACAACCACTACCAAAACCATTGAGGTATTTTGGAAACAGTTTGCCACGTATGGCCTTTCCAAGGAAATAGATAATGGACCTCAATTTACCTCTTAGGAGTAGACAGTGCCACAAGCAAAAGCCTTCAATATTGTTCTTGAAGAGGCAAGTTGCAACAGATTGTTACTAATTAAGCCTGATCTGGCTAGTAAAATGGAACACTGGCAGGCTAGACTGACTGAACCCCATGAGAGGCATAGGGAGGTTTCCTTAAAGGTCTTTTCCCCAGGACATGCATGGTTTGTTAGTTTTTCCTGGAGGGAAAGGAAAAACAGAGTGGACCCCCAAGTGGTAAAAATAGCCAGTTATTTACCTAGTGAAGGTAAACAACAAGTGGGTCAAAACTGATGTCAACCAAATGGTAAACAGTACTAGCCATGTAGCTTATGCACATTGGAATTGGTCTGGGGAACCAATCAAGGTGTGCAAAAAGCAGTGGGGGAGCCTCATTGCATCTGTTAAAATATATCATCCTGCAACAAGAGTGTTCTGTTACCGTGTGGGTTTCCACTGAGAGATGAGAGAGACACAGAGGGTTTGAAGTTGAAACGCTACTGGCAGTTGCAATGGTTGGTGGCCACCACTAGGGTACCAGCAATGGTAGCCCTAGTGTGGAAGAATATATACACACACACACAGGTACATGGAAATTTAAAAATACAAACACTGTAGAAAAACAACTAGAAAATAAAAGGTGTCCAAGCTCGGGCCATGCACTACTCCTGCTATACAGGGAGGTCTCGCAGCAGGAACCTTCTCCCTGCACAAACTAAATGAACACTGGTGGTATTAAAATTTCCCTAAATGAATCCCTTTTATAAATCTAGGATCCCGATTAAGCACACAGCGATCGTGTTGTAGCTCATCCTGGTTCCACACACAGTGGTGAGGGTTCTTCTCCTTCATCTCCTGGCTTGTCAAAGAAGCACAAACAAAGAACAAAGGGCTGGCTTTCCAGACCCTTTTTAAAGGCAGGTTAAATGATAAATCAATTATTCAATTGACACCTGGCCACCTGTTGCACATTACATTTTAATTAGACAGAGAGAAGCCTCACCTCCCAGCCCTGCCATATCTAGCTTTTAAAAAAAAATAATATTGTAATAATTTTATTTTGAAACGAAACAAAACTAAAGCAAAACATACTATTTACAGAGGGAGGCCTCAGCCCTGCCACACATCCCTTTTCACAACAAAACATTTGAGAATTGGTTTCTTCTAAAGGCTTGCAGTTATTGAACTTGTCTGACTTATCTCAGAAGCTCTATGTACTGTTTTAAGCACCTGGTTATTAATGTAGCTGTGGCCACAGGTGTTATCTTTCATGAAGTTCTGAAAACCCATTGGCAAAGGTGTCAACTGTATCACCCTTTATATTCTTTAACAGCATTGCTGCTCAGTTTTCTTGATTAAAGTAATCTCTCCTCATTTCTTAAAATGTCATTCTATTCAAAAGCATCTAAATGTATTTATTTGCCAGTCACTTTCTTTAACCTCTAAGTCCCTTTACAACATGTAATAGTTCTAGATTCTCGTCTTTTTATTCTCTTGGCAGTCATTCTTTTGCTTCAACATTTCACATATTTTCCATTAAAATGGTTTACCATTGTGTCCTATATTGGATCATATCCATGCTTGTAATTAACTCATCATTAAATTGCGGTGGCACAATGAGACCTGCTACATACAGGGCTTCCCAAACCTGGTCCTGGGGAACCCATGTGTTTTCTGGTTTTCACTCCAACTGAGCTTTCAGTTACTTGCGGGAAATAAAAATGTGCATTATAAATATCATATGGGAGATAGTGAAATTGAAGAAGGGAACTATGAAAAAGACCTAGGAGTTTATGTTGACTCAGAAATGTCTTCATCTAGACAATGTGGGGAAGCTATAAAAAAGGCTAACAAGATGCTCGGATATATTGTGAGAAGTGTTGAATTTAAATCAAGGGAAGTAATGTTAAAACTCTACAATGCATTAGTAAGACCACACCTAGAATATTGTGTTCAGTTCTGGTCACCTCGTTACAAAAAAGATATTGCTGCTCTAGAAAGAGTGCAAAGAAGAGCAACCAGAATTATCCCTGGTTTAAAAGGCATGTTGTATGCAGACAGGCTAAAAGAATTGAATCTTTTCAGTCTTGAACAAAGAAGACTACGCGGCGATCTGATTCAAACATTCAAAATCCTAAAAGGTATAGACAATGTCAACCCAAGGGCATTTTTCGACCTGAAAAAAGAAACAAGGACCAAGGGTCACAAATGGAGATTAGATAAAGGGGCATTCAGAACAGAACATAGGAGGCACTTTTTTACACAGAGAATTGTGGGAGTCTGGAACCAACTCCCCAGTAATGTTGTTGAAGCTGACACCCTGGGATCCTTCAAGAAGCTGCTTGATGAGATTCTGGGATCAATAAGCTACTAACAACCAAACGAGCAAGATGGGCTGAATGGCCTCTCGTTTGTAAACTTTCTTATGTTCTTATGTTCTTACTTAACTAAACCCTTAATTGAACTAAATTTGCTTAATTAGACCATGTTACTTGTTTTCAGCTCTTAAACAGTTGCAGATTTCAAGTTAGCTATAACATTTTATAAGTAACTTGAACTCTGCAACGTTTTAGGAGCTGAGAACATTTAAATTCCAATTAAGCCAAGTATTAGTCCAATTAAGGGTCTAGTTAAGTAAGTGAGAGCTCAGTTGGAATGAAAACCAGAAGACACATGAATTGTAACTGTTTAGATTCTGAAGCAGAATACATTATGATTATGTTGACTGACATATCCTAGAAAGGTTTACATTTTTTTTTTTAAAGGTGGAATAGTCTCTGGCTAAGAGAACACCCCTCGGGAAGCAAGCAAAGTGTTCTTATAGCCATAGTGTGCTCTAAGACAGTTAGCCATCAGACACAATATGAATCAATAAATAAATACACATGTATTACTTATCATGATGCACGTGCATCAACATATGAAATGAACTAAATAAGTAAAAGCAAAACAATAGGCAAGTGTATGTTAATAAACTATAATAATTAAGTAAGACAAACTAACGTTAATAAAACTAAAAGCAAAACAACATGGTCAAAAAGCTTAAAATCGCTATGTACTATGAAATTAGCTGGCGGGTGTGTTTCGGTCTATCACAGTAGCAGAGGCAAAAATAATGGGCGTTACTTAGGGTTAACTTAAAGTTAATAAAATGTCAAACTAAATTAACACAGCACCCCTACACACATTACAAAATGCAGCAGCTATATACAAGACATGCACATTATTTAACAGAATGGTGAAGCAACTCACCAGAAAGGGAAACACCAAATTGCTCGGCGACTCATTCATTGTGTCTCATTCAGGTTTTTTTTTTTCAAGAACTCAATTTCAAACTTTGTGTAGCAAGAGAAACAGCGGCGCATTTTGCTGTTTGTTTACAAGCCATTTTGTAGCGATGAGATGCACTCGTGGAAATCAGAATACAAAACAATTCAATTATATGACGGCGGTCCTGGAAAGATTTAATAAACCAATCAGTGTCCCTCAAGACACTCTCGCAATGACAAGTTGCATTTCTACAAAACAGTACTGTATCCATTGTGAACTAATCACTATCGGTGTCAAAAAGAACTGGAAGTCCTTTGTTCAGAAAAGAAGGCGTACCCTTTCACACTGAAAAGGTAGGATATATTGTTTTTTTGCATTTTTATGTTTTTGGAAGTTGAAAATGTATAGATTACTAAATTAGTCTTTGACTGCCAATGCACTTTTAACCCTTTGACGCCTAAGCAGAATTAGCAAATATTGTAGTTTGGCAACCTTAACAACTTCTATGCTGCCTAATGTATTTGGTACGTCCTCTAAAACACTCACTCAGTGCTGCCTAACTTATCAGGTATGTCCTAATTAAAAACATACATTTTTTCCAACAAAAACAAACAAACGCTGGATTGTTGTTTTTTCAGTCAGGATCGATCATCTAGAAGCTTTTACAGCCAATATGTGGTCGGTGGTTCTAATTTCATTATGTTCCAGTGATAAAATACCTTCAATGTGACACAGTTGTTGAACCTAATTTACAACCTGCTTGGATTCCCCACTATGATGCATCTAAAGCAAATTTAAAACAAACTGCGTGTAACTTTTGTTTCTCTGCAATGAGGATCGATAATAAAAAAGTTCTCCTTTGATTAGGAGCTGTGTTACCAGCTTGTGTTTCGTGGAATTAGGTTTTAAGTGAGGCACCTGCATTTCTCTGCACTGGTACTGCGTTTTCTTTTGTTGATGTGACGATACAGAAAAACCCTCATGTTGAAATTATTGAAACGTCTCATATGTGCGGGGAGACTCTTGACACATGTGGCCAAAGATACTCTATGATGTGGCTTCATTATTTTTTTCCTGCAGTGATGTTTAAGGTCAGCAATCAGAGGCTCAATGAAACCACATGTTTCTTTTGTTATAGTTCCTGTACCTTGTATATCAAACTGTGTTGTGTCTGGTTGAGTTGGTGTTGGAGAGAAACAAGTTCAGCTAAGTTTCGATTGATCCGCTTATGTAAAATATAATTTTTTGACTATTTACATTTTTTATAATTTTATATTTGACCTAATTTTATTTGTCTACCATCCCCCATTTGTATTTTTTAAAATAATAATTCACATTTAATTGACAATTTTATTCAAAATGTATCAGATTTTTCTATATTTGGGAAAAAAAATTTATTCCATTTAGACTAGTAAATTATTGGGGTTTTTTTTCTCTCCTCTCCCCCACCCCTCTAAACCTGTCAGGATTTTCCCTTAAAAAAAATTAAATAATAACAAATAATTGATTGTAATTGTTGGTTTCATTGTATTTTTGTGTCGTCATCCATTTAAACAAAAATACAATAAATACATGGAAGGCGTGGATAGGTCAGAGCAGATGCTGGAGCTGTACAATGCTGCAAGGAAGAGCATGGCATGGTATAAGAAGCCTGGCATGTACATGGTCCAGATCTCATTGTACAATGCCTACGTAGTGTAACTAAATATGGCACCAGAGCTTCAGCTCACATTTTTTTAAAATTTCAGACCTCTGTGATCTCCAGCGTTTTGTTCAATACACAAGGAGTACCATAGACTGAAAGATCACAAACTGTGACAAGGCTTAGTGAGCGGCGTTTTATTTGAGCGCTGCCACAGTCCGGGAGAAAAGCCTATCCTCAAAAAAGGTGCAGGTTATGTTCCCGCAAGGGCATACGGAGGGATACACGATACTACTGTCCACGCTGTCCCTCTCAGCCAGGCCTCTGTTTGCAGGAGTGTTTTGAAAAGTACCACACAGTACACGAGTACTGGAAGGACTAAATAAACCTTCAAAACAAACCAACGTAACCAAAGGGAGTAAAACACACTTAAAAAAATAAAAAATGCACTTCATGTAGCAACATTACTTCGGGCTCCAGAAGGATTATGGGTAACAAACCATTGAAGGGAGATGTGTTACCTATCATTGAACCCAGGACACTCCAAGGAATTCAGAAACACTGTTTTTTCAACATTTAAACTAAAGCTGTCAGATTCAGAGGTCCAAATATTGTGACAAACAAGTGATTTTTATTACAGACAATGACATTACCTCAGATTGCAGAAGGATTATGGGTAACAGACCACTCAAGGGAGATGTTATGTTACCTATTTCTAAAATCTTTATTTTGTGCAGATTCAGAAAATATATTCTTTTGCCAGGGTATCTCATTCTTTGGTGGCGTACTAGGCCCATGAAATTTGGGTGAGTAATACACACAATAGGCTGCATAATTTGAAGTTGGAGAATCAAACTGGCCTTGTGACAGGGTGGCTTGAGTACTGACATGCCAGACCAGGAAGTTGACACAGATGCATGTACTTGCAGGGTTGAAGTGCTGGTGCATGTTTTTATTGAAATAACAAAAATAAAAATGACAAACAAAAACACAGCTCACAGAGGTTTAACAAAACAATCGTGCACCACAAAAACTGAACAGAAAATCCCTGACCCAAGTCTCACACTATCATGTTGAGTTGTAACTATAAAACAGAGGAGCCTTTGCCTCCCTCTCCATGCAGCTCCAAAACCTCCCTCTAATGGAGTTTCTAGCTCCCTTTTTATATCATGTGGCTGTTCCCAATTAGCACCAATTATCTAATTTGGGAACAGCCACATTCTCACATGTATTAACCCCATCCCTGTCAACCACCACTACCACCACCACCAACACACAAACCAAACACTATTTACAAGCAGGGCCCAGCCCTGCCACAGGCCTGGTGTTAGCCCAGAGCACATAATACCCCCAAAACAAATAAAACAATTTACACAAAGACAGGTGAATCGAGCAGCTTAAAAGTCTCTAAAATCTTACATCAAACATAAGGATTATGTAGGTAGAATACATTTTATGAAAAAGTTGCATTTTGCATACAATAGCTGTATTTTTGTGGTCACATGACTAACAATCCACAAAAACATGTCACCAATGAAAAGTTCACACTGTGACAAAAAAAATGTAGGGTTGCTTAAATGGAACATATGGTAATTTTGGTGTAAAACAGTCGACTACCAAAATCACAAAATTCTTGTAGCAAAGACAATCAAACCTCGGCAGACAAGGGGTTAAATTTGAAATTAAAACCCAATACATCTACACAAAGGCATTAAGTAACTGATTCCAATGATAATGTATTTTGTTGTGGAATGCATCATTTTTTATTTATATAAGCCATGTCTCCCAAATAAATATTGAAATAGGTACATATTTTTTAAAAAAAACTGCTACAGCATATAGGAGCTGTGCAACTTTCCAAGGATTTCAAATGAGAAATCAGAAATGAAATATATTGCACAGTTCGGTATTTTATGAAAAACAACCTCCTGGACACATTATTACCCTGTTTGTGACAAAAGTATATTTATTTATGACTATAAAGGTCACAAAAATAAAGAAATATCACACAAGATGTTGAGTAATTCAATTTTTTTTTGTCTTTGATAGCAAGATTTTTATTTTCACACACAGAAACAAAGAAAACATAGAAAAAGTAAACTAGTAATAATAATAATAATAATAATAATAATAATAATAATAATAATAATAATAATACATAGCTAATAATAATAAAAATGACCTGACAGCTAGTTAGGCATCAAATGCAGGTATTTAGTTTTGCCTCCATCCACTTCCTGAGGAGTAATATTTTCAAAAAAGGAAAAAAAATAAAAAACAACAATAAGAAAATAAAAAGATCAGCTGCATCTACCAATAATGTTACTTAATTTGGTACACAATCAATAATCAAGGTAGTTGACCCATATGAGAAACGGAAACACCTGTAAACTCATGTGTATAGGTAATGAAAGATAAAGATTAATAACATTACAGCCCTTAAGGTTGTGTGTGTTTGTGAGATGCCATATTAAATTAAAAGGGTAGACAAATGTCCTTTTGATTACCAGCACAAGAGGGACAATCTGCAGCTTTTCTGGTGCAAGGACTGTGCTTTTTTTCTTTTTTCTAATATATATTTCATAGATTTTCATTATATTTTCAAACAATGTTTTACAAGCAACAACACACATGTAGAACTACAAGAAACCAAATTAAGTAGGGCCCACACAAACATCCCTCTTTACGCATGCTGATAGCATGTTTTAAATTGATGCAGCAACTCACTGCATTCGCTTAATATGGCTGTAAACACTTTCTACCATATTCAAGCAAGTTAAGACACAGATGCCCATTTACATGAAAAAGTTTCACACATACTTTAAATCTTAACACAATGTAATGGAACCTGAAACTAGGTTTTAAAAAAAAACAAAACACAGGCTCATATTGCAAATGCTCACTGCATGTTAAAACATGTTTCTTCACTATGGAACAGGAATTAAATCTGTTAGGAGCTAATTTACAAAATTATTCACATGATAATTCAGACATGCTGAACACCACTTTTTACAGGTTTGAATTGACTGCAGAGACACCAACAGCAGTGTGTTTAATGAGCAAAGCACTGTTGAAAGTATTTTATCTGGTGGAAAATGAAAAAAAAAAAAGTTGTATGATATCGGTACAGAAATATTTTATTATTATTAACAATAATGTTGTCAATTAATATGATTTAGCAAGGCCTTTTTGTCTTATTCCAAACAGTATACTTAAAACAGTACACTGAACCTTGTCACACAGCAGCCTATTTATAAAAGTTTAGTAGCCTGAATACAGCATGAAAAACAAAGAATTATTTACCACATTAGTCCATTATACACATGGGTGGCAGCTGAAGTAGAAAGAAGATACTTGTGGCTGACATTTCAGACATAACATTTAGCATCATCCTAACTGAACAAAAAGACAAGTAGTTAGTCCCAATGAGTGGATGTAATTGGTGCACTTTACTACAAAACACTGCAGCAGCATTTTTTGGAGGCAGGTCCATCTGTAATGACCTGTCTTTGAAGTGTTAGGGTTTAATGAATGTGCTGCAGAGGAAAATGCTGATTAGCATTTTCTGGAATCCCAGGAAGTTATAGAAAAGACTTCACGATATGGAGAGAACACTTAATGGTCTTCAAAGCAGTTGACTGGGTTCGGTGACCTGAGGGGGTGGTTTACTGCTTGATAGCACTCTTTACAGCTGCCCTTCAGTTAAAGCAGTGCTACATCAGAGTTAAAGAATTATGGAGGAAGTGCTTCCTTACTTCATTTGATTATATCTTTCCACACTCTCACAATAAAGGGGTCTTTGAAAAACCACACAATAATGTATGTATGCATATAATAGTACATGTTCAGAAGTTTTACTTTGAAGTCTACTGAAGATAGATGAGTAATTCAGAGGTTAAAGTGGAAATCTGGAGCTGGGGGGCCCAGTGTCTAACCCACTGGGCCATTCCCCTTAGTAAACTTTAAAAAAAAAATCAACTATCTAAAAAAAAAAAATATATATATATATATATATACAGTTTTTTCCCCCCATTTTACTTGAGGTTGTATCCCTTGTAGATCATTAGGTTTCTCCTCATCGATTAACTTTAATTGGTATGATGAGTGTTCCCTTGTTTGGGAAACGCTAGTAGTTTTTTTTTTTTTCTAAATGATGGAAGGTCATACGATTTCCTGTAGCATGCAGGAATGAGCCGGAATTTGTTTTTGATGATTTTTTCACCATCGGGTTTTCCTTGTTTCGATCATTCAAATGTAGTCCCTCTAATATGGCACATTTTTTTAATTTCTAGAAAGTAGCATATAGATCAGAGAAGGTAGGAAGTATAAGGATTATTTCATAAAAAGAGCATCTTTCTGTTACGTTAAGTTCTCGCTTTGTTCTGCTTAAGAACTGGTTAAAATATAAATTCCTTGAATTGTATGAACAGCTTCAAATCAATTAGAGCCCAGGAGCCTATATTTTATTATAATCGAAGAGCTTATATTTTATATTGTAATATGTTAGGATAATCTTTGTCTCCCCTCACATAGATGGTCCTAACCAGGAATTTGTGTAGTCTTTCTGAATGTTTTTGTGAGATAGGAAGAAGAGAATAGTTTGGGAAGATTAGCGCCATGTTTTATTAAATAACAGTTGTTACGATTATCCCACACAATGACAACTTAACTGTACAGTTGTCGCATATAATTGTATGTTCCTCATTGCAGTTCCTCCACAAACTTTCGAATATATATATACTGTTGTTTCAGCTCCCCTTGGCCCCTTGTTGCATATAACTAATGGGGTGATTTTCTTAGCTGGGGGGCTCCTTGTAAGGCAAGAGGGCCCTCTCCCCAAAATCAGCTATACATTCTAGATCATTCTGGTACATCTCTGTTAAAATATAAAAATACCCTGAGATTGGGAAACACAGACTAGAAAAGATTGACCTAATATATTAAAGGGGATTAAGCATTATACCAAATATAAATGGCAGCTTTTTCAGCATGAACAGAACTGATGATTTGACGTTTAGAAAAGATTTTGCCAGTCTGAGCTGTTGCAGGTGGGGGTGGCATACACAAATGGTCTGACGCAAACAATATGCAACTCATCTAAAGAGCTCTACTCTAAATCCAGAGCTGTCGCTTCTGGCACATGAGGTGCAGGGGATGCATCCTGTGCCAGATTACTGCAGGTCATCAGTGCCGGCTCTTACTGACACTCTGGCATATTTACTCGCGTCTGGTGTTCGAACAAAGCCAGTGCCAAGCTAGCTTGTTTTCCAGCTGCTTCCTCTTGTTTTACTTTCGCATGCATGTCTTTCTTATTTAGAACTGGGGATTATGCTTTTTCAGTGTATATTTATTTTCTTTTTCAAGTTTTATGCTTTTTGTTTTCAGGCTTTTTCTAGATGGATGCTATCTGGGATATTTTTTTTTTTTAATACCTTTTCGTTATTCTTCAGCATGGTCAAATTTCTGATGTTTGATTTGATACATTTTGATATATTAAAACTGTTTTTTTAAATCCCAATGAGAAATGTTTTTAGTTACAACCAGTTCCACCAATCAGTAGAACAAAGAAAAACGTTGTCACCTTGTCACCTGCCAAACCTAAGAAACAGATCGTCAGCTAAGGAAGTCTGTCTGGACTGGTCAGATACTTGACCAGTAATGTCAATAAACAGGGCATTGCAGTGCACCCTATGAGCTCTCATGCAAGACTGCCATCTCAGCATGAATGGGATTCAAACTGTGTTTGCGTGATTTACCTTGCGCTTTAAGTGATGGTGTTACACACACATATTCCTTTTTCAGAGGGTGTGCTTTAACTCTGTTTATCAAGTAGCTTAAGAGAGCTCAAATTATTTTTTAAATAAATATACATTTTCAGTTCTATTGAGATTTCACAATACCAGTTTTTATATATGATAATTACAATATAATTTAGTTGTTGATACATAGACAAACCATTGCAACATAATGGATTTGAGGATTACAAAAAAAGGTGGTCCCTAATTGTAGTCCTGTATAAAGACAACACAGAAGAATAGACAACCATTTCTGACATCTTTGCTGGAGTTTATGAAAAAAAAGTCACCTTAACAAAGATATGGAGAGAGTGAGGAAAGGCTGTCAAACCAAATAAAACAGAGAATGGGAGCTGCTCCCATCAACAGAGGTCTGAGACATTTTATCAGCCTTGTTTTTTTGTACACATTATTCCTTATTATTATTTTATTTAGGAAGCAAGGAAGAAGACAGGAAAATCAACAAAGGTATGGTAATATGTACAAATGTTAGCAGAACTATCAGTTCATGACGGGGCTTTTACAAATAATGATGCCCCTAAATAAAAACAATAGTTATATTTTATTAAAATATAATTTGTTCAAATGTAGTATATTAGAGTTCATTAGCAGCTGTTAAAAGAGTGCAGGGTTTGGTGATGTATACAAATTTAAATATGCAAAGCTGTCTTTTAGACAACTTAATAATACATGTTTCATCTGTTATTATGTATTATATAATATAAATAGAACAACAATAGAAAAAAAACTGTGTGGAGACTCATGTTAATTGCCAAGTGGATATGTACATAGGTATTAATGGGTATAGCATTAAAAATTCTAAGAAATGCTTAGGTTTTCCAAAACAAACTTAACAAATCTTGCCCTACAGTTGGACCATGCCATTTGCGATTGTGGTCCACTATGAAAGGCGCTATATAAAATAAAGATTGATTGATTGATTTATATTTTGTACAGTTCTCTTTGTCATTGGGAAAATACCTTCTGGACCCAACTTGAACAAAGCTAGCTAAGCAAAAAAAAAACAAAAAAAAAAAAACAAAAAACATCACCTTACTACAGTTTGTTTTATAAATGGAAGAAATTGGCTGCAAAGGATTTCTGTGCTAGCAGAGTTAAGAACCTGCTTCTGTCCTCCTTGCAAAGGCTATTCTGTGCTTTAGGCAGTGCTTGAATGTGTACTGCACTGGCAATGACAACTGAGTCTACTGCAAACTAGATTTGATCCTACATGATATTTGAGGAACTGAATAAACAATACTTGATACTTAGCATAGAGGTCAGAGAAATTGAATACAGTACTGCACAATCTATGTCTGAATATTTAAAATACACACTGAACTATTGTAGGTTCATAGGTCCTCAGGCAATCCAATTTGTATTACAGTGTAGGATCCCCAAATTTATGCTGCGGTAGTTCCAAATGTGACAGCTATTTCACATAGTTCTCCTATTAAGAGAGTGGGATGATTTTGTGGAAATTTGGAAATGTAGAGTTCTGCTATAAACAGGGCAGGGTTTTAAAAATTGACTTTTGTATTTGTTGGGGGAGGTATGAAATAGATGTATTAATAATGATAGCTTATTTTGTCGGTTGGCTCGTTAAATAAACTGTAGTCATTGCCTACTGAAAATTGTAATAGCCTACTAAAAATAAACTTCGCAAACTAGCATTTATAACACATAACACAAAAGACATTGATGGAAACCTACGAAGTTACTAAAGCACCTTTCACACTGGCATGCTTACCCGGGTCCGGACCCAGGTTAATCCTGGTCCCAGCGACCCACCTCAGGATATGGGTCAACACACTTTGACCCGGGCTGAGCGAGACAAAATGCATGACGGCGGACGAATTAACAAGGTTTCACTTCCGCAAGGAACATTTTTGTTTATTCTTTTCAGCCATATTTCTGTTGCTTGAGACACAGCATGAGCCAGATTGCAGCAGGGATGAATAAATGTTTGCTCTAATCAACATTTGGGCCGATGGTTCAATCCAGAGAAGCTTGGATGGAAGCATCTGTAACAAGCTGCTTCAGGGGCATTGATACGTGCATTTACTTGCGTCTGTCACCCAGGTCAACCCTGCTTTATCAAAAGCATTGTGAAATCGTGTAGCCGACCTGGACGACACTGGGTCCTGACCCAGGTAGGTGCTGACCTGTGTAGAGCATGCCATTGTAAAAGGGGCTTAAGATAGCAAGGATCTACAACCGTATGCACTAGTGACAGGATCCCAATTCCTAGTATAGTTCCCAGTTTAGTTAGACAGAGGGGTAGCTAGATTGTCCTGGGGCTAAAATTGAAATATCATACTCCTCTGTTACTAGTGCAGTCTTGGGAAATAATAAAAATTTCAACCAGTGTTCTGTAAATACATGTCTGACTTAAGTCTCCAGAAATGGAGTAAGAAAAGCAATCTAACATTCTGCACTTAGGCTTGGCAGTGCATTGTCCTGCCTGCGAATTGGACCAAAACATGTACCAGTACCAATTGTGACAGTACTTTATTATTTTTTCATTTGAAGGCTAGTCAGTTTGAAACTGTTGTTATGAACGGTTAAATTAATCTTTAGTTAGTTGCTCCCTATCACACTACAGTATTTCATCCCCAGTCTGTTAATTAAATATTTTTTTTTTCTCTGGGAACAGTGATGTTTCTTTGATCTAGTTGATAAGGTACATTTATTTTTAGACTACAAATGACAGGCCTACATAGCAAACAGAAGTGCATGACAGGTAAGATTAATGGGATTATTTCATTATAACCCTCTTTATTAAAAATCACATTATTAGGAAAAATGCAAGTCCATTTATAATCACATATTTAAAAAATGTATCCATTCATAACGACATATTCATTTACTACCTTTAGTAAATAATTAAATAAATTCAAATTTAAGTCACAGGTTATCTTTATACTGTAGGTTGATACAGAATGTCACATGTTTGTCAGGTTCTTAAAAGGCAAATGTATGCACACAAACCCACCAATGATTGGGTGAATGCCACGTTGGGGTCCGAGTAGCTTTACTGCTGCCACCACCTTTAACAACCGGTATGTTGTGGTATAGTTGGATATGCTTGTGCAAGTATTGATTAAGGGGTAGCTAGATTGTCCTGGGGCTAAAACAGCAGTCTGTGATCAGAAGTCAAATAGAGCCTTTATTAAAATACAAATAAAACCCCCACACAAAAATCACAGGCTCCCAATGGGTAACTACAAAAATCTAAAATGTTACTTGCCTAATAAACAGCAGCGGTGACTCATCTGAGCTATAATTAATCGTTATCTTGAACATCCCCCCCATGCTCTCCCTTGTTCTTCTTAATCAAGCTTTATATAGCATCCTGCTACACACAATTTGACTAATTGGTAATTGTGATTTTTTTTACACAAATTCACACATTGAGGGCTCAGAACCAGAGGGGCATAAGTGACATTTTTGTCAAAATGGCATATTATATATTAATAAAGCTATTAATGAGATCTATCTAGTGCCAAAAGGTCCTAACTGAAATTACAAACTGCATTGCATAAAGTGAGAAAGTAATAAAGACACAACTGCAAAATCTAGGTAAACTTAGTGCCAGGAGGGCATAACTAGCACACTTACGCCCTCCTGGCACTGAATGTTGCATTGTGGGATGGCTGAGTGACAGCAGATGAGTCAAAATGGCTGAAAAAAGCTGTAAAATAAAGCTTTGTGTAAAACAATATCTAACTTTTGAGGATATTTTACTCAGTTAAATTGAGAATTCAAGCAGTGAATTCACTACCAGAATAAGAACCAGACCATGTCAATTGTAGAAAATCTTGTAAATTATATTTTACAGTAGTATTCTTTAAGTATGATTTATGAAATATGACTGTATATGTGAACATTTATATTTTAAAAATACATATTGATTTATTAATTGTCATTAAATTGAAGAAAAACAAGTCTGGGATAGAACTAGTGAAGAAAACCACACTTTTATCTGCAATGGGTATTCATTTCAGTGTGTTATTATGGAAAATCTAACCTTTAAGCAAAACTTCTGGTGCTATTCTTACTTTTTGAAGTTTCAAATTCAAACATTTTTGAAACTCTTTAATTTTCTTCAAAATTATATTGATACTGTGCATGTACTGATAAATGGCAATTGAACACAAACAATCAAAATCTTATTTTTGCTCTCCTCTAAAATTACGAATACAGTATAAAATATGAAAGGTGCAATAAAAAAAATAAAAAATAAAAACTTAAATAATTTTAAATAGAAAAAAATAAAGTGCAAAGAAAGTTTAACTCCGTTACACAAAAGGCCTACATAGAAGAAACCCACGTGGATAAGCATACTTTGCAGATTGTTCCTTGTGTCATGATTCTTTTATTGTGCAAATGATCTAATTTTCTATCGGTGTTGTCCTCTGAACAGGCATGTTTAGCAGGCTGGTGATAATTGGATTTATTGTACTGTAAAACAGTTTCCTCTGTCATGAAGAAGATAGATGACAGTGCTTTATTCTATCGAAAATATCCGGCAAACACCAATGAGGTTTATAAGACTGTATGGCTGTATGCGTTGTGCACTGATTCCACTGAATCGGATGAAATAACACATTCCTTCACTAAAACGGATACCATCAGAGATGTTGCTTTCTTTGTACAATTAGAAAAGTGGCAGGTTTATAAAATCAAAACATAAAACAATTTAAACCATGACAAAAAGGAGGTGTAACAACAAGGTTTTATGTGCTTCTTCCACGTACACTGAAATGGATCCATCATTGTTTTTCATAAAAAAAAAACAACTTCCAACATGTAGCAGCATTCTTCAGACTCTGTCAAAGAAAATTATATATATATATATATATATATATATATATATATATATATATATATATATATATATATATATATATAGAGTAATATTGCCTCTCCGTCTTTGGCTCGTTTGCCCCCTTAAAACACAGACCCAGACACCAAAACTTTGATTTTAAGCACTACTGCGCAGGAAATTTCCTCGGGGTCCAAGGCTCTTGGCGGCCCTGTTCCTACCTAATATCACTATATTTTCTAACCAATTTCTTCACAATTTATACGCACTGCACATATTACTTAACAGGAGAATGCTACACTTCAGTGTACATAAAACACATTTAATTAAGAATAAAGATAGGATGAGTTTTTTTATTTTATTTTAGTGCCTACATAAACGTTACCCTTATTATCTCCTGCCGGGGATGAAATGTCCTGGGAGGGTTGTATAGTGGAGGGAGTCCATACATCACACTGTATACTATTGTGTATTAGTGTATGTCATGGTCATCAGCTTTTTCATCATGCTCTAATTTTTAATTTACAACTGTTGGAGGGGATGTTACTTGTTTCCTTATTGTAAATAAAAATCCCATAATATCATGTACGTTTTGTCATGGTTTAAACATGGTGGGCCCTGTGTTGGTCATCATTTACCATTACTTACCATTTCCAGACAATGCATGTTACTATAAATGGCACCACAGCCAAATAATTGTTTTTCCTGTACCACCATGGCCGTTGATATATGATCAGTACCATGAAACAGTCAAGGTCAGCCGTGGTATTATGGGTTACTGCATGTCTCCACTGTAATTATAGGTACCATATATGATACAATTAGGTCATGTTACTTTTGTAATGTACTATAAGTGAGCTTTTCAGTCAATAGCTTGATTACTAAAATTGGATTCTCTGGAATACAATTATCCAAATATTTTAGGTCATCATGCACTGGTGAATAAGCACAGCTGAAAGTGTCCATGGGGATGTTTACATGGACACATTACAAGCTTCAGCTGAATTGTATTATGGTTGTTATTTTTAAGAAAAGAGCGGATTATTGTGACTGTGGGATGTTATTTCCAAAGCCGATGGCTTCATTAATCTTGTGTTGGAGTTATTTTGGAGTTCTATTTTTTGCTGCATATATTGATTCATGGGCACCACCACTACGGGGGCCATGCACCTTCCCCCCCACCACACACACCTTTCCTAATGGGGGGTCCAGTATATGGTTTGGCTCCCCTACTTTTACTCTGAAAAAATAAAGACGGTTACATTTTTTAAAATGTCCTCCTTGTGGCAGTGTGGCACTGTTGTGGATTAAGGCACTTTTTTTCATAAACTGTGATTCATTTAAATTAGCAAAAGTGTTGTAGTGGTCATAGACACAAACAAGTCTCAAAAGAACCGTTCATTATGGGAAAAAGGAAAGGGAAGTTTGAACATAACATTTTCTAAGCGGCATTTTAAGTGAAAAGGTCAAATTTACTCTACCAATCTCATGACACGAACTGAACTATACAGACCAACATTTATTTTATTAGGTAAATATATTTTTTTTTTATAAAATGTGTTGCTCTATAATTAAAATAACTGATCTCATTGTGAGAAGTGAATACTCTACCATTCAGATTTAAACTGCAGGAGAAAACACCATGTTAGGGTTTGCAATACCACGTTTGTTTTAGTGTCAAAGAAACAAGTCTGCAGTAATCTATTCAGGGTAATAAGTGTGTGCAGTTTTGTATGAAATCTAAACCGAATGAAACCTTGCACTGTTTTCAAAATAACCTATATTTGTAAGCTATGCAAAAAACTAAAAAGCTTTTAAATATACATTTCCCCTTTTCTTCTTTTTCTTTTTTTTTTGGCTTGCCGATGTTTTTGAAAATGTATCTTTTTTTTAATAAACTGTGCTTCTTATCTTTAAATAAACAATATTAGATGGTGTGTGATTGGAGTTAATTTGTTTTATGCAGGTTGATTTACATGTGTTTCACATACAATATGCATGTATCAGTTTAGTGAAAGCTGTATATACAGTAGCAAATATAGGAATACATTATTAATGTGTAGATTTGTAATTTACTTGACGTCATACATCAGCAGCAGTTGTAATACGAGTCTCAGGGTAAAGTCAATGCTTTTAATGTATTACTTGTATTGTAACGCTTGAAATGTTTTTGCTTACGATTGTAAGTCGCCCTGGATAAGGGCGTCTGCTAAGAAATAAATAATAATAATAATAATAATGTATCTCTATAAAAAGCTGTTACTAGAGGTAAGAGCCACTGTTGTGTTTTGCAACTTTATTTACATTGTGTTCAGACCTTGCTCCACCCACCCACTTTAAATATATTGTTAGTTTTGCCAGATGTATCGCCTCTTCCATCATTGGAAGCAGTATACAGTCAGCACTCACATATCCAACCCTATAAAATTTTGATTCAGATTAACAAGGGCAGCAGTGTGGAGTAGTGGTTAGGGCTCTAGACTCTTGACTGGAGGGTCGTGGGTTCAATCCCAGGTGGGGGACACTGCTGCTGTACCCTTGAGCAAGATACTTTACCTAGATTGCTCCAGTAAAAAAAAAAAAAAAACCTGTATAAATGGGTAATTGTATGTAAAAAAATAATGTAATATTTGCATAATGTGAAATAATGTATAATGTGATATCCTGTAACAATTGTGAGTCACCCTGGATAAGGGCATCTGCTAAGAAATAAATAATAAATACCTGCACACCACGCAGCTGTGTTTTTCCTATGTCTCAGCCACTCAGGGACCCCTATTCATGCATTTTAAGGAACAGTTTCTTTCCTATCACCACCATATGCATGCCCAACAGCAGTTCTAAATAAAAACAATTTTACACTCTTATTATTGTAATAGCAGCTTTTCCACCATTGTTTTATGAGCCGTAGGGTGTAGGAACATAACTTTGTAAAACTGTCCTGAAGTTACAGTAAAGCACATTTTAAGATGCAGAGGCAGTAGGATGCCAAAAGTAACACATGTCGTGGGGAATGCCAGTGGAGTCTGCCTCAGCAGTGGCACTGGCATTATGCCTAATTAAGTGTTGCTTATCTTAACATTTCAAACTGCCTAATTCCAAAGGGCATGAGGCATATTCAAAAAGGTTAATGATCGTAAGTCTTCCTTAGTTAGTTTCAAGTTTCAGTTTTTTTTATATATATAAGTTGTAACCATTGGACTAAATAACTGAGATAGATGCATTCTATGCTGGCTCAACTTTTACCTTAATGGTAAGCCATAATTTAGGAAATATTTTGTTGTGCTACAGAAAAAGACTGATGAGCACTACTACATTGTTTTCGTTTTAATGCAAGAATTGGGATTGTGCCTGAAACATGCCAAAAGCAGGTTTTGTGACTAACCAGAAAACCTTATTATTTCTTCATTTTAAATAGGTATTTTAAGTACCAATTAAATTGGCTTTATAAATGTTGAATTATTTCATATCCATGTGCTATCTGAAGTAATCCTAACAAGTTCTATAAACTGCTGCATATTTTAACTGTGGTACAAATCTTTAAATGTAGTTAGCATGTAACTGAAAAACTTCATTCTTATTCATGTCTTATTTTCATCATTAATTAATAGTCATAATTGTTATACAATTAACAATTGTATTTGTGAATTTTAGAATAAATATGCATTAATCAATTAAGTCTATAAAGCTCCAAAAGTTTTAGTTCCTAATTAGTGTTAACACGTGATAACTGTGTAATATCTTTACAAGTGAGCTGTCACATATTTCCTTTAGAAAAGACATTGGATTTACATAATGTTTTTTTTCCCAAGTGAGAACCTCATACTTTGGGCAATAGTTGAACTCAATGACTGGCTTGCTGAAGGCAGCATAAATCAGTACCAATACAACATGATTGAAGGCTGATGAACTGTACTGAACTCCAGAGAATTGTAATGTATGCTGAACTAACCATATAATTAACAGCCATTAATTAAGGATGCAACTTTGACCAATACTGAATTAATAATAAACACCCTTTAGCTGACATGTCATAGCTGTTACAGCAGATTTCCCATTCGTAGACCACAGAACCGTGAATCAGTTTGGATCCTGGGGTTTGAAGAAGTTACTGGAGGCTTCCTTTCCATGCATATTTTGTAAAGTTGTGGTGAATAAAATAATAATAATAAAAAAAAAACGAAGATGGGCCTATTTAAGAATGTTGAAAAACATAGAAAGTGCCTAATATTTTATGTAATTAAACTGGAGGTCAAAGGGTCCACGATCCTTGAACGTCACTTAGTTTATATGCATGACAATGACATATGGAGTATGTGGGATAGATGAAAAGCATCATTTTATATACTGCTCCTTGAGCAGTATATAAAATGATACTGCTGCAGATTTGCTCCTCGATTAGCTCCTCAATTTGCATGGATGTAAAAACTGTACTGTTATATTCAGGATGGTTTAAAAGTCTCATGACCAATTCATGGCTATGATGCGGTAACTAGCATGTAATGGACCTTCCTCCTGTATATCATTGCTTAAACAAATAACATTAATATGAAATTAATTGACCTGACAGGATATGAGTCTAACATATTTTTTAAAACATATTTTAAAAAAGACTGAATCCAAAAAATATTGTTAGGTACATGCAATATATAATCATGGGTAACACTTTATATTACATTGTCAGTAGCTTATTAACATTAAATGGTTTCTTAATAGATAGGCTATAATGTAATTAGGCATTATATAGTAGAACATTAATACATGGTAGTAACTTTGTTGACAAATGAGTTATAACTTCAATAGATGTTACTGTACATTAAATATTGATCATATTGTGTCATTTCTATCCATTATAAATTTAAAAAGGGAAACACTTTAAAATAATGTCCATACATTATTATTATTTATTTCTTAGCAGATGCCCTTATCCAGGGCGACTTACAATTGTTACAAGATATCACATTATTTTTACATACAATTACCCATTTATACAGTCAGGTTTTTACTGGAGCAATCTAGGTAAAGTACCTTGCTCAAGGGTACAGCAGCAGTGTTCCCTACTAGGGATTGAACCCACGACCCTCCGGTCAAGAGTCCAAAGCCCTAACCCCTACTCCACACTGCTGCCCATACATTCAAAACAACAAATGTTTTGTTGTGATTTCTCTAGTCCAAAAAAAGTAGAACCAAAAAGTGAAAATTGCACTTGTATGGACTGTTAATGTAAGCAGTGTCACATTTCTATTTTTAGTCAATGTATGTGAAGTTTGTTGTTCAGAGTTAACATAATGTACAGCAGCAGGTTTTATATTTTCATGTATTGCAGTTTTATATAATCTATTTAGTATAAATAATTTGTAAATTAAATGTATTTCTATTATGATTTACTTAAATATTATTTATAAAACTCATCTATTAAGAATCAATAATGTTTGAATAATCATTGTGTAAATGATAACATTATACAAAGCGTTATCAGTATGCACAAATTTGGAAAATGTCCCAAAGTGAGGGTTGTTATCAAAATGAGCCACACATACTAATTTAATTAGAACAGAAAGCAGATGCAGACTTGTGTCTCCTGGGGTAAATATGGCCACAGTGGCAGCAATAATAAACTTAATTCTTTATCTTAATTTCTGTTTCTCATGTTACTTCAAATCTAACTTAATTAAATTATGAAGTTGTGTTTTTGGTACAGGATGTGGATATGCTTATCTTGGCGAGAGCCGAGTTCAAATCAGCATGAAGTTTTAACATCTACTCTCATATAATGGAAATCTAGATATTTGTTTATAATTGAAACAGATATTTACAAAGATAAATAAATAAATACAATTTTCCTGTGTTCCTTTTGACCCACCATGACAAGAAGACATAGTTTGTAACATGAATATCTATTGAAGAATATTATGCTAGTTGTCTAGTTAAACGAATATTAGATTTCTATTTATTTATTTAATGGAAGTTAGCTACTGCTTAAAGAATAAGTATCAGGGTTCCGAAAAATATAACGTTACACATTACCACGTGTTGCTACAACTGTTTAAATAACATACCTGTTCATTATTAACATCCTGACAACTTTTTATACTTATAACTTTAAAGTCTGTTTCAAAGCTCTTTTCAAAATGGCAGCTCTAGTGCACTGATAGTGTAAGGATTATTGCAATAGCGATCCATGATGTGGCACGGAACAGAAATGCCAGAGCACTTGTCATGTTTTTTTTTTTACTGCTCTTCCTGCAGTGATTTAGAGGACAGACCTCAAATCCCAGTGCACTAGAGTGGCCATTTTGAAACATTATAAGTGTAAAACGTTGTCAGGATGTTAACAATGAAAATAAAAATTACAGGTACGTTATTTAAACAGTTTGTAGCAACACGTGGGGACATATAACGCTATATTTTTTCAGAACCCTGCTAATATTCAAGATATCTATAAACTGGCAACTCAAACTTAATTTTACTCATACATACTGTTCTATTTTTGAATCCTGTGCTTGAAAGAATCTGTACCCTGGTATTATAGATTTTACACTAAAAATACAATCTGCATCCAGATTGAATAATTAGTAGGATTAATGTACAAAACCTAATGACTTTTTAAAGAGCCGATTTTTCTTTAGTTTAAAGACAGTTTTGACATTTAACTGAGGAGGGAGATTACTTTTAGAAATTTTGTCCAAATGTACTTATAAGTAATTAACTTGGCTGCGGAAGAAACGATCCATAGCATCACATCTTTTGATTTTAATTCTGTAATTCAATAGGTATGCTTTTGGCTCTTGTCAAATTGTATTTATAAAGTGTATGACATCCATGGTGAAACCTAAACTTCACTGGGTAATAATAATAATAATAATAATAATAATAATAATAATAATAATAATAATACACTTCAATTAACTATTCACCTTTTATGCAGACAGTAAAAAACATTGAAAGAAAAATGATTACTTACAAGCCTTTACTGTTCTAATGATAAAGATCCCATATAAACAAGTAAATCTGATAAATTAAGGGAAGGAGAAACTGTGCTCATTGCTCACACAAATTCAGTTTTCTGTCCCCACGCTTCCATGCTGAGATATCTGGCCTCTAGACCCCGATCCGCATCTCCGGACCTGCTGTTTCTATGACCTTTCTTCATAAAACTATTTGTGCCATGTCTTCAGGATCAACCAGCTGCTTCAAGGAACATTTTGCCACACCTGATCAAGCCACTGGGACGATGGACTTCTGGGAAGTATGAACTGTACATATGGAAAAATGATCCAGGCATTTCAGCAGCCCAAAAAAGCAAAGGAAGTAAAAATAAATTATATATATATATATATATATATCTCAAAGAGCCAGCTGCCCTTACATTGTTTTGTTTTGAACCCAGAGGAAGGGTAACCCTCGGCTGTGGATTCCCTAAGGTTTCCCCCGTCTCCCTTCGGTGAGTAGGGTTTTTTTCCTTACCTGAATGTGAAGTGGTTTCATTCTGCAAGGTGAGGAGGGCAAGGCGGACCAACTCGGGCAAGTACCAAACTCCATTTTATCATTTACTGATATTCTAATTGTGAGCACGCTATTTTAGTAGTACAAGGTAGGCTGGGCAGCACTCTTGTGTTTTGTTTTTTTGGTGGTAGGTGGCTTAGCGCCACTGTCCTCCGCTGATGTGATATGTTGGGCACAATCTCATTGGACAGTCACAGGCCAGAGGTGGCCTTGTCCTTTTGGGGTAAGGTGGCCCAGAGTGCCACTGGTCCTGCCGCTGGCATGACTGTAATTAATCTGTCATAAATCAATAACCATTACTCTTCTCTTGGTCCTTCTGTCAAATGCAATAAAGATTCGGTCAAACCAGTCTTTGGTGGATATCTTCTTTCTGAATTCTGGATTGTAGCTTGAGCTGCACAGGTTTTTTTTAGCATTCGACCCACAAACACTCTAGTTTTAACCTCAAAAGCTTGATAATGTTCGCAAACAGGCTCATTTCAAACTCAATGGCTTAATTTACAACAAAAATAGAGGTATTGTCATGCTATTCCTGAAAAAAAAATCCCTTGATCCTGACGTTTTTTATTTTGACATGGGTTTACAACACACTTCTAAGTGACACTTCTAAGTGGTAATTAAGGAGGGGCTGTGCTAATATTTCAAATAGCACGCATTATAAGAACATACCAATAATTAAACATGCATTGCATTAACAAGGGTGTTTACAATTGCTTTGTAATATTTTACAATGATATGACAGAAATGTTATAATTTAACATACCTAATCATGGCCATCTGGGTTTACAGCAGCTGTAAATGGAGCATTCCACAGGTCATCTTTTTATTTTTATTTTAATATTTCAAGAATGGTAAATGTAATTATTTGTTAAATGTTTCTATTACGATTCCCTCCTAGCACAAAAGGGGTTTTTAATGTGCTATGCTAAAGTTGTGCCAACACTACACTGTAACATGAGCGTCATAAAAAAATATGTCTGGTAAAAGATGTACGTTTCTTCTTCAAATCAATACATTTTCAAATAATGTCTGTAACTAGTAAATATATTATAAGAGAAGTACGGTATTTTGTATTAAAATATTTGTCAACAGCAGGATTCAATGCTGTGATCTTAAGGACTGTAAGCCTAGGTTTTATTACTTGATCTAAAGCCACATTCTAGGGGTATCTATATCTACTTGTATATTGCAATTGATTTATATGTGTAAACAATTTACAGTATAAACAGATTAACCTCTTTTGACATTATTCAGAGCAACGGCGGCGGGAGGGAGGGGCTAGCGGGGGCTTAAGCACCCCCTGAAAAAGGCTGAGCCCCCCCTAAGCCCCCCCAAACCCCCAGTAATTTTGTGATGAAAAATATTTATGGAAAAAAATATATATATCCGTGACACTGCCCGTCACATCAGCTGCGTGTGAGAGGAGCTTTTCTTGCTTACGCCGTTTAAAGACCTATCTGAGGAATAGAAGCGGAGACGCTCGAACCAGCAATCTGGGTGTGCTGGCGATCAGTTCCAGAAGGACCAAAGAATTGGACATTAATGCAGTGATTGACCGCTTTGCTGCAAATCACAACAACAGGTGGATTGTTCTCCTGTGACTGCTGAGTACAGTACAGCAGTCTTTGTTGATATGCTGGTTTAAATGACATTGTTTGCGTAGGTTGATCATACCGTCAGCATTTAACCTATGTGTGTGTGTGAGGTCAGTGTTTTGGGAGGAGGGGGGTGGATTATGTTTTGTAAGAGTACAGAAAGAAAACTTATAGGCCAGTAAATCCACAGATACTTTCTGTGGTAAATATGATGTGGATTGTGATTGTTTGTTCATGCTTGTTGTCGTAAACTTTTTGTATGCATTTGATTTGTTCATTCTAAATTCACGGAATTAATTGTGCTTGCGTTGTTGTATAACGCTAAACATTTAGTAACGTGCATTTCAATTATGTAGCCTATTAGCCTGGGATCATTGAATCTCGTTTTTCTGTAGTAGTATTATTTGTTATTGTTTGTTGCGTCAAAATTCTTTAGCACCTGCTATAAACAATCCAGCCCCCCGTAGCTCCCCCAATCACAATTCTCTGGCGCCGCTGATGATTCAGAGATGCATGTTTTGAAATCACTAAGAATGTAAATTTGATAATAAGGGGGAAGCACAGTTCAGCTCTTTGCCTGGTCCCTGGTTGGCATTTTTTTTATACCTAGGCTGGGACCAAATCAAAACTTTGACAAACCGCTAATCACACTTAACAAAACTGTATTTAATACCGTTTTCGTTTTTATGAGTAGAAGAAATAAGATACTTACATAAAAACGAAAACGCTATTAAACACAGTTTTGTTAAGTGCGATTAGCAGGTTGTCAAAGTTTTGATTTGGTCTGGGCCCTTGCATTATTTGTTTTGATGTAGTGCTAGATATACATTTCTTAACACAAGATTTGTAACGGGATTACAAGAGAAAAGCAAGTGTATTTCTGTCTAAACAGGATGGCGATTCTTCCGTTTGTCCCTTAAATTTGATTCATTTTGACCAATGACACTGGTCTACCCACTCCAGGCATTCCAGGCTTGGAATGGAACGTGCAATTCCAAAATCTCAAAAACTATAGTACGATGATGGTATGATGACATCAAACTTCCATTCTGGGTGCCGGAAGTCGTTGCAAACATTGCCAATGATAGTCAGTGGGGATTAGAGCTAGAGTTAAACAACAGACAAAAAATCACCTACACCCCTCTTTTCCAAGGCAGGGTTTTAAACTATGTGGGTCTGGAACATTAAAGGAACTGATTCCCATGCCTCCGACTCCATAATGATTATTTTTTTTCAATGCATACAAGTTACAACATACAGCTGACCAATATCACTTGTCTTCCTAATCACCAACTGCTTCTTCCTCATAGCATTGCTGGGGCAAACAGGTAAACAAATATATACTGATTATCCCACCAAGTCACTTATGATTTACACTTAGTAAGGAATAAACAAAAAAATCTAGGCAAATTATTTTAGACACCTATAATCTAGTTTGAAATTCTCACACAGCAGTAAGCATGTAAAACTAAAAGTAGCCGATAATGCAAGAAATAAAGTAAATCCCATACTACAGTACCTTTTCGTACACATTATCAGTTTTCACTCATTCTGCCCTAAATGTCTTCATAAACAGCACAAATCTAATCCATTCAATCTGAGACATCTTTTTTATTTATTAAAATGGCACTGCCAGAAAGCAAACATGCCTATAATAAGTTAAGAAGCATACTTCTTTTCCAGTAGTTTAGAGAATTGTCACACAAGTCTGCTATCCAAGAAAATAAGCATAAATGCAAGTTAATGTGACTAACAGGATGTACTTTTTTCATTTTTAAATATATATTTTTTTAACTTGATTTACTTTTTCTTTTATTGTCTCCTTTATTTTTTCAAACTGAAAATGTTCTAGGGGTACTACACAATGAAAAGGATTTAATTATGAGATGTGAACTCCTTACAAGCCTTTTTTACAAGTAGTGCCAAAAGCTCATAAACTTTATGCAAGCTCCAAAGGGCTTGTTCGAGACTGTTCGAATTCCAGACTAATTGGACTAGCTTTCAAGTGTTTGCTGCAAATCAGATTGTAGCTGGTTAATGTGTTATCTTGCATTGACAGTGAATTTGAGTCTACTGCAGCTGCAGACCTTGTTTTCCATCTTTGCCTCTGTGACTTGTCCTTGAACAAATGGTGTCTACACAATTACATGGGCCATCTTCTTTTTCTATTCCATAGAACAGAAACAACACTTGTTAAAAAAAATCTTTGTGCAGCCTTTGTTACAGATGACTATGACAGCCGCCTTCAACAGGAGCATCTGATTACTTAAAACCATATTTAAAAAAAAGACAATTTATTTAAATTGGTGACACTTCTTCTCTTCAGGTGTTCCACATTGTTACTTGGCCCTTTGTTGTTAACATTACATTTTACCCTTGAGTCCGATTATTCATTGTCATTGATTGTGTTTTAACTGTTATGCTGAACAAACAAATCTATATGTCTACCAAATTGAACACTGATTTAGCTGTTATTCTACATTCACCCCCCTCCCCCCCCCCCCTCCCCCCTCCCCCCTCCCTCCTCCACTGTTTGTCTCTCTTGCATGGCAAGGACACATAATATAATTCACATCTGGCTTCCCCACCAGAATATGTACACAACCAGCGTCTCATTGTTCCAAAAGATGGATTATTTTGTATTTCCAGTTTTGCTGCATACTGTAGCACAATGTTGCCATGGCTCTGGAGTGAGTAGACCATGTTGCAACATAATGTATTTATCTAAAATGCAGGTAATGTTGTTTTATGTCACCTACAATAGCATTTAGATATATATATATATATTCAAAAGCTTCTTTTAAAGCTGAGAGAACTGTTCATACCGAATGTCAATTAACTACAAGTACACTAAGGAATTAAATTATTTTGTCAATGTGTTTATTGAAAATTGCAAGTTTAAAATGGAATTGTTGTAGTTAAGTTTAAGTGGCAAAATAAAGCACATTCTTACAATAAATGTTACAGTACTAAAATATATTTTCTTTGGAATTTGAACACACAACTTGTTAAAGCTCATTTCAACCTCATGGCACATTATGTGCTTCTTTCTCTTTACCTTACCTGCTTAAAATACTGTGAAGCGATTCCACTACCTTCAATTGTAAGGTGGACCGAATATTTGAATTACCATTCCCCGTACTGTCAGGAACAGTGTTAATGCTACTGGCAGAAAAAGGGAGGTCTCTTGTAAGGAATCAAAGGTATCTCTATGCAGAGCCATTACTCAAAAGAAGGGTACAAAATAGTCAAAACAAGAATGAAGAAATTAAATACCCGCACACTAAATAAGCTCCAAAGTAAACAATTTTATTTATCAAAACACCACGCCAACAGGTCAAATTAATGTTTCGATCTACGAGAGATCTTCATGGGATGTCTCTCCAAGTCTCTTGTAAAACAGTGAAGTTACTGCTATACTCTTGACGGCCAGGTTCCTGTAATGCAATGAATGTCAAAGGCAAAAGACTTTTAATGTGTAGTATCTAGAATAAAAAGATAAATGATACTTAACTCATTGCATTGCTGCTTGTCTCAGGTCATCTAACTCTTCTAGGCTGCAGCGTCATAGCTTGTGGTTTAATTATTGAAGATACAGAAGGTTCTATTATTAAAAGCTACAGCATCCTGAAGACTACTTTGATACATTCACAAATCATAAAATAATATTAAACCCCATGTAAACATAATACTTTACAACTGTTTAGTCATAGCCAATAATAATAAGAAGAAGTATAGAAAATACATTATAACATCATATGAGTTGTTTTTAAGCAATCTTGTATAGATACATGCCTTAACTGTACATCTGCAAGTGTATGAACAATCAGAACGCTCTTTGATTTTGCTCGCTACACTAGTCACTTCCAGTGTGAATGGGCCTTTAATTAATTACATATATAGTGTGAGTATCACTGCTTGTCACTGGGAGTCCCATGGGAGCCTACCTACTGTATCAGTCAGTGGTAAACAGAACTGATTTCAATTGAAGAAAAGGATAAATACAATAAATATTTATAGGCATTTCAGATGATTATCTTAATTCAATAAAATAAACTTCTACAAAAGTAGAACACAACCTACACTAAAATCATCACTATACATACAAATCAAATAAGCAATTAATGTAAGTGGCAGGGGCTACTAATAAATCTTGACTTTATACAAATGAAGACCAAGGCAGTCGAGATTAAGGCTCTTTAACTGAACTGTCATTTCATATTTAACAGCTGTGATGGATGACCTCAGTGATATTCCTTCCATCGTCGACACCCTCCAGTCAAATTCCTTCTGCTGTCACATTGTATTTATTTTTATCAGTGTCATTTTATTCAAGCTTATTAAACATCTAAGGGAAATTAGGCTCTGTTAAGGACCATCTGTTAACAAGCTCCACAGTCCTCCACTGTATGCCAGCATTGGGCAATTCATGCATTTGTAAACAATTAGATATTACACACCACTTTGAATCAGGACTGTAGAAAAGCAGTAAAGAGCCACATTTGAATGTCAGCTAAATTCACATATTCTTAAAACTACCTGCCTGCCAGATTGTGGGGCTGTGGTACTGTTTTTTTTAAAATTGAAGTTGTACACAACAAGTGTTTCTGCTGCTGCCAAAGTGCTTTGGCACTATTTTATTTTAGTTTTGTTTATTCTTTTCTGCCAAATAACCTGTCATTGAATCACCAAGTCATATGTAGCCCTTACAAAAAAGTACTATAGTACTGTACTATAGTAAAATGAGAATTCTATAGTACTGCAATATTATAATATAGTACTTTCTTGTAAGGTCCCATTTTCTCCCACATGGCTATAACAGAAACATCATTTTACAAAAGCCAAACAGTCATTATTATGGAACTTGTTAATCATGGGCAAAATACAACTCAAATTCATAGGAGAGCTCAAAACTAACCCATATATGCATTATTTTACTTAGAAGGCAGGCACTGTCAGAAGATTGAATCTTCCTGTCATCAAGAAAGTGCTTCCAGTGTCTGAATATTATTTTAAGGTAATACCTAGGATGCAGCACTGCATTGTAATGTAATCTTTTCTGTCATTTAAGCTGCAGCAAAATGTTTACCTTTTACAGTTTACCTTTCAGTACTGTACACCCCCAGTACATCCATCAACAAACATTTCTTATATTATTATTATATTATCCCATATTGGGAATATGAGAAAATTAAATGACCAAATGATTAATTCCATTGCAAACTGTGTTTATTTCAGTGGTGAGTGCTGCTGTCGTTCAATTTGATTCCACTCGGCAGTCACTGTTGTAGAAACAAATGGTTTGTGTTAAAGTAAAAGATAACACCTGGCATACCACTGTCTTTATATTCTGTCTTGCTCAGTAAATTAAGATCTCTCTCCTTTGAAAGAATATAGTGAGTCGAAAAAGGTACATCTCACCAATCAAAGCTATATTAATTCTGAAAAGTATTTATCATTGTCATTACCATACTTTTCTGGCTCATAAGAATTATAGTGGGGATTATTCAAACATATGTTCTTGGGATGTCCTTGTCTCTCTACCATTTTTTTGAAGTAATTTAAGAAATAACAGGAGCAATTAGATCTTGCTGTGTAAGCAAACTGCCTTTATCTGAAAGACTTATCTTTTAATAGCAGTTACCTAAGCTATAATTTCTTCCATATATTTAAAGCTTTAGCTTGGGGGGGTGAGTTGGGGTGAGTTGGGGTGGGGAGGAAAAATGTATGCAGATGAAAATACAAAACACTTTAATTAACTGAACAGCATTACATCGAACCCAGTTATTTAACTTGAGCACTTTTGGTGGTTTAATATCACAGTCAGATAATGTTTTGTTACATGTGATTTTATACTCACCCATGAGCTGCCATTGTACTTTTCTTTTTGCATATAACAGACATGTTCAGGGTACACTTAACAAATATTAAAAGAAAACATGTTTTAGACCTGAGCAACAGTAATGTAATGTGTTTTAGAAAAAAATGATCCTGCTGATACAGATTTAGTACTGGATGTTGTTTTATGCACACAGGAAATTAGTGCAGATTTGTATTTATTCGATATTTTATTTTGTTATTGGTTATATGTGGTATTTCTTACTGGTGTTTCTTTACATCCACACAAGGCAAAGGGATAGTTTAATTGACACATTGGAGTACTAGTTTTACATGATTCTGAGTCAGAATGTACTTGCAGGTATAACATGATTCTGAGGCAGAAAATTATATAGTGAGCCTACACAAAAGAACAGTTCATCCTTATTTAAGATAATGAAATGATTTTTCATGCCCATACATATTGGTCTTTCAGCATTCTGCACATGTGGCATTATAATTAGCTCTGCATGACTAAACTAGTAGCTCCTTGTATAGTGATTAGCTGTGAAAGGACACTTAAATTCCAATGGACATGGTTTCATATTGATCCTCTGTCTGTAAGGTACCTGACCTTAGTTAATACTCTAATTGCCAGTTTCACAGACACCAATTAGCACTAATACAGGAGTACCTAATGTTACCTTTGATAAGGTAGTCCAGGAT
This sequence comes from Acipenser ruthenus, assembly GCF_902713425.1. Classification (NCBI taxonomy): domain Eukaryota; kingdom Metazoa; phylum Chordata; class Actinopteri; order Acipenseriformes; family Acipenseridae; genus Acipenser; species Acipenser ruthenus. Next base: position 100,808,463 of record NC_081190.1, on the reverse strand, counting down.
TAGTACTAATCAGGGTCTGTGAAACCAGCTGTTAACATTTAGATTTGATAGATATTGTGTAGATTTGCTTGATAAAGGGGAAATAAATGCAACTCTAAATCTACATTTTGACCTATTTGTCTCCTAAGCTTGATTAGCAAATGATACATTCTTTGTATTCAAATGCTGTTTGCTCTTGAGAAAAGTAGCTTGCAGCTGAAATGTAAACGGTACAAACAGGGATGAAATGCTGACATTTCTCAGTACCAGGACTTATTTTGATGCCGGTACCAGGATTTATTTTATCTGCTTTTCAACCTACGCACATGCATTCCATTAGGCAATCATTCAGATATTCTCAAAATGAACCAATGGCAATGGATGACTTATTTACCTTAGTTCTTGGTAGCAAGCTTATGGGGAGTAGTTATTTGGCAGCTTTGTGTTAAATTAAACTCTATAAATCCAGCTGGTTTATGATTCAGAAGTTGATTGACCATTCCGCGAGAGGAAAAATGCCAGTTAGTAATTCATTATACGAGTGTGAAATATTTTTTAAATTACGAGCTGAAGTTAAACAACAACAGTAATCACTACTGTGGATCATAATGTAACATTTTAAGATATATTTTTGTTTGTGTATCTGAAAGCATTCGATTGCAGTCTATTTTTATTTCACTTCTCTAACCGAATGTACAGTATGTGTAACATAATTCCATCACATTTCCTCTTGTTCAGCTTTGAGAAGCCTTTTCATAAGCAATTTTTTTTCTGGAATAAGTTCATGGTAATTAATCTAGACAGAAACAGAACAGAGAAGCACACATAATATATAATTGCAATAAGTAAAACAAATAAATAAATAACCGAGATATGTTACATTAAAAATTAGAGGGGTAATTTAGTTTCTATTGTGAATTGTTTGACTTTTTGCATCACTTTTTTATAGCACAGTTTAAAAAAAACTGTAGCGGTTTCTTCAGAGCACAACACCAACATGACATTTGTATTTCTCTGAAGCAGTACATCTAAATGTCCACCTTGTTAAAAGTAGTAGATGATTTCACTAATAAATGTGTCATGATTTCCAATGGCATCTTTCCTTTGCTTTTTCACCCTGGCAATTTTCACTCATCACATGATCATTGCATGGGTCTGGCTTCCTGTTTGAGCTGCTATCATGCTTTTAATGATGCAGGACAGCAGGATTATCATAAATCCTATGGCTTGAAAACCATGTGCTATTATATTACCAGAGACTACCCAAATAAAGACTAAACCATTTGTATTGCATTCATTTAAAGCCTGTCATATCCCAAAGAACACTTAGTTTACAACTTTGAACCCAGTATGTATTACTTCTCTGTTATTCAATTATTATTATTATTATTATTATTATTATTGATTTCTTAGCAGACACCCTTATCCAGGGCGACTTACAATTGTTACAAGACATTATTTTTACATACAATTATCCATTTATACAGTTGGGTTTTTACTGGAGCAATCGAGGTAAAGTACCTTGCTCAAGGGTACAGCAGCAGTGTCCCCACCGGGGATTGAAACCACAACCCTCCGGTCAAGAGTCCAGAGCCCTAACCACTACTCCACACTGCTGCCCAATCACGTCTCCAACACTGCTGCCCAATCACGTCTCTAATCACCACACATTTAATATACAAAATAAAAATACCAGAAACTTTGAAAGGATAACATAGGTAGTGTTTGCTTTCTAAAAATGTTACCACATTTAGAAGATTTAAATCCATTTTTAAAAAAATAAGTATTCGATTTGGTCCAATTTAAAACACGCATTTGTGCCTAATATATAAAAAATAGAATGAAATTCCAGCAATTGCTCATCACATCAAAATGACAATGAAGCCTCCAGAATTCTGCTTGGCAAATTAGCAATTATGTCATTATGAACCATCATTTCACTGCATTTACTGTACTCTTTATTAACTGCAATTTATTACATTCATAAATCCATTGATTTGAATCCACAAATCTCTATAGTGTATGTCCCTGTTGGGAATAAAATAAATAAAACATAGAAAAACTCATTCTACTCATGGAGGTGCTAACCCCACCATACAATTGGGCTTGCATTGGGTATATAAATAAAAAGCGAACATTGATTCTGTAAATAATTAAATACCTGAAAAAACACAGTACTGATAGTACACAGTGCTTTCTTATGGATTTTTTAAATTTATTTGTGTAATGCTATGTCTTGGTTTCTGTTTTTTACATTTATTTGGTGGCCAAATGAGGCAGGCTGCACTTGTGGTGCTTCAACACAAACTAAACACATTGTGGTAACCCAGTTTAAGAAAGCTGCGTTATATCAGTTGTCGCGCAAGGCCAAATTGCATCTCAGACAGAAACATTTAAGTATAGCCTCCAGTATTTTAATATTAATGAAGTTATTTGCATTTGGAAGGAGAATTTCTCTCCTTAAAAAAAACTACATCAGAAACCCATATTAACAGAAAGATACCACCAAAATAGAGGGAGAAAAAGGTGAGACTTTTTTAATTTTTCCATGGAAACCCTGCCTACTTTGTTATAAAGTCCTGGAGCAGGCTGTCATTTACAGTAGGCTAATTGGAGTACCTCTTAATTTAAAATGCAATATCTCCTACTCAAATGTTTTTTTTTTTTTTTTTCCTGATCTTTGAAAATGCTGTACAGTAAAATGACATTTTGTGAGATGAGGTAGTCATGAATGAAAGGTGTAATATATCTAATAAAATTACAAAAGCATTTTTATCTAAAAAAATCTTTGCGAATAATATTCCCAACATGTTTGTTATTGTGATCTTATATAAAGAGGATATTGAATGATCGTTCGTGGTGTACGTATTTTATTAGCTGCAGGAGGATGATCCAGTAAGGACTCCTAAGGCAAATAAAAAACATATACCACATTCAATATTATGTTTATACCACAAGTATATATTTAAAACAAACAGCAATACAATGTGTAAATTTGTATATTAAATTGTTTAATTCAGGGATTATTTTACCTGGCAGAACTTTACTTTCATTTTCAACAGACTGTGCTTCGACAAGGATTAATTTCCAACCCTGTTTATGGCCTCTTCGCACACATTTTTTTAGATAGAACCTTGTGCTCAGTCTGTCAGTTTGCAGCCAAAGTGCACAGCTCTCAAGGACGAAATCTGCTGGAATTGAAATAATACGCAGGCAGATCGGTAACTGGCATTTATTGACTAAACTCGTTCTCAAGGAAATCGGGTTCCAAATAAAAACAACACTAGAAATTTCAGACATTTTAAAGTTGTTATAAAACACATATCGGTGGCCGTATTGTTTGAAGTACTGAAGCGCAGCTCCATCCTGAATTTCAGCACTATACCACTGGATTGAAATGTAAGCAAAGACCCACTCAGAACTAGTCCAGATAAGCACAGTATTACATTTTTTTTTAATCCCACTAGATGTACACCATGGAAAGTTTTCAAATAAATTGTAGATGCATCCAAAGGTGTTGCTATTCATTTTGTGTTTGCATACAGCTTGGCCTGTTAAACAGTGTATTACCAGGAGGGTAACAAGAAAACAGCCATTACTAAGGTTTTTAATTCCAGACAAATCAATACTGGCAGTGGTAATATTAGTATAATATTGTTGCTCTGTTTAAATTATTTTCATTATGCATTTGACTCTTCACTAGTAATATCCTAGACCAAGGTATGTCAATATAATATTAGAAATGTACTGTGAAGAAAAACACACAATGATTTTGTAATTTTGTTTTTACATGAATTACTTTTGGGATTGATGTGATGAGTACATTTACCATGCAAACCAAAAAAGTTTTTTTTTTTTTTTTTTTTTTTTTTTACAAATTAAGACATGCTTTTGGGCAATGGAAGTACACCTTTAATTGTTCCTTGTGCAATGGATAAATACAGCATAAACATAATCTGTGAACCTGAAGCAGATGGTTATGTCATTAAAATATAGGAGGCTGTGTGGTCCAGTGATTAAAGAAAAGGGCTTGTAACCAGGAGGTCCCCAGTTCAAATCTCACCTCAGCCACTGACTCAGTGTGTGACCCTGAACAAATCACTTAACCTCCTTGTGCTCCGTCTTTCGGGTGAGACATAGTTGTAAGTGACTCTGCAGCTGATGCATAGTTCACACACCCTAGTCTCTGTAAGTCGCCTTGGATAAAGGCATCTGCTAAATAAACAAATAATAATAATAATAAAAAGATGTAACTAGTTCATCCTTGGCATCACAGGCAATGCTTCGAGTTCATCCCTGGCATCACAGGCAATGCTTCTAGTTCATCCCTGGCATCACAGGCGATGCTTCTAGTTCATCCCTGGAATCACAGGCGATGCTTCTAGTTCATCCTTGGCATCACAGGCGATGCTTCTAGTTCATCCCTGGCATCACAGGCGATGCTTCTAGTTCATCCCTGGCATCACAGGCGATGCTTCTAGTTCATCCCTGGCATCACAGGCAATGCTTCTAGTTCATCCCTGGCATCACAGGCGATGCTTCTAGTTCATACCTGGCATCACAGGCAATGCTTCTAGTTCATCCCTGGCATCACAGGCGATGCTTCTAGTTCATCCCTGGAATCACAGGCGATGCTTCTAGTTCATCCCTGGCATCACAGGCGATGCTTCTAGTTCATCCCTGGCATCACAGGCGATGCTTCTAGTTCATCCCTGGCATCACAGGCGATGCTTCTAGTTCATCCCTGGCATCACAGGCGATGCTTCTAGTTCATACCTGGCATCACAGGCGATGCTTCTAGTTCATCCCTGGCATCACAGGCGATGCTTCTAGTTCATCCCTGGCATCACAGGCGATGCTTCTAGTTCATCCCTGGCATCACAGGCGATGCTTCTAGTTCATCCCTGGCATCACAGGCGATGCTTCTAGTTCATCCCTGGCATCACAGGCGATGCTTCTAGTTCATCCCTGGCATCACAGGCGATGCTTCAAGTTCATCCCTGGCATCACAGGCGATGCTTCTAGTTCATCCCTGGCATCACAGGCAATGCTTCAAGTTCATCCCTGGCATCACAGGCGATGCTTCTAGTTCATCCCTGGCATCACAGGCGATGCTTCTAGTTCATCCCTGGCATCACAGGCGATGCTTCTAGTTCATCCCTGGCATCACAGGCAATGCTTCTAGTTCATCCCTGGCATCACAGGCAGTGCTTCTAGTTCATCCCTGGCATCACAGGCGATGCTTCTAGTTCATCCCTGGCATCACAGGCGATGCTTCTAGTTCATCCCTGGCATCACAGGCGATGCTTCAAGTTCATCCCTGGCATCACAGGCGATGCTTCTAGTTCATCCCTGGCATCACAGGCAATGCTTCAAGTTCATCCCTGGCATCACAGGCGATGCTTCTAGTTCATCCCTGGCATCACAGGCGATGCTTCTAGTTCATCCCTGGCATCACAGGCGATGCTTCCAGTTCATCCCTGGCATCACAGGCAATGCTTCTAGTTCATCCCTGGCATCACAGGCAGTGCTTCTAGTTCATCCCTGGCATCACTGGCGATGCTTCTAGTTCATCCCTGGCATCACTGGCAATGCTTCTAGTTCATCCCTGGCATCACAGGCGATGCTTCTAGTTCATCCCTGGCATCACAGGCAATGCTTCTAGTTCATCCCTGGCATCACAGGCGATGCTTCTAGTTCATCCCTGGCATCACAGGCGATGCTTCTAGTTCATCCCTGGCATCACAGGCGATGCTTCTAGTTCATCCCTGGCATCACAGGCGATGCTTCTAGTTCATCCCTGGCATCACAGGCGATGCTTCTAGTTCATCCCTGGCATCACAGGCGATGCTTCTAGTTCATACCTGGCATCACAGGCGATGCTTCTAGTTCATCCCTGGCATCACAGGCGATGCTTCTAGTTCATCCCTGGCATCACAGGCGATGCTTCTAGTTCATCCCTGGCATCACAGGCGATGCTTCTAGTTCATCCCTGGCATCACAGGCGATGCTTCTAGTTCATCCCTGGCATCACAGGCGATGCTTCTAGTTCATCCCTGGCATCACAGGCGATGCTTCTAGTTCATCCCTGGCATCACAGGCGATGCTTCTAGTTCATCCCTGGCATCACAGGCGATGCTTCTAGTTCATCCCTGGCATCACAGGCAGTGCTTCTAGTTCATCCCTGGCATCACAGGCGATGCTTCTAGTTCATACCTGGCATCACAGGCAATGCTTCTAGTTCATCCCTGGCATCACAGGCGATGCTTCTAGTTCATCCCTGGCATCACAGGCAATGCTTCTAGTTCATCCTTGGCATCACAGGCAATGCTTTTTTTTTTTTTAACACCAACAATGTTAATTTTAATTGCTGCAGTTGTTAGGGTCCAATTGCACAGAATGCAAAGGGATCAGAGTTCGGTCTTGAGATGATATCCCAGTACAAATTAAAGAATTATGCATCTTATGACAAAGGCTGGGCACTAAAAAATGGCTATTTCCATGGGCAAAAAAGGTTTAATTAGCTGTTGGAGGGCTTAATTTGATCTTAATGGGTACATAATCCTATAAAATAGGTGTGCCTTTCTCAGCTTCTACACCACCAACATGAAAAACGCTTTGACAGACATAAAATAATTTCAGTAGTTCGGGACAAACACCAATCACAACATGTATTAGTACAATTTTTATTGGGAAAAATGCAGAGTATGCAAAATTACACAAAAGTATGTTATATATGCGCATTTATTTGGCATCAAACCTAACTTGGTTTGAGGGCTCGCTGCCTGGTCGACTGGACGAGGTGGTGTCCCCCAAAAAGAACAAGCAGGTCTCAATGCCGCGGGTAGTACTGGCTATAGCCCACTAGAAGGTTTAGCCAACCTTTAACAAGTGAACGTATGAATTAGTGAATAGTATGTGAGCACAGGGATTGCACAAATTAGTTTACGTGCAGGGATTCAAATGAATAATGAATTAGTAATTGAATCCCAGCACAACCGTATATAGATGCACGTTTCACTCACTCTTGGTTGAGTGTTCAGTGAGGAGAGAACTGGAGAGAGAGGAGAGAATTTAAAATAATAATTAGAAACAATTGCTGTTGCGTGCTGATAGGACCAGCACGATACTTGTTTGTTCATTTCGATTCACCGTGTTTGTCTGTTCGTCCAGTCTGTTTTTTTTCTGTGCACCTTACTTTGAGTGTTTTGCTTTGTTCAACCTTTTATTTTATTTGCAATAAACCGGTGCAAGCAAGCGCCTTCACCGTTTCATCTTGCAGTACTGTGTGTTTCTTCCGGGTCTGATGTCACCACTACAGACTGCTTGTCACATGGAGTTACGGGGCAAGGTTGATTGGGGGGTGGCTGGAGGAATAGCAGCAGGCTTCTTTGTTGAGATTGTTGCAGATCTGGTAGCCGCTGGAGAATTTAATGTTGCAGCCCTGACCATCTTTTGATCAGGAAGCGATGAAGGAAAGGGTGGGAAATGCATGGGAGGAAGGAGGAGGATTACGAGGGAGGGACATGAGGCAATGGGGTGGAGGGTCACTGATGGTGGCCAGAGAGGTCACTGCAGGGGCTTGCTGGATGCCTGCAGTGAGGAGGGGGGGGTAACCTGAAAGGTTGGAGGTACAGGGGGGGGCTTGTTGGACAACAGTGGTGGGCGCTGAAACCCCAGGATGGATCGCGGGAGCTGCCGCTCCTGACTGGATCCAAATGGATAAAACTTTATTTTGTCTTTATTTTGAATGCATTATTTATTCTCCATTGTACTTGTTGCAGCGAGAGCGATAATGATGGAGATTTGTTTTTAAAGGTTATTTGTGTGCTTTAAGAAACATAGAGTTACTCATCGCTGATTTAAGCGTGCTTGTAAATGTTTTATGTGTGTTGGCAACCCTGATGTTTATACAGTAAGAATTTAGTGCCATCGGTAGGGAAGGTAACAGCTCAGGATCCTTGCCCCAGATGATTGTTGGCAGTTTTTAGGAATCTTTGAGAGCAGCAGGGAACAATTGAAGTCAGGAAGTTCTATAAATATGTCTAAGTCCATGAAAGATCAATAGTACATCAAAGCATCACATTGTTTTTAACAACAAGATGTAAATATGTCCTAATTGGCAACATGTCTCATCTGGAGTTATGTTATGCTCAATTAGGACAAGGGTGATATTTGTTGTCAAGGTTTTTTGTTTCTGTTATTCATGTAATCTGATAATACTTTCTGATGCTCACCACAATAAGTTCTGATGAGTTGCTAAAGTATCTGTCATTCCATGATATCCATCTTGCACATAAAGGATAAAACCAGGTCATCAGTGCTCCCTCTCTGTGGCATTCCTGCAGTGTGGAAAACAAATAGGCTTTTGGCCACACTTGTATTAGGTTGATGCATTTGATAGTTGTTGCCAAGGATATACTGTCATAATGTTAACACTGTGATTGCTTTTATCAGATATTCTTTATGAAATTTTTTTTTTTTCATAACCTTGCTTTTGTTGGACATGTAATTCAACCAGGATACACTACAGTTGCTGAAGGTTGAAGACGTTTTATGGACAGAGAACCGAATGGGCACAGCCAATTTAAAATAAATTTGGCAATCTCAAAAAAATCAATAGAAATGAAATGGAACAAAAAGTAATGGAAGGGCAGGCCACAGCAGGAGACAGGTAACAAAGAGGCAGCTTTCAGCTGGCACATGGAATCGCAGGCAAAACCTCAGGAATAAAGCATCACATTTAAGGCTCAAGCATAATACACATTGCAATTTAAATATTGTTATCCTCTGTGCAATCTGCAATGTCAAAAAATATTTGAAAAGACGGCAAGATAGTTTATCAGAGTAATCATATAGGGAGCAATAAGAGAATTGCATTTTCTTGGAAATGAACTACTGTGGTATAACAGAGCATTGACAAACATCTGATTGCTTTTTGTGTATATTTGCAATTAGGGGAACTATAGCACCATTGCCAGTGGCTAGAATAACATATATACCAAGGGTACTCAATTACATTCTCTGGTGGGCCAGATAAAGCAATGTCCAAATATTGGGGGGCCACAGGGTGTTCAAGATGTGAGTACTGGTGGGGGGTTGTTTAAATGGTCTTGAAAATCTGAATATCCAATAACACTTTACATACAGTGAGAGAATTTTGCACCAATCAACTAATACATGTCAGAAATACCTACTTACAATGATACAATGTCTGATCGCCATTTAATAATAAAAATAGAAAGCAAATATACATTTTCCGGATATTTTTCAGACAATATTCAAATAACATCTTGCAAACAAATACAAATCTCACTGTAATGCTAATTAATTAATTTTATTAAAACTAGAAAATGTTCTGAAAATGACTGCACAGCAAGCATTCAAGTTAACTAAGAAAGCATGTAAATTAGTGATCGCTTTATTTATGTTGTATAAGCATCATATTAAGTGCCTGATTAAAAGTGTAGCACTGTATCTAAATATGCATGTTTATAAATTAAATACATAGCATAACAGTAAACAGAGGGAAAATAAACTTAAGTGTATATCCACCGTGCCATCTTTGAGAGGCTTGCAGTAGGTACATTTCTTACTGTTGCAAAACAAGTTTTCTTTAAGCCAAATAAAAGATCTTTGACAGGCTCAGTTTCTTCTGCTAATTCCCTGTGCCTGAACACTTACTGGTGGCCGCATTGCTATTTTTTTCTAAAAATACTTAGTTTATCATATGAAAAATAAAGAAAATATAGACATGTGCACTTAAATGTTTTATGTATTTCTATAATAAAGCCAAACAAACAGCAGCCCCTTTCAACTTCCCAAGCCTTTCTATAATAAACTGGAGACAAGAATCCGGCATTTTGCAAGATATAAAAAAAAAAAAAATGCTGACACCAGGTCAAACATACCTGCTAAAGTACATTGCTAACATATTTAAATTAAATATTCATGTTCCAATCACATGCTGCACAATTCCCAGCTAAATCTAATCTCCAATATTATTTATCCTAAAACTATATGTAAAACTGTAATATTCCAGAATAGGTTGTGAAGGCTTTATTTTGCTCCACTGAATTAAATATAAAAGCAGAGGGTGTCAAAACTTACTTGCACAAAGAAAAAAAAACATTTTGGTTTTCGTTTATTACTCTCCTAACAGAAAACACAAAAACCAAAACGTTGATCACTATACGTAACATGTACCTTGCTAGTTTGGCCAGTGTCTGGAAAGTGTGAAGCATTTTTTAATGTTGTGCATTACCTGCATCTGTATCCCCCAATTCTGATTCTCTTGTTGTGTTGTGTTAATCCCACACATCACTTGCCATTTTAGACACAACGTGGATTTTTGCCTTCGAATTAATGTGCAGCAATGTTTGTAAGGAAATTCAAATAATTTCTCCGCACTAAAGAAAATAATATTACTCCATACTGCTGTGTTCATATCGCACTAACAGAAAACTAAATGGGCAGAGATTTCTGACGCATGTCAAAATTAAATCTCATTAGAATGAAAGCTGGCCAATCAGCTGACTTGTTCCTGATTAGGTTGCCAACAAAAAAAAAACTTGCTAGGGGACACAAATACCCTGTAGGTAGCGGCGACCTTACAATGTTGTGTATCTGCAATTTCAGCTTTAGTAGTGAAGGACAGATGACATGCGACGGGACAAAAGGAAGGCTCTAGGGGGTTGGATTCGCCACCTATTGAGGAATCCTGATTATATATATATATATATATATATATATATATATATATATATATAAAAGCTCAAATGATGTACATATCTTTCTCAAGGGAGCATGTGTTTGAATCAAAACATTGGAGGTATTTATAGGTGTTTGAAGGCATGACAACTACTTGTTTATGTTCAAATCCATGATTTATTCATGATGTAATGGTGTTCTATATATTGTGACATCGTTTTACTTCTGTCATTAAATCTGTATTAATTCTAATTAACATTATTTTATATAATCATGCACAATGCTGGCTCTGAGGATCAGCCTTGATTTGGCCTCCCCAGCACATCAGCATGCACAACTTTTGAATGCATTGTGTTTATTTATTTATTTAAATGTTATATATTTATTGGAGTTAATTAGTTAATTCTTTTCTGTTAAGCCCCGCTGGCATAATCGCGTTCAGTCTATTTATCCATTTACTTTCTTTTATTCTTCTGTATGTCACATTGTCTAATTTTAACTGTTCTAATACTACAAACTTTACATCATTTATGTCCTTGACTGGTGAAGTGCTGTACTATTGGTTCATTCATTTTTTTTTTATTTCTAATTAATGAAAGGTGGTTCTGAATTCTTTTATATAAAGTTGTTCCAGTCTCTCCAACATATTTTATTTCATCACATGTTTCACAGGCTATTCCATAAACAACGTTGCTATTTTTAAAGTAGGTGTTAGTTTTTAGTGGTTATGTGTTGCTCTTATGTTTAAGAACAACACATAACCATTAATTATTAATTATAATTATATTAATTATAATTATATTTTTACTTTTGTCCTAGTATTTACACACTTTACATGTACTAGTGCACATATTTGTCGAACCTATTCTGTCAATTATTCTTTTATGTTTACTGTGAACTAAAATATCACCTAAATTAGCTTCTCTTTTGAATGCTACAACTGGGGCCTTAAGAAATACTTTTTTCAATTTTTCTGAATTATATAGAATCCGCAAGTGTTTCCAAACTATCTTAGAAATATTGGGCAAAACTATCTCTTTTTAGTTTATCCACTTTTCTTAACTCAGTCTCTATAATTCTTTCTTTGTATCCTCTTTTTTTAAGATTTGTTTTTAATACATTTCTTTGTTTTACATAGTCACTTTCTTTTGAGCATATTCTTCGTATTCTTATTCCTAGACCCTTTGGGATTGCCCTTTTAGTGTGTATCGGATGTGCAGAGGACATGTGTAAATACTGGTGCATGTCAGTAGGTTTACAGAAGAGGTCAGTCTCAATTGAAGTTTTACTGTGGTATCTAAAAATTATATTTATTTTCTTGTCCATCAAAGGTCCACCTTAATATTACTGTGTATTTCATTTGCCATTTTATGAAACTGGAAAAGAGATTCATCTCCATGTGTCCAAATCCCAAAAATATAATCTACAAACCGAATGTATTCTAAAGGTTCTCTTTCCGATTTTCTAATTGTTCTTCCTATTTCCCCATGTATGTACTGGCAAAATGCATTCCTAATATATATATATATATATATATATATATATATATATATATATATATATATATATATATATATATATATTGTAGCATGCACGGGGGAAGGCAGCAGCAGGGCTGGTAGGTGACTGTCACACGGCTGGCTGAGCAGTGCCGTCAGATCCAGGAAATGAATAACACACAGACAGATGAAATGAAATGATGAAGGCGTTTGCTTGCGCCGGTTTATTATAAATAAAAAGGTTTGAACAAAACACAGGACACGGCACTTGAGGCCAAATAAAACAGACAAACAAAACGAACAGACACTAACAAACAGGGGCGAACAAACACGGTGAGTACAAACAACTATCAATTTACTTTATTTTACTTTACTTTACTCCTCGCCACACCCGTTCTCCACTCACCGAACACACAACCCCGAGTGAGTAAAACGTGCATCTATATATACTGTTGTGCCGGGATTCAATTACTAATTAATTATTCACTTGAATCCCAGCACGTGAATTAATTATGTGCAACCTCGTGCTCACATATTAAATACTTTAAATGCACGTGAAGTGATGTGCAGTCCTCGTGCTTAAATACAACTATACATTTTAAATAACTCGTGCTGCACACACCCATTTATATCCCATGCAGCCATATCTATACACCAACATTAACACACGAAACATACAACACAGAAAAGCACACAGGGGCGGGGCACATTGCCACAGTGACATAATCACACATGAAGACATTAGCCCCATATACGCTCCTTACAAAGGAGCCGGCTCTTTTGTACAGTGGTATTGGCACTATGCTTTAGTGCGAGAGGTCCTGGGTTCGCGCCCGCCCTCTGCCTGTGTGAGACTTTTGCATCACAAAGCGAGGTTACCTATTGGAAACTTGTGTAAAATAAAAACTGGACGGATATGCACCACAATTATTTTATTCTTCAATTTGACCCACTTAAGTCAGTGTTCTAAAAATTTCAAACCTCAAATGACACATGATTTCATAAGTAACACAAACACCACTGTGGGTATTTCCTAGAACTGAACTTTCTTATCATTTTACCAAAAGGAGGTAGCCCTCCTTTATTGTTATACTTTAGGAGTGAATCTACATAAACCTGTCATTGCTAATCCTAAAACCAACTTACTCTTATTCTCCGCTGTCATAAAGCTGGAAATTAATAGGATTGATATATTAAGCCTGTAAACCTATTAAATGATTGATTACTACATTTACCTCTATTTCATTTTTAAGCCTTTAGTAAAATATGTATTTAATATGAACTGCAAAGAGGTAGAGTTGCATTCTATTAGGTGTCATGAGGAGACTATAGATTTCTAAATGTTATTAATTTGTTGTCTGCTTCTTTCAAGTGTAACAAAATAAAGGACTGATGTATAAAAAACATGTACCATATCTCTTGTTGTTGGGTTCACACAGGAGCAGGGAGGAGTGCCTAAACCAAGATCACTTTCTGTCTTGTTAGCCATAGTTTTGCCATTTTTATATAAATCTGAAAAAACAAATCATACTTACTGTTTGTTTTTTCTTTTACAAGAACTCATAAGTTCCAGAAGCCGTTGCTACTCCATGATTTGACACTCTTCTTCTCAGCAATCAATTAACATTCCTATCACTCACATTCTTTCAAAGTTTCATGAACACAGTCCAGCATATCATCACACATTTTTTATTTATTTATAATTTTTTTAATTTTGTGTGCCCAGTTATTTTATCCCCGATTTTCTTCCCAATTTGGAATGTTCAATTCTTTTTTTTCTCCTCACCGCAGCGATTCCCCACACAGCTCAGGAGATCCAAAGGTTCAGTCGGCATCTTCCGATCCCACGACCAAACCAGCTTCCCCTTTTACACCCAGGAACTCGAGCGCGGATCTCAGCAAGCTTCTGGCCTCTGGAAGACAAAGGCCAGCCCTGCAGGTGTCCGCTTTTTAGCTCACTGGGTGCTGGGCCAGCAAGGTTTGCTGTGGCACGATGAGGAGAAACAGCCCCTGTCAGTGTTGTCTCCCTAACCCATGGGAGTGCCAGAGCCAATGCGAAGCCCGGCAAATCCGCACAGCCAGGATGCAAACCTGCACTGTATGACTCACCCTGCACACCACGCAGCTGAGCCACTCGTGGACCCTTATTTCTTCACTGCAAAGCAATATTTAATTGATAAACACAACACTCAACGCATGCCAATATTTAAACACCACCCCCCTCCATGCAACTTTCTGACCAGCAGACTACTCTGCCCCCGTTCCTACTCATTCCTACCCCTCAAGTTCAACTTGCTGGATCTCTGTTGTCTCTGCCAATTACTGATGAGCTGCCACTGGTTCAAGTCCCACTGTACCTGCCACTGAGCTGTATTTTTGAAAACACAACTTAAACACTGTACACACCATGAACATAAAACAAAGTGTTTGCACTGTAAGAGACATTGCCAGGAGTTTCGTCTGTCAGTACAAGCCAGCTTGCCCTTGGATGGCAGCAATGGTCCAGTCAGGTTCTCTAACAGCAGCAACCAAACAAATACAGTTTGACCTTACTTCAGGACCTTGGTAGCATTCAGCAGAGCAGAAGCCGAGGCATATAGTGAACCTGCAGTGAATGTCAAAAATTATGTAAATAAGTGTTGCATGCGTAAAAGGTATTTACAAAGGTAAAGGTATAAAACCTGCAGCATTGTTTTCACATATTTTCCCACAAGTTTAAACATTGCTTATTCTATTTCTGCTCTTTTGTTAGAATTCTTCCAATTTTGTGTAGCACAGTGTACTAGGATGCATACTACTAATATATATATATATATAATGGACACTCTTAAGAAAAAAAGACAATTAAACATTCAGTTTGTTTAACTTCATTTTAAAGCTGAGGGAACACAGATTCACTGGACAGACAGGAGCAAACACTTACAATGCACAGGGAGGCAATTGGAATATTGCGATCGTTAGTGGCGCACATGCATAGGTATGTGGATCATGTCATCTCAACACCTGTACCTATGCATGTCCTAGCTCCAATGATGACTAGAAATATTTCAGTTGCCTCCCAACGCACACCATCCCGTTCACTGCACGCCACGCACACCATCCCCTGTTCACTGCATCCCACGCACACCATCCCCTGTTCACTGAATCCTAGACATGCCATCCCGTTCACTGCACCCCACGCACACCATCCCCTGTTCACTGCATCCCACGCACACCATCCCCTGTTCACTGAATCCTAGACATGCCATCCCGTTCACTGCACCCCACGCACACCATCCCCTGTTCACTGCATCCCACGCACAACATCCCCTGTTCACTGCACCCCACGCAAACCATCCTCTGTTCACTGCACCCCACACCCACCATCCCTAACAACTCCCCAGACACCTTCTTCCAATTTCCCGCAACCCCACACCAGCACCTACTAGTCCCCTCCCCAACAACCCCCCCCCCCAGCTTACAGGTCCTCCCCACCCTCAATATGCTACTTATCACCACACGCCCCCCAGGATGCACCGTTAGATCTATGCACATGCACTCACCCTCGCACATTGCCTGTCCCTTCACCTGCTCCTGTCAGATTTGTCCAGGAGGGGAAGGGGCATGGCCAGGGGCAGGGGCAGGGGTATGGCCAGGGGCAGGGGCCACAGACAGAGATGAAGAGGAGGTGGCCCCTAAACATCTGGAATACCTCTGCTGAACCGGAAAATCCCTCCAAAAAAAAAAATTAAAATTAAATTAAATACCAAAAGAGCGTCTTGTTTAAAATAGCAAACTGGTTCGTAGTGCAAATTAATATAAACTGGAAGATATGAAAAGACACCTTGATGTCTTCAGTATCTTCTGTGACAGCAGGTATTTTGACAGGTGTTTTCTTTGATTTTGGTGGCACAGTGATACGTGGTTAGCACAGGTGCAGTGCTTTGCCTTTGTTCCTAAGTAGTTCCTAATCGTGACATTGTGCTTGATATTGTAACAGCTTGGAACACTGATGGATCAATCAGCATGCAGCATTCTAACAATCCGTTTTATAAATATAAGTTTAGTACTATTAAGTAAAATAAATATATCATAGAAATAAACAAAAGAAAAAAAAAACTTATTTTATGTCTGCAGTATTTAAATAAATATTGTGTGCATTGTGGTAGAAAAACGCACGTTCCTTATATATCTGGGGTTCAGCAGTTACAAAACTGAAAGAATGTCAAGAAAATCAGAATTCCACAAAGCAGCAGTAATAGTTGACAATGAATTTGTGTCTGTGATGCAACAAACTAAAACACCTGCACATCAGAAGTTGAATTCAGCTTATAAAGAAAGAGTGGATAAAACAGGCTGAAGCTATTTTTTATATTTGAATAAGTATTGCTTATTAATAATAGTTGTACTCTTAGTATGTTAATTAAATGTACTAGCAAATGTGTTCCAAACTGCGCTGAAAGAAACATTTCCTTAAAGTATGTTATACATGTGCTAAGGTGAGGTTGTGTCACAGGGAACCTTTTGTGAATTTAGTGAACCAGTCAAGCTACAAGGCTAGACCCACCCCTGTTAATCAGTAATTGATTGATTGTGTTCACTGTTAAATTAAACCAAAATCCTACAAGTTATATTCTACTTTTTTTGTGTGTGTTTTGTGCGACGGGGAGGGGGCAAGTATTTTTCAGAAGGACATGTAGATTTTTCAGAAGGACATGTAGATTTTTCAAAGGACATGTAGATTTTTAAGAAGGACATGTAGATTTTTAAGAAGGACATGTAGATTTTTCAGAAGGACATGTAGATTTTTAAGAAGGACATGTAGATTTTTCTAGCATTTTGTCCCTTGTTTTTTTTTTAGAAATTGGCCACCCCTGCAGTATAATGTAATAATTATTCTGGCACAGTTTGTGCATAACATATATTTGTATACCTACCTACATAAAATTTTGCTGGATGATTTGCTGCCATTTTCTTTGGCCCTGGGAATAGGCTCCCACATCCTCCTCACCCTCAGACCCATCACCTCCTGCTCCCTCATCACCGGGATCATGCCGTTCCTCAGCAACTGGGTGTTCGGGTTGCTGGGGAATGTTGGCCTCTTGTGGCAGCATTACATCACGGGATAATGCAATGTTGTGAAGTGCACAACATGCAATGATGATGCGAGCAAACTTTGAGGGCTTGTATTGTAGGGCTCCACCTGATCTATCCAGGCAACGGAAACACATTTTAAGGAGCCCGAATGTCCTCTCTACAACACTGCGGCTTCGGCACAGGGCCTCACTGTAGCGCCCCTCTGCCTTGGTCTGTGGATTTTTCACAGGTGTTAAAAGCCAGGGGTGGAGAGGATAGCCACTGTCACCTGAAGAATGAACAGAGAAAATATATATAATCAGCTTAACACAGTTACCGCACGTATTACATAACAGTACAGTACTGATAAAACATGATGTATAAAGTATTAAACACACATGTACTTACCAATGAGGTGACCTGTGCCGAGGCGTCCCTCTCTTCCAAATGCTTTGAGGGGACTTTGCCGCAGAATGTCGGAGTCATGGCATGATCCCGGGAAACGTGACACGACGCTGGTGATTTTGCAATCTGATGTTGTTGTCATTTGCACGTTGAGGGAGTGGAAACGCTTTTGGTTCAGATACACATATGCATGTTCCCCAGGGGACTTCATTGCTATATGAGTGCAATCAAGTGCCCCTATTATACTGGGGAACCCTGCTATACTACAGAATTGTTGTTTTACTTGGTGATGGCTTTCAACAGATGGAAACTTAATGAATTGGTCAGAAGCAGCCACCAGCACATCTGTCACAGATGTTATGACGTTGCTGATGGTGCACTGTATCCCCTATTGTGGTTTGAAAGGAGCCGGTGGCATAGAATGCCAAAGCGGCACAGACCTTTGTATCCACAGATAGGGGGTGGTTGCGTGTATACCAAGACATTAGATGAGGTCGAAGCACATCACACAAGTATTCTATGGTGTTATGATTGAACCGAAAATGATCAACCAGGAGGCGATCAGGAAGTTGCGTCAGGTCCTGATGGGGTCTGAAGGTGTAGGCAGTGGGACGTCGGCACTGATGGCGTCGTCGTCTTCTTCTTTCCAAAAATATGACAATTGCCTCGATGTCAGCCATTGTTAGGGAAGAAGGGCGGTGTGTAGCCTTTATATAATTCTGCTGATAATCACAATTGAATTGGTGTAGGTGTGTAACCGTTACATTAATTAATTACCGGTATGCCCTTGTGTGTGTTTACGTGTAAATGTGTTAATGATACATCTTTCAATCTGCAATAGAGACACAGTGAGCTGAGCCACGGCTTGAATGCCTTTTTGTGATTTAAAAGATTCATACATTCTTTATTAGTATTCCAGTTTGTTTACATTTGCTTTACTCGAGTCCAAGTGTAACAGATGCGCTACACTAACTATAGATCTTTTTTTATTTAGTTTCCTTCCTTTCTTACATAACACTTGTGCAGTTCAATATTTTTGCATCAACAAAATTAAAATGGACAACTTTTTTTTAACTGCCTGGTAGCATGTTCCTCAGAATGTGCTGCTTGCCTGTTTTGGTAGCAGGATGGTCTGCCTCTCTGCACATTGCGTGCTGTTTTGAAGCACTGTGTTTAATATATTTTCAAGTTTGAACTTCTGGCTCCCTGTTAAAAATGCAGTCTTGCCTGCCATCAGGTCCCCTGCATCCTGATAAAACGTGCAAAACATGGATCTTTTTAACATTGTCAAACTTAAGCCTGGGGAAATCTTTTAGCCACTGTTGGTTGAACTTGTATTTTACAACTGTGAACACACTGTAACTAACTTGACGTTCCCTGTTCACTTTCAGCTTCTGACACACCTGCATTGCTCATTTCTTGTAAAGACGCCGACATATATGAATTTGTTATTTTCCTCATCTTAGTTTGACAAACTGTCTGGAAACTAGTAGCCATCGCACGAAATCAGTGAAATTGGCGGGGTATGGGATTTGTAGTTTTTAATGTGTGATTAACAGTGGGCAGTGGACACCAATACACTACATTCCCAGAGTACATTACGATTGAGCTATGAGTTTAGATCCAACTGTGAGTTTTTTTTTCTTTTGTTTTATACTTTTCAGCTGAAAAAATAAATCCTGTTTATTGTTTATAGTCAACCTTTAGGAATTTCTAGTCGCATACGTGCGCCTAAATTAAAATGTACATTCGCACATACACAGTGTCATATGCAGACACTGTTGGGATATTTTCATCTGTGCTACTGGATGACACAGAAAGCTCTGCCTATCAGCCAAAACAAAAACTGTTGCATGCTTATATGCTAGTGCTTGTTCTGATTTGTCCCGAGATCCACCGAAAATCTTCTGCAATCCACGTATTGGCCAACGCTGGATTAAGTGTTACTGATAATGGATGGATGGATGGAGTTTGATGAGATTCATTGTAATGGAGCACTGTACCTTTAAGAAATGAAAAGTTGGAACTAAAGTAGGTGAGGTCACAGCTTATGAGCGACTGAGCAGCACTACTTACTAATAGTAGCCTACAGGTAGTGGACAACAAATGGAAACACCAATGTAAAGTCACTTAATAGGGTGTTGGGCCACTATGGTATCCCGCTCTGTGGAGTTCTTGGCGGACCGTTTTTGATGAAACTGGCTGCTCGCGCCCCAGGTTGAAATTTTGCAGTCAATTGATCTGCAGTTGCTCACCTGTTTTGCCTTGCACTTCGAATTAATGCACGGATATCACGATCCTGGAGTATGCGCTTCCGACCACTGTTGCCCTTTGCTGATGATGTCTTTCCCTCGGATTTCCATTCCCTCATCAGGAAAATTAAACATCAGCAAGTTGAGCTGTCTTGGTCACTGAAGCTCCTGCCAAACGTGCCCCAACAATCACCCCTCTTTCAAAGTCACTGAGGTCTCCTGTTGCAGCCATGCTAGCGATAGTTATAGGCAATAAGGCCTGTCCAGCATTTTTATACATGACCCTAAGCATGCTGGGATGTTATTTGCTTAATTAACGCATGAGCCACACCTGTGTGGAAGCCCTTGCTTTCAATACAATTGGTGTCCCTCATTTACCCAGGTGTTTCCATTTTTTTGTCCACTACATGTACATGCCCGTGGACTTAAAAATAAAAAGTTTGTCGTGGACACCACAAAGACAAGGAATAAAAGAAAATATATCTGAAACACTTTACCATCACTGAAAGAGACATTGCTCCACACAAAGCTATCCGTGAGTAGAAAAGAGTTTATTGTTTGTAGTATAGTTGACTATAAAATATGGTCCTGCGAAAGTGTGTGATTTATATCTGGAATTGAGTAGATTTGGTCGGGCAATAGCAAACCACCCCCTTCTCAACCCACTTGTAGTCAACAAGCGATAGCTTGTTTTTTAAAGGCAAAAAGGGCTTGTTTTGGGTCCGCGAGATTTCGCTTGGAATTTTACTTGTGTTTTATTACCGCGAATGCTGTTCGTGTCATTGTTCGCTAAGTGCTAACTTTGACTTGGTCCGGCCCTAGGTTTCAGGCCACTGCATGGAGCACCGGTGAAGACTTGAGGAGACTAGTGGTGCCAAATCAGCCAATCAAAAGCCCAGTTTTAAAATGGGAGAAAATGATTACTGAATAAAGAATAAAAAGGATCAACAAATTCAGACATTATTTCTCAGTTTGTGTTATTATTGCGTACATCAGAAATGATACAAAATAATACTGACGCTCATTTACAAATTGCAGTTGGGGGGGTGGTGGTACTACGTAATTTATTTTAAATTAATATCTTTAGCAAAAAGTGACGCATTCAATACGATTTGCTTGTGTGATTGTCAGGCAAATCAACGCATTTTTGGCAGTGACACAATAAAATAAAAACAAATACTAATAATTCTGATTGGTTTATATTTGGGGAAACCCCTGATACAGTCCATATATGGATAGTATTCATCACATGATTTGAATTAACATATAATATAATTCAGAAGGATTCCCTAAAATAGTCAGGGAGCAGACTACTTGTTCTTATGAAATAAATTAATGAGTTTAATAACATAATACACATACAAACAACTCACACACTAGGAAATTAAGTTTCTTCGTTATTTATCAGTAGTCTAACAAAGCAAAAAAGGTCAAATTAATTTACATTATATATATATATATATATATATATATATATATATATATATATATATATATATATATATATTAGTGCTAAAACGTTTCTTGCTCCTATGTTCTTAGCTTGTTTTCTTTGCCAGTATTTTCTTAATTAAATAAGGATGCAGTACCATTCATTTATCCGGATGGTACCTGCAGGACAGCAGCATCATCATCTTCTAGTAAAAAAAAGTAAAATCACCGGGACTCGAGCGGCTGCCAGGAAGAGAGGTGCAGAGGGTAAGGGCATGATCCTATCATTTCATTATAATTATCTCTTACTGTTTTATGAAAATATGTATAAAGTGACGTTATTATATAGTCAACAACCTCAATATATACAATGTATATTATTAATAAATAATGTGATAAAATGATCACGTTATGTCACTGTAACAGGGTAAGGAGCCCTGTACATGTATTTGTTTATTTATTTTTAGAACGGGGTCTCCCATTCTGCCCCTGTGCAATGTATTGTATTTTGTATTTCTTTGTTTTATGATTTATTTAGAAATATATATGATGTTGTAGCCGTGCGTTGTTTTGTTATTGTTTTGTTTAGTAGCGTGGATGGGAAGCCCCATCCACAGTAATTAAAAACCTCGTGCAGAAGGTGACCATCTCCCGAGTTTAATTAGTTGTGTAATTGTTGGTAAGAATCACACTGCGATCTGCTGAAAAGAAATGGAAGAGAACCAAACTCCCTGCTGCCCTAGACCTTTACCGCACTCTTCTCTCCTCCTTCTCCTCTACTCTCTCCTCTGCTAAATGTGCTTATTTCCAATCTGTAATCCAAGCCTCCACTAACAACCCACGTAAACTATTCTCTACCTTCTCCTCCCTCCTAAACCCTCCCCCCCTCCTCCTCCCTCCTCTATCTCCCCTGACGACTTTGCCTCCTTCTTCTCTTCTAAAATCTCAGATATCCGCAAACTCTTTAACACCTCTCCCTCCCCCGCACCCCCTCCTGCTCCAACCCCTACACCCACTACATCCCCTACTAACTCGCCCTCCCTCTCCACCTTCTTGCCCCTCTCAGACTCTGACCTCTCCTCCCTGCTCCAGGGTCACAAACCCACCACGTGTGCCTTGGACCCCCTCCCCACTCACCTCTTTCAAGCTGCTGCTCCTGCTCTACTCCCCTTCATCTCCTCCCTCCTCAACACCTCTCTACTTTCTGGCATCTTCCCCTCTGCCTTCAAAAAAGCCTCTATCACTCCCCTCCTCAAAAAACCTACCCTCGACCCCACCTCCCTCCAGAGCTACCGTCCTGTCTCCCTCCTACCCTTCCTCTCCAAAACCCTCGAGCGGACTGTACACCGCCAGCTCTCTGCTTTCCTGTCCAACCACTCTCTGCTTGACCCTCTCCAATCTGGCTTCCGCTCTGCTCACTCCACTGAAACCGCCCTTCTGTCTGTCACCAACTCACTTAAGTGTGCCCGAGCTGCCTCTCTCTCCTCTGTCCTAATTCTCCTCGACCTCTCTGCTGCCTTTGACACTGTTGATCACTCTATTCTACTATCATCTCTTGCTGACCTGGGGATCTCTGGCACTGCTCTGGCCTGGTTCTCCTCCTATCTCTCCAACCGCACTTACCAGGTAACCTGGCGTGGAGCAACCTCCACACCTCACCCTCTCTTAACTGGAGTCCCCCAAGGGTCAGTCTTGGGTCCTCTCCTGTTCTCTCTCTACACCCGCTCCCTGGGCCCCCTCATCGCATCCTATGGTTTCTCATACCATTTCTATGCTGATGATGCTCAGATTTTCCTCTCCTTCCCCACCTCTGACTCCACCATCTCCTCCCGTATCTCTACCTGTCTGTCTGCTATTTCCTCCTGGATGCACTCGCATCACCTCAAACTCAACCTCTCTAAATCTGACCTCCTTTTCTTTCCCTCCTCCTCCCCCTCCTCTGATCTCTCTATCTCTGTTCCTCTGGAATCTACCACACTCTCTCCCTCTTCCTCAGCTAAGAACCTTGGAGTCACCCTGGACCCCTGCCTCTCTTATTCCCAGCACATCTCCACTCTGGCACGCACTTGCAGATTCTTCCTGAGCAACATCTGAAGAATCCGACCCTTCCTCACCAACTATGCTACCCAGCTCCTGGTCCAGGCCCTGGTACTCTCCCGTCTAGACTACTGCAACTCCCTCCTGGCTGGCCTCCCTGCGTCCGCCACCCGTCCGCTCCAGCTCATCCAGAACTCTGCTGCTCGCCTGGTGTTCTCTCTACCTCGCTTCGCCCACGCTACTCCACTACTCCGCTCGCTCCACTGGCTCCCGATCACCGCTCGCATCCAGTTCAAGACTCTTGTACTAGCCTACAGATGCCTTGATCAGACTGCACCCAGCTACCTCCAGACCCTCATCTCTCCCTACACCCCCACTCGACCTCTCCGCTCCGCCTGCACTAGAAGACTAGCTCTACCTCCGCTACGCTCCCCTGCCTCCCGAGCCCGCTCCTTCTCCACCCTTGCTCCGCAGTGGTGGAACGACCTTCCTACAGATGTCAGGACTGCCCAGTCCCTGACCACATTCCGGCGCCTCCTTAAGACTCACCTCTTCAAACAGCACCTGTAGAACTCCTCTGTTGTATCCTGGGACACTATCACCCTTCATTTAAATATGCTTTATTTTGCTCTTATCTGCCCCCTATTTTACTGCATTTAATCCTGTACCTCAGAATATTGTAATCTGCCAAGTGTTTAATCTGTAGTATTTTGTACTTAATCATATCCTGATGTAACTATCACTATTTAATCATATCCTGATGTAACTTTCACTATTATCTGCTGTATTATTGAATTGTGGTTTGTCACACTTGAGAATTATTGTATTTCTTGTTCTTATTGTATGACTTATATTGTAACACTTGAATGTATTTGTATTTGCTTGCGATTGTAAGTCGCCCTGGATAAGGGCGTCTGCTAAGAAATAAATAATAATAATAATAATAATAATAATTGGGAGGTGGTCACCTGAATAAAAGCCTGCAGCTCTCTGCCCAGCCGGACCTTTAAGACTATTATTTTTTGTTCGAGAGTTGTTTTGTTTATCTTTTTTATTTCGCTCTGAAAGCAAAGTTTTTTTTGTTTGAACCTTTTATTTATTTTTGTCATTTAAATAAACGGCACGCAGCGTCTCTTTTTGAACTGCAGAACCTGGTGTCAGTTTTCTGTTCCTGCATCTGGCCTGACGTCACCACACGATCACCCTGCCACAGTCACGCTCTGTGAAGTCTCTCGATTTCATCGGGACACTCCCGTGTAAGATCTTCTGCCTCCAAATTATTTAGATCGTCAATCTTAATATAGACTTAAACTTAATTTATTTATTATTATTTTCTGTATCCGACCTGCGAAAATGTCTTAGGCTACTTTATGATGTTGATGTAAGCTATATCAGATTCTAATAGGCTACACGTTAAAAATAAAGTATTTCCTGTATATGTAAGAATTATTATATTGATTTGTTCGGAGAAAGTTGTGCAGTAAGTCCGAAAAAGGAGACCTCTGGTTCTCATGTTTTCATAAGTTGACAGGTATTACTGTACTTGTTTTGCTTGTTAAGTTATGACTGTTCTGTTGCCACGGAGATCCGATGCCCTCTGTGTCTATTGCTCGGCTTTTAAAAAGCCTACAGTGAAGAAACGAGAGAGGCTATTTTGTACAGAGTTCCTGAGCTGGGAGAATGCCGCTTTTTTTTGTTCTTTTTATATTTGTTTATGTTTAAAGGGTGTCAGCCGACCGAGTGACTAAGAACCTTTGCAGTGAGGCATAGGGTGCGTTCACGGAGATCACTCTATGCAGATTCTGTGCAGAATCTGACCAATTTAGCCAATGATCTTAAAAGAATTGGTCAGATTCTGCACAGAATCAGCGCAGAATGATCACTGTGAACACACCCATTGCCTACATAGACAATGAAGGTTATTGGGTTGTGTGTGTGACGCTGTGTAATTGACTGTACTATTATGTAAAGTTTGGTGTTACCTCAAGTAAATCCTATCACTACTGAACATCTTATTATAAAAAAAATATTGTAACAATAACTAAAACTTTCAGAATACTTCAGGGTCTATGTCTTGTTTTTTCTGTGAACCTGAACAATAAACGCTCATTTTTTTTTTTTTTGCAATCTGCCTCCTTGTTGTTTTGTATACTTCCTATCAGTCACTGATGTTCTGCCCAGTTAAATACCTGTGCGGGAGATAATTAGAGGTCCCTCACCTTTATTGAGGGTGGCGTAGTCGAAATATACAATTGATAAGTTTAACCTCATGTTTGATTAATCAAAATTCCAGTTACGCTCTGCAGCAGGGATGCATAGATGCAACAATCAAGCAATATTCTTCAAAATAAATTCACCGTCTGCATAAGGATGCTTGGCACAAGCTTTTCACTATAAGCAGGCATGAAAATACTGCCAAGAAACAAATTCAAATTAAAAAACCTGAAACTCTGACACAAAAAAACTGTCATGTGCTACTCTAACATCAACTGACTACAACAAACCACAGAAGAGAGAGAAGTGCAAATGTAAACAAGGTTTTTTTTTTACATTGTGAAGCCAATATAAATGAAACACAAGAGCAACATTTCTGATCTGTTTGATTTAAGAGGCTAAAACATCCGAACCAGTAACATCGCTTTCACTTCTGTTCTCCATCTACTGCATTTACAACAGTGAGTGTCCTGGTGTGTCGTTATGCAGGCGTGCTCTTCCGGGTAGAGGTCTCAAAGGTTTGTGAAAACAGTCTAACCACAAATTTGCCTTTTGTTCCCACTTTATGAGTAACGAATGTGAATGAAACTTTCAGGACATGTATAGAAAGTTTAGCTACACTCAACAATGACTTTTTTGTATGTCATTGCACCCCACCTTTAACTGTGGCAGAGAATTCAAGCTTCTATAACGCCTCATCTCCCCATAATCTCCAAACTGAACACTTTAGTCTCTGCAAATTACAACTTTTTGACTTAACCCAGCTACAATAAAATGCATAACAATAGTCTGAAAGTATGAAAATTGGCTCCTGTAAGCTGTAAAAATACAACCAAGCAACCACAAAGTGTAGTTGATCATCCAAATTACATAATGTACATTTTTCAAGGGGGAAAAAAGTACAATTAAATCTAGTAACATTGTATTAAACATTATTTTAGCTTGTTGGTGTTAATTCCGGTAATATTCAAAATTATTAAACAGTCTGTAAAGTCCAGTAATGTGTAATGCATATGTTTGTTTGTTTGTTTGTTTGTTTGTTTTTTCCCCCTATTCCATACGGTCCATGCAGGGCTTGAATTTCATTTGTGTGTGCTGGGGGGATTCCCCCCCGTGCTGCAGCCTATGGGGGGGGGGGGGATTCCAAAATTTTAGGGGGGAAAGGCACTTTTGCATATAAAACACTATACATATTTTACTGCATCATCATCCACACTGGTGTTGCTTTAAAATAAGCTGCTTTCAGGAGACCTAACAGCTGTTCATCACTGTGAGACAGAGCACTCTCCATTGCTTTTGCCATTGCCTGGCGTAACGTTTTTTTTTTTTTTTTTAAAACTCTATTTTCTATTTCTGCCTGTTTTTTAATGTTTTCATTTATGTATGTTTAACTACTAGATAGTTTGTATTGCATCCATGTAACATATCAAATGAAATGCCACAAAATGCCCTTTCATATTATGTAAGTTGCAACAGGATCAGACATACTATATGTGGTAGAGATGAGAATATATGTTAAAAAAAAAAAACGCTTTTCCAAAAAAATCATTTTTATCACTGCTATATATATATATTGTAATCATAGATGGCTTAAAAAAAAAGAACCTCAATATGAAATGAACTTGGGGGGGGAGGGGAGCTGAGCTTCTAAGCTTTCCAACGATACTGCCCCTTTCAGTCACAGCTGCTAGCCTAAACTGTGAACTCACATGATGAGAGGCTTAACTTCATGCGATCGTAGTTCCGGCTAGGAGTACCGCACACACACTGAATACATCTTTGGAAAGCCCAGAGTCTGTACTTTTAAACAAGTCAGGTAGGTGGCTTCACCTAAATGAATGGGGCTGAGTTTTAAGAGTTAAAGCGAAAGTCACCGCTTGCAAAACAACACCTAGATGGACTTAATATTGTCTTTTTTTCAAAACTTGCAGTGTACTGAGTTTCTATAATCCTTAAAGATAGCGGCTGGGAATCACATATAAGAGAATAAAGTCTCACAGCACTTAAAATATCCAGCACTACTTGTATTTATTTTAACCAGAACTACTCATAATGCGGCTCATAGTGCTTTCGTCACTGACTCCCACGTCCTTATAGATTGTTGTAGTGTTTCAGGCATTCTAAATTGGGTGAAAAATACAGTAGCTTGGTGTCTTAAAATATCTCTGTGGGATTTTCCCGCACTGAAAGTTGCAGATACGTAGGAGCAACTTGGAAAATGCGCGATTCCCGCAATCCCGCGCTGAAATTCAAGCCCTGCCATGAACCTCTTTATTTCATCTGGGCAGGATTTTCATTTACAGTACTATTCCATTTAGGGCCTTGACCAATAAATCAAAACCAATAGTAACGTCTTTGTTTTTGTCAGAGGCTTCTTCTACTCCTAAAACAACAAGCCATCAATTACTGAGCTGTAATTTGCAATAAGCAGGTGGTTCAAAGTTTTGGTTTGGTCTCGGCCTATTAGTCTATTAGTCTGTTGGATACTCTGTGATGAACACACTGTATTTTAAGGCTCAATTACAAGGCATGTATTAAATATGAATTATGGATTGACTGGATGGCCATTAATTAATAGTGCATTGCAAACTATTAGGTATTTGTGCTGTAAAGTTAGTACTCGGGAACCACTAAAAGCTGGGTGTATAATTTTGTTTATTGTAAAAGAATATTAAATAATATAAAGTAAAATAATTTTATTTTTAAAAGTAACATAATACATACTTACAAGTGTTATATTCTAAGGTTAATTTTCTTATTTTAGCAAAACTGAAAGAGGACCATGCTTTGCTAAATATACCATCTGACTCCAGTGATCCAGGTGATTCGGATGAGACATCATTTACCTCATCATCATCGTCCTCTTCATCTTCCTCATCTGCTTCTACCAGCCGAAAACAGGAAAAAAAGTCCAAGAAAGCCAAATCTAAGACACACCAGATGATTCGCCAGCGAGGTAATAACATACTGTAGTCGCTGTGTGTGGGCTTGTGTGTTTATGCCCATATATTATAGCGTGATATAGTTTGTCTACTCTTAAGATTTTACTTGGGTGAAAGTGCTCCATCTGGAGACGGAATTCTGTCAAAATGGCCTCCCAAGTCCATTCCTATGATTCGTGTAGAAATGCCAAAGAAATCTGGGGGTGGTGGAAAACTGTAATGTTTTCGCACATACTTGATTACTTGTGACCTTTTAGTATACTTTTTCTCCTGTTGAAATGTAACTTGATTGAGACCATAGGCACCTAACCCATACAGCACAGGGGAGGCAAGCTATATATTTTGCACTCTACTTTTTTCTGCTCTGTGTAAACAAACTATTACTCTATGTTTTGATATGGTTTTGCCTTTAGACGGTTTAAAATGTAAAAAAAAAAAAGAAAAGGAAAGTCATTCATAAGACGCCATAAGTCCAACATTAGAAATAAACAAATAAATAAATAAATAAATAAAAACCCGTAATAAAACGACCCCTACAGGAACATTGATTTGACCCACCGTTGTCCGCTCTGCACTGTTTACAAAAGCTAACGTTAGCAGCGGTGTGACTGCAACAGAAGATGCTGGGCAGTTTGGATACTACAAAAAATGCTTAATTAAATGTAGGCTTGTTAAATGTATTGTTAGTTTAGTTTGTTTTATTCGCTATTAATTAAATTATATTCAGACGGTTATGTATTTTTTGTTTAAATAAGAACGTTAATAGGTTTGTGTTGCTGCGGGGCCATGAACGGGTTTAAGTTCAACAACAACTCTAAATAAAATGTTACTGCTATTAAGCACTGGTAATAATCTGAAGTCGTGGTATTGCAAAATAACAGAATCTGTTTTTTACTTTAGAAAGTTTTTTTTTTATTAAAAACTTGTTCTTTTATTAAAATTAATTTTCAGCTTTCATATTGAAGCTTGTTGTGTACTACACATTCAAGCAAACCAAGTAGGAATTTGATTTAAGATGTTTTTCAAGTCAAGTAAGCTTATTTGTGTAATAAATAATGACAATAGTTTAATTTTACTTTAAAAGGCACGCGCCTGAATCCTAAGGTAATTAAACTGTTTGCTTATACTCTCCCCGCCGTTCTGCGCACCCGATCCGAAGCAAGTGTAAAACTCGCCTGAATATTAAAATAAAAAATACAAATATTTTAAAACTAGCGCGAAATAACTTGTTGCACTAGCAGCAGTTACATTATTGCCCTCTAACTCAATGGGCCATATTAGAAGCAAGCACAAAGGCAAAGTCACAATCTCTTAGCAATAAGACCATTTTAATAGTATAAAACAAGAAACAAGCAACTAAGTTTATACTGTTGAAATGGTTTTATTCAGCAAAAAAAAAAAAAAAAAGTCTTTGCTTTTGCTTTAGAGTGAAGTCTTTTTTTTTATATAGTAAAACGGTGCTTTTGACATGGCAAGTTTTTTAAACAGCCTTGCTTGGGGAATAATTACCTTCTAAAGAACAGTACTTGCTTTTCTTTGTTTAACACTTTCCTTTAATAAACTACGTGTGGGAATTCTATGTGTAGCACTGTGCAGAAACGTGCATGTATTTGTATTTAATGCATGCTCAGTAAGTACATGTTGTACATTTTATGCTGAAACATCTGCCCAATTTTGTAGGTTTGCAATTACTGAAACCTTAACTTCACAACAGCAAGGTTTGCTTTGTTTCTTAGCGCTTCTTAATTGTAAAAAAATAAAATAAAATAAACATTTGCTTATCTACGCTCAGCAGTTAGTCCTTCAGTTTGCCCCCATACTGTTTAACAAAGTTAGGCGCCTATGATTGAGACACAAATTTCTTTGACCATTGTTTCTGACGTTGATTAAAACACTGAATTATTGTACTGCTTTTAGAATGAAACACTCACCTATACATACGAAAACTGACTCATGTTACTGAATAAGAAAGGTTACTGGTCCACAGCTTATCTATAAAAGTGAGTATAATTTAGATTTTTGTTGTTATACAGTTAAATAAACTGTTAATGCAAAAACTTTATTTTTTACAATTGACTATTAGTTATCAACACAGAAAATGATATAAAACTTAGAAAAACTATGAACCCTGTATTTACAATATCTGATGAGTTAAGCAGAGATTGTATATGATTTTTGAGGCTGAGGTTTATTAAAATGAATATGTGAATTGGGCATACATGTAAAAAGTTTGATCAGTAACATTTCTTTGTTGAAGAGCCTCATGTGAAATTTATCAGGTTGATCCATTTGGTAAAATGACAATTTGTAAGTGAAGTCCATCCATTATCTGTAACCTCTTAATCCTGCAGAAGGTCACGGTGAGCCAGAGCCTAACCCAGCATACACAGAGCGCAAGGCAGGACTACACCCTGGATGGGACGCCAGGCCATCCAGGGAACCAGGGAGAGAGGCAGATAGATAAGTTCCTGCTTTTTGTAATTGTAACTACTACATTTGGTGACATTGTAAGGTGGTGTTTGAATTGGCTGAGTTTGTGTGTGATTAGTACCAGGTGAGTGGCTAAATTGATTAGCAGTTGATTTTGCTATTTGATTGGTTTCCACACAGTTTAGTTGGTTCTTTTGCCAAGCAGGGGTAACAACATTTATTCAAGCAGCTTATTTTAGCGCCAGCACGAAGCGCCAGCCAACAGAAGAGCCTCAACAAAAGAGCCGGGAGTCTAGCTGTGGGAGTCCAGCGAGGGGAGGCCTGCGCTGAGACGCTGTTCGACTAGATCCGAACCTACCAGCGCTCTGGAAGAAGCCATCTACTAGTCAGGTCTGTATCCTCCACCCCACTGCTCCTACTGTGCCTTTTGTCTTGCTTGTCCTGCTATGACTGTCTCTCACATCCCTGTTCTGTCCTCCCGTCCTCGTCCTCTGCCCTCCCTCCGCTGTTGCTCCTCCAACCCCTCTAACCTCATTTCTCTGCCTCTCCCCCCCTCCCGCACACTCTCTGGTGCACTCTGGAACTGTCACTCTTCTGCTAACAAAGCTGATTTCATCTCTGCCTTTGCCTCCCACCTCTCGCTCGATTTCCTTGCTCTCACTGAAACCTGGCTGTCCCCTGATAACACTGTTACTCCTGCTGCCCTGTCCTCGCTCTACGTCCTGTCCCATACCCCGCGTCTCACCGGACGGGGAGGTGGGACGGGTCTTCTCCTCTCTCCCTCCTTACTCTTTTCTGTCCCCTCTGATCTCACCTCCCTCTCTGTCACTACCTTTGAATTTCATGCAGTCCAACTAACCTCTCCCTGTCAACTCCTGCTCATTGTTTTGTACCGCCCCCCTGGGCCTCTCACTCACTTTCTGGATGAACTCGACTATCTACTCTCCTCCCTCCCCTCTCTGTCTACCCCGACTGTCCTGTTGGGTGACTTCAACATCCATCTCTCCAACCCCAGCCACTCTGCTGGATTCCTCCCTCTCCTTCACTCCTTCGACTTCTGTCTCTCTCCGTCCCCTCCTACCCACAAAGCTGGCCGTCAACTGGACCTCACCTTCTCCAGGGCCTGCTGCCCCTCCAACCTCTCTGTCACCCCCCTGGACCTCTCTGATCACTATTTCATCTCTTTTTCTCTGTCTCTCCCCCCTCTCCCTGCTCCTCCTACCCCCACTGTCACCTCTCGCCGTAACCTCACTCCCTCTCCCCCTCTGTCCATGCCTCCACTGCTCTCTCTCACCTCCCTCCTATCGACTCCTTTTCACAACTCTCCGTAGACTCTGCTACCTCCACCCTCTTCTCCTCACTCACCTCCTCCCTCGACTCCCTCTGTCCCCTCACCTCCCGACCTGCTCGCCCCTCCCCTCCCCATCCCTGGCTCTCCTCTGTGCTCCGCTCGGCAAGAATCACACTGCGATCTGCTGAAAAGAAATGGAAGAGAACCAAACTCCCTGCTGCCCTAGACCTTTACCGCACTCTTCTCTCCTCCTTCTCCTCTACTCTCTCCTCTGCTAAATGTGCTTATTTCCAATCTGTAATCCAAGCCTCCACTAACAACCCACGTAAACTATTCTCTACCTTCTCCTCCCTCCTAAACCCTCCCCCCCTCCTCCTCCCTCCTCTATCTCCCCTGACGACTTTGCCTCCTTCTTCTCTTCTAAAATCTCAGATATCCGCAAACTCTTTAACACCTCTCCCTCCCCCGCACCCCCTCCTGCTCCAACCCCTACACCCACTACATCCCCTACTAACTCGCCCTCCCTCTCCACCTTCTTGCCCCTCTCAGACTCTGACCTCTCCTCCCTGCTCCAGGGTCACAAACCCACCACGTGTGCCTTGGACCCCCTCCCCACTCACCTCTTTCAAGCTGCTGCTCCTGCTCTACTCCCCTTCATCTCCTCCCTCCTCAACACCTCTCTACTTTCTGGCATCTTCCCCTCTGCCTTCAAAAAAGCCTCTATCACTCCCCTCCTCAAAAAACCTACCCTCGACCCCACCTCCCTCCAGAGCTACCGTCCTGTCTCCCTCCTACCCTTCCTCTCCAAAACCCTCGAGCGGACTGTACACCGCCAGCTCTCTGCTTTCCTGTCCAACCACTCTCTGCTTGACCCTCTCCAATCTGGCTTCCGCTCT
The DNA here is from genome assembly GCF_902713425.1 of Acipenser ruthenus. NCBI lineage: Eukaryota > Metazoa > Chordata > Actinopteri > Acipenseriformes > Acipenseridae > Acipenser > Acipenser ruthenus. Next base: position 100,775,322 of record NC_081190.1, on the reverse strand, counting down.
GCTCACTCCACTGAAACCGCCCTTCTGTCTGTCACCAACTCACTTAAGTGTGCCCGAGCTGCCTCTCTCTCCTCTGTCCTAATTCCCCTCGACCTCTCTGCTGCCTTTGACACTGTTGATCACTCTATTCTACTATCATCTCTTGCTGACCTGGGGATCTCTGGCACTGCTCTGGCCTGGTTCTCCTCCTACCTCTCCAACCGCACTTACCAGGTAACCTGGCGTGGAGCAACCTCCACACCTCACCCTCTCTTGACTGGAGTCCCCCAAGGGTCAGTCTTGGGTCCTCTCCTGTTCTCTCTCTACACCCGCTCCCTGGGCCCCCTCATCGCATCCTATGGTTTCTCATACCATTTCTATGCTGATGATGCTCAGATTTTCCTCTCCTTCCCCACCTCTGACTCCACCATCTCCTCCCGTATCTCTACCTGTCTGTCTGCTATTTCCTCCTGGATGCACTCGCATCACCTCAAACTCAACCTCTCTAAATCTGACCTCCTTTTCTTTCCCTCCTCCTCCCCCTCCTCTGATCTCTCTATCTCTGTCCTCTGGAATCTACCACACTCTCTCCCTCTTCCTCAGCTAAGAACCTTGGAGTCACCCTGGACCCCTGCCTCTCTTATTCCCAGCACATCTCCACTCTGGCACGCACTTGCAGATTCTTCCTGAGCAACATCCGAAGAATCCGACCCTTCCTCACCAACTATGCTACCCAGCTCCTGGTCCAGGCCCTGGTACTCTCCCGCCTAGACTACTGCAACTCCCTCCTGGCTGGCCTCCCTGCGTCCGCCACCCGTCCGCTCCAGCTCATCCAGAACTCTGCTGCTCGCCTGGTGTTCTCTCTACCTCGCTTCGCCCACGCTACTCCACTACTCCGCTCGCTCCACTGGCTCCCGATCACCGCTCGCATCCAGTTCAAGACTCTTGTACTAGCCTACAGATGCCTTGATCAGACTGCACCCAGCTACCTCCAGACCCTCATCTCTCCCTACACCCCCACTCAACCTCTCCGCTCCGCCTGCACTAGAAGACTGGCTCTACCTCCGCTACGCTCCCCTGCCTCCCGAGCCCGCTCCTTCTCCACCCTTGCTCCGCAGTGGTGGAACGACCTTCCTACAGATGTCAGGACTGCCCAGTCCCTGACCACATTCCGGCGCCTCCTTAAGACTCACCTCTTCAAACAGCACCTGTAGAACTCCTCTGTTGTATCCTGGGACACTATCACCCTTCATTTAAATATGCTTTATTTTGCTCTTATCTGCCCCCTATTTTACTGCATTTAATCCTGTACCTCAGAATATTGTAATCTGCCAAGTGTTTAATCTGTAGTATTTTGTACTTAATCATATCCTGATGTAACTATCACTACTTAATCATATCCTGATGTAACTTTCACTATTATCTGCTGTATTATTGAATTGTGGTTTGTCACACTTGAGAATTATTGTATTTCTTGTTCTTCTTGTATGACTTATATTGTAACACTTGAATGTATTTGTATTTGCTTGCGATTGTAAGTCGCCCTGGATAAGGGCGTCTGCTAAGAAATAAATAATAATAATAATAATTTTAGAGAGGGATTGGTTTTGCCCCAGGAGTTTCAGTCAAAATGATCATTGGCCACTTCACCCGTAGTTTAAAATGGTTGTCCCTAGAATGTGTTTGAAAAGGGAAAGAACAAACTAATGCTATTAAATCACATTTCTAATGCTGTTTTCAGCATTTGTACAGGTAAGTAAGCCTGTAAGTTCAGCCTAGATTTGAAATACAGAAGTATTCTAATTTATTATTCTTTCTTTAGCTCAGGGACCCAACAAAGTCATTCACCGATACAAGAGGATCTTGTGTACATACAAGGAAACAAAAATCATGACAAAGGCCCTCTGTCGACACAAGCTGGAGAGAAACACTATGGTGTCAACAGCCCTAATAGCACAGCTCGCCATTGCAGCTCCAGAGAAGTACAAGGAATTGGCAGCTTCACATTCAGAAAAAGAAAGGCTGTTAGATTTTTCAAAGCGTTGTCTTGAAGCAATGGATGTAGAAACAAAAGAGAGGCTACATAAAATGAAAGCTGACAGAAAATTGCTTCCATTAGGGAAAAGCAAAAAACATCAGGATTTTCAGAATTAAGGATCAACTAACGAGACTTTTTGGTTACCCCTTGATGCTGCAGTAGTACTCGGATAGAAAGAAACACCACAGAATTCTGCTGAGGAGCCAGCAAGAATGCGCTTTGCTGAAGGAAGTGATTTCGGTTGAGCCTCTGTCAGGCAGAGGGCAATGTAATTAAATATGCTTCCCATGTTGAACTGATATTTAAGTTAGACAGCCCACCCCCAAAAAAGTAAATACAAAATAAATAAAATAAAACACAGATAAATTAGTTATTAATAATAGTACAGTACAGCCTTGTCAAAAAAAAGATTTGTGGGTATATTGTCCAGGTTAGGTTTCTTGACAACAATCTTGAACAACATGCTTTCAATACTTTTGAGCTTTCATATCTTTGTACATAATGTTAAATTAGATTACTGTTTACTCAAATAAAGTTGTGACTAAAATCAATTCCTTCAACAATCTGTTCCTGTAGGCCTATGATTACAGCTCTGTATTGTTTATGTCTGAGTGCGGCTGCAATGTCATCAAAACTGACCAAAAAGTCTAGAAACTTGCATCTGTCGATCCAATTAACATTCAACTTGCTGAATCCAGAAACCTGCTGAACAGACATCCAGATGTAAGTGAATGGATATACTGGCTTGGCTTTTTACATTAGATGTTTACTGGTTAATTTCTGGGATTTTTTTTTTTTTTTAATATTTTAAGAGAAAACATTTAAATGCTTCTCTCTCTTCATGTAATCCCAGACAGACTCGATGATGTTGAGATCAGGGCTCTGTGGGGGCCATACCATCACTTCCAGGACTCCTTGTTCTTCTTTACGCTGAAGATAGTTCTTAATGACTTTCGCTGTATGTTTGGGGTCGTTGTCATGCTGCAGAATAAATTTGGGGCCAATCAGATGCCTCCCTGATGGTATTGCATGATGGATAAGTATCTGCCTGTACTTCTCAGCATTGAGGAGACCATTAATTCTGACCAAATCCCCAACTCCATTTGCAGAAATGCAGCCCCAAACTTGCAAGGAACCTCCACCATGCTTCACTGTTGCCTGCAGACACTCATTCGTGTACCGCTCTCCAGCCCTTCGGCGAACAAACTGCCTTCTGCTACAGCCAAACATTTCAAATTTTGACTCATCAGTCCAGAGCACCTGCTGCCATTTTTCTGCACCCCAGTTCCTGTGTTTTCGTGCATAGTTGAGTCGCTTGGCCTTGTTTCCACGTCGGAGGTATGGCTTTTTGGCCGCAAGTCTTCCATGAAGGCCACTTCTGTCCAGACTTCTCCGGACAGTAGATGGGTGTACCAGGGTCCCACTGTTTTCTGCCAATTCTGAGCTGATGGCACTGCTGGACATCTTCCGATTGCGAAGGGAAGTAAGCATGATGTGTCTTTCATCTGCTGCAGTAAGTTTCCTTGGCCGACCACTGCGTCTACAGTCCTCAACGTTGCCCGTTTCTTTGTGCTTCTTCAAAAGAGCTTGGACAGCACATCTGGAAACCCCTGTCTGCCTTGAAATTTCTGCCTGGGAGAGACCTTGCTGATGCAGTAGAATGACCTTGTGTCTTGTTGCTGTGCTCAGTCTTGCCATGGTGTATGACTTTTGACAGTAAACTGTCTTCAGCAACCTCACCTTGTTAGCTGAGTTTGGCTGTTCCTCGCCCAGTTTTATTCCTCCTACACAGCTGTTTCTGTTTCAGTTAATGATTGTGTTTCAACCTACATATTGAATTGATGATCATTAGCACCTGTTTGGTATAATTGTTTAATCATACACCTGACTATATGCCTACAAAATCCCTGACTTTGTGCAAGTGTACCTAGAAGAATTGATGCTGTTTTGAAGGCAAAGGGTAGTCACACCAAATATGGATTTGATTTAGATTTTTCTTCTGTTCACTCACTTTGCATTTAGTTAATTGATAAATATAATCTATTAACATGTCTATTTTTGAAAGCATTCTTACTTTACAGCATTTTTTCACACCTGCCTAAAACTTTTGCACAGTACTGTATATATATATATATTGTAACCCGGCCGGCACTCACGGTCGTTCGTTTGCCCCTTTAAAAGCAGACCCAGGACACAGGAAATGGAGTTTTAAGCGCGGTTGCGCTATTTTTAATAAACAAATAAAACAGAAACAAATACTTAACTCATTTTGGAGCGCTAACTACACAGGTATTTCCCTGTCTAACTCGCAGGACGGCTAAACCGTTTACCTGGCACCACAAACACAAAAAACCCACACAGGTTTGACACAACACTTACTCTCCATACAACTGCTCGGAGACAGAGCACACCATCTGCCTCCTTCTACTCAGCAGCCCCGTACAGACAAGCTGCATGTCTTAAATACCCTGCTCCTGGCATTAATAGTTACCAGGTGCGGGTGATAATTAAACAATAAACAATTAGCAAATTATTAAACAATTAAAACAAAAAGTGCATACGCACATGTTTTATGCAGGGAGGATATTAACCCCCTCCATGCTGTGTTACAATATATATATATATATACACACATACATATACATACACACACATACAGTGCCCTAAAAATATAATAGGGAATATTCCCTAATATCTTTGGCACGAACCACCCATTCTGATGTGTTTAAATGATGAGCCCAACAATAGTATTATCACTTTCAGGGGTATTACAATATTTATTTTTGTATGATGCACAGTAGTATTTTTTCGGTCTATCCATATATTACAGAATAATGACAATTTTTTAAACGACAGCAGATAACAAAAATGATTGTGAAACGAGACTGAAGACCATTCCTCAAATTGTAGATACTAATCTAAGTGCATAATGCTCTTAATTATTATTCAATTCCATTTGAAACTCTATAACACAAAAATATCAAGTAAACAAGTAACATACATGCATGTGTAAGACTTAGCTAGAACCCTGGAAAGCAGAGACATTACCTATACTAAAGTGCATGAGCTTTTACAATCAAAACTGTCCAAAAACATGGCTACATTATACTGCCGCCATACATTAATTGGCCACAGCCAATTAGGGTTATGGAGTAAATTTCAGCCTATTTCACATTTCTTCCTAGTGTGATTATATAAAGATTATTGAATGAAGAGGAATGTACAGCTATGTCCAAACATTTTGCATCACCTAGAATTTTAGGATTGAGACATAATTTAAAAAAAACTATGTGAACATAATTTAGATCTATTATTTAACATCATGTAATCAAAGAAACTACAAAAGGATATCGCAAAAGCCTACCAATTAGTCTACATTTTTCCAGTTTTGTAAGTTTTTTTTATTAAGTATAAGGAACACTACAAAGCTGTATGCAATTCAGTATTTTAACTTAACATTATTCAGCAGGTTTCATTCAACTTTATTAAGCAAAATTAGTTAATTCTTAGGGTGATGCAAACATTTTGGCCGTAGCTGTACAGTATGTTACATTGCTTTTGTTACATGATAATACTATAATAACCCATGTTTATGAATTAGTAAAATCCTGGCAAGTTATATGGCTACTTACATCAAGCTAAAATGTGGAAAAATGTGTATGCAACTAATTATCAGTAAAGGTAGACAGAATCCCAGCAAATATATCAGTTAAAAAAGCCAGTATTTTAAATGGAGTTTTAAAACTTCCATCATGCGATGTGTCAAGCTTGACAACTCTATTAGCCTGAAAAATTCAGTTTTCATCTGTCTACCTGAGTCAACAGCGGGGCCAATAGATAAGTGAATTTTCATTAAGATATGTGAAATTATGCAGGAAATCATAAAGTATTTAATCCTATGATGTTTTTTTTATTCATGTTGAAAAAAAAGAAAAGGAAAAAGGAGATTATGATTTATTAAAGACAGTTTGCTCTTTATGGGGTTTAAAAGAGAAAATGATGAATAATAGAGTAAGTGCTGTGATGAAATATTCACAGGCACATGTCTATAATCATTGGTAATGTCTGTAAGGGCTTATGTATAAATTATTAGTGCATTCCATTGTAGAGAAAGAGATAAAAAGACAAATGCTGAAGATAGCAATCAAAGATCAATCCCAATTATGTCTATATTCTTTAAAAAATAATTGCCTTTTGTAAAGCTATCAAAGCATTATCTTTTAAAATAGGCAATACAATCCAGAAAATGTGATTCATGAGATTTCATTTCATTTTGGGACTGGACTCAATAAAATGAAGATGTTATGTTTGCTAGCGACAAAATACATTATTAATAATAATATTATTATTAGTTATTTCTTTGGCAGACACCTTTAGTAAGTGCCAGTAACTGATTTTCAATGACCAGTGGAAAGGGGGAAGAAACACCCTGACTGATGCAACAACTGACATGGCCAACCAAAAGGTCAACTATTGGGAGAAGAGGTTTTAAATCCATATTCTGTTCACAATGTATAGCCAGTCATATTTTATGACAGCATTAAAGCAGATCCATTTATAGACAGACACACACCAGCTTGCAACCCGAGTCATATTCATTATGTACTCCAGTCATCTACCAATCAATAAGAAAGCTCTTGTCCATTTTAGATGTGCTTCTTGCATTCTATTTTGTCTGTAGAAGCTGCTTTTTGCACAAAAGGAAAGAACCATCTGTGACAGGTGGCTTGCAGTGTGCAGGTGTAGTTGGTGCAGTGCTCAGGAATAACACACACATCATTTGGCAGGGTTGCGTGTCAACAACACTTAAATAATAAGCACAGGCGCTACACAGCAATGTGAATCACTCGGTGCAAAACCAGAGTTTCAGTCCCGAAACAATAAGACACTAATAACTAACACACAACACAGACATGGTCACTTCTCCACATAGTAGTAGCCTGGGTTTGGTGCTGGCTTGTAGCGACAGCTCCCGGTTAGTGTTTAGCTGTCTAACAGTGAAAAGGACAAAACAGTTAGAAAAACAAAACAAACAAAACACGAAAATATTACTTCCTTCTCCTATATGGGTCCTTTTGATAACCACATCAAAGAACAGATTACATTGTCACATCCCCTATTATACCTTCAGTCACGCCCCCACGATAGCTAGTCCAATCACGTCTCCTCCAACCCATGACTGACACTTTGCGTACCGCATTAGGGTGATGACTTCTGGCATTGTGACACTGCCACCTTGCTTGATGGCTGGCTTCCGACTGACCCTATAATCAACTGCCAAACCATCCAGTCTGTGGCACACTGTTCCTGCTACACACCTCACAGGTCGGGAGGGAGATTGTTGACTAGGATTCATTCGCTCTCTTGTCACACCATCTCATTTGAAAACTTTCTGGAGTTGATACCTATAATTCAAAGACTGGTGATCAGTCTGACTGCAGAGTCTTCCAGATATGGTACATGATGTAGCAGCTAGAGATGTGGTCCTACTGTATGGATTTTTCAGTGGGGCTTAAGCAAAGATCTTAGTCTATGTCAGGGTTATTGCCCTTAATTGAACTAAGTGCCCTTGATTTAAGGAATATAACTAATTAAACCATATTTACTGGTCCAATTGTTGTTCTAGTCTATATTCTGGACTATTGTAAATACCATGACACTATTTGTATTAAAACTTGGTTATGTTAATGCAACAGCATTACAGTGTTGTTACAATGTAAACATTTTCTACTGTATTTACTTACTGTACAGTAAATGCATATGTTAGCCTAGATACATTTTTGTACGAGTTGTTACAGTGGCGTTTAGCGAGGGGTACATATAAGGATATAGTAATATAGTTTGAAGTAAGGTTAGATTAAGTCCCTGTTTGTATTTTAGGAAATGGAGCAACATGCATCTATCTAATTAACTCATTTGTTTCCTCCAGATCTATATCCAAATGGTGGCTCAGTAATTACATGTTGATAATTGCCACAGTATGTGTTAAGTAATAAAAGAGGTTTTAAGTATTCACACAGTAATCCATCGCATATCCGACTGCGGTGGGACCAGAGCCAGAGTAAGGGCGGATATGTAAAAAGTCAGTGTAACGGGAGATCTGTGCTGACTGTCTGGCGCATGCGTGGTTCTGCAGGAAGGGGGCAGTAGACTCGTAAGATCAGCCTGTCAATCATGGCAATGACACAGAGATTGGGAGGAAGGTGTGTCAGCTTTCCCTCTCTCTGAGTGGTTGAGAGGCAGCCTTAGGGAGGTTGCTCGGCCCATAAGAACTGCGCTTGGTTGTGCATTCGGATGGCCATGACCGGAGAAACCCAGTGACACTAGCTGAGGAGACAAGCAGGAACGCCAGTGGTGGGAGCGAGAGAACAAAATCAGGCAAGCACGGCTGAGAAAGACAACCAGCCTTAAATAAACCAATTATTAAAATATATGGTTACATACCCGAGGGGGCGTGTGTAGTGATAGGGAAACCTTGGCCACCCCAGTGTATAGTGCACAGCGAAGCGTAGGACGGAGACCCAAGCTGACCGGCATAGCGGCAGTGGGGGCACTGCGTAAGCAGCACTTTTGTTTTGTAGTTTTATTACTGTGTTTTATTTTCCTTTTTCATTTTGCCTTTGGTTTTCATTATTATTTCTGAGCACCTGTGAGTGTGTCTGCACAAACTTGCATATACCTATGTTGGTAACTCTGTGGTCCTGATTACCGTTGCCAGTATACAGGCCACAGACAACAGCGCCCTCTATGGTCTAAAATAAATAAAAAAGAAAATAAATAAAACTGGGCACCTGTGTGGTGTTTTCAAGTACCATCTTCTGTCTCCTGTGTCAGTGAATACCCCCACCCTTCCACAGTCAAATAAATGAATCCTGTTTTAAATACCATTATACACAGCTCTAACAATTACTATTGTCACACAATTATTGTTTTGAGATTCAGTTTTTATTAGGGGGTTCCCCTGTTTAGAAATATACAGGGTATTAATTCTTGTGACAGGGTAGCCGTCTGCCATGTGGATGCATGCATTAGCTGCTGAGTGACAGGCAGGAGATTGAGATGGAGGTTGAAGTTGACATGTCCCGCAGGCGAACAGGATTTATTTACACATCAACACACTGAACAGCTCACGTGACGCTACCAGCAGTGGCAGCGCATGGATCACATACAACACAGTGTAAGAAAACTTTGGTAGGATCTACAATATCTGAACTAATCTTCTCTGTTCAATAATAAACTAACGTTGCTGAAGAGGTTGATCATGGCGGATAAACGGCTAGGGCAGATATGTGATGGGCAGATACGCAACGGATTACTATATATATATATATATATATATATATATATATATATATATATATATATATATATATATATATATATATATAATTCAACTGATAAGCGCAATAATTCATCCCAAGATACCTAATAAATCAAGCAGTTATGTGCAAATAAACCATTAACCCCTCTCGCCTGTATAGTAATTAATATGACAAATTTCATGCGGAAATAAGTATATAACTCAGTTTAAATGGTGCCCTAAATTAAATGGCCTTTATCAGACTGCAAAGAGATGAGCTATATGCAATATTAATATTTTACCTGCTATACCAGGGATGGCGAACCTTTTTTAGCTGGAGTGCCCAAAGTTGGATTTTTTTTTAAAATATACATCACTAAGTGCCAAACGTAAACGGTAACTTTTTAAAATAATATTTACTTTCTTTTTTTTGTAATTAAGTTTTTATTAAGCAAACATACCAAAAAAACAGCAATCCACAATACAAAATAATCAAGAACATTACATGAACTAGGACAGAACCCTTCCATCAGCCCTCATCCCCTCGCAACCTCCCCAAACCCTGAACCCCCCTCCCCCCCCTCTTGTCTGGAGAGCAGGTGTGGGGGAACAATATTTACATTCCTATGACTAATGGGACTTCTGCTGCTGAATATCTGCTGACATTTTTTCAACCCGTGGTTCATAGAAGCACACTGAAACAGGTTGTCTTACTATCTCCCCAGAAGAGGTCTCTATACAACAGAAGCTTTCAGCATGAACAGCTATCCCACTATTGCAGATATTTGCTGGGTGCCATACCTAACAAAAAATGGCCACAGTTAATATTGCCCACCACATCCCCTCCCCCCATCCCATCCATATCCCCATCCCCATCATAACTGCCAGACCAAACATACACTCTCTCTCTCTTCAACCCCATCCCACTCCTGTTCCCCTTTATACTTCACTGGGCACTTAATGCTGGTCTCCCCTCACCTCCCATAATTTCCGCTTGTCCCTGAGAACTCGCAATCTGTCCTAAGCAATTCCCTTACATTCCCCATTCCCTGTCCCTAAGTACACTGCACATTCTTTTTTGTAAATTTACAGACATAAAAAGCAATAGTGATAGTGCACCTCACAGGGACCCATCAACCTTTGCATATGCCCCTCTATATATTTTGGACAATGACTCTTTAATCCTTATTCAAGTAAGATCAATCCATCTTAATTTTATATAGCGCCTTTCATAGTAGAACATCATCTCAAAGCACTTCACAGCATGTAAAAGAATAACAGTGCATCATACAATAAATACATAATTTGAATATTATATTGCTAAACTACCGTAAAATACATAAATCACATTTCATGACGCATTAAGTTTAGAATTATAATGCTAAACATCAGTAAAAGCAACAATCACATTGCATCATACAATAAATATAAGACGTTTGCTCAATTGGCGCGCTGCACCAGTAACCCTGGCCATAATTGTTTTGTTTTTTTGTTTGCAGTTGCACACAGTGGCAGCCATTACCGCTGTACCATCATTTTTTTCCAACTGTATATTTACTTACATAAAACATATCTACTGATTTTACATTTTGTAAAATAACTATTTAAAAGACGAGTAGCAGATAACATACTTATTAGAAAAAGATTTCTGTGGTGTCAAACTACCTTGAAAAAAAAGGAGTATCCACAAATGTACTCTACATATCAGAGGCATAATTTATTTTGAGACGATTGTTTTTTGAGAATTTACAACCTGCTTTTCCCCACTGTATGAAGAGGGGTAACATACCACAGTATGACCCGTAATTAAGATTAAAATAGTATTAAAAAAAACAAACAAAAAAAAAACAGTGCATCAAACAAAGATTACATAGTTTGAGATACGAGTATGTGACAGTGAAATATATTTTCGGTATTTATGACAAGGGAAAGGTTTGACAATCAAAACTGCGTGGGACATTTGCTTAAAGTTCAATGCACGTGTTGCCGCCAGTGACACCTGCAAAAGACCTTGCACTGCACATTAACACGTGTGCGAAAAGCTGTACATCTTTTTAAAAAAAAAACGTAAGCCGAAAGTGCTTGGTTATGTAATTTCAACCTATTTTAGGCTCGCAGACCCCCGACCCCGAGTGTAAAGTATGAAAGATTGTGGCCATTTCTCCATTTAGTACAGGAGATGACGGTCAGTAAAATGCTACGAGCATCAGGCTAACGATCCCTTCCTCCCCGCGTGTCCCGCTGACACATCCATAGCTGACCACAATTACATTTGATCCTCCATGGGGCAGACTTACTGTTTTTGATCAGCTTTCTGTTCCCAAGGTACTTGAATAAAGCAGCTCAGCAGCATAAACAGCCAATCATGAACGTGTAGATAATAATGGCTACAGTTAGCGCTGCTTAATTACTGGGGGCGGGGCCGTCCTTGCAAATCAAACTGACTGGCTTTCCAAAGTGCCACTCAGAGGGCGTGCAAAAAAAAAAAAAAAAAAAAAAAGCAGATAACTGCTCACTCGGCGTGCCAACAAATACGACTCTGCGGGAAAATAAATGTAAAAGTCTATATAAATGTGAGTTTAGCCATTTAAGTTATAAATATAATAAATAATAATAAAAAAGATGTAAGAATGGTTTGTAGCTAGGTCATAACTGAAAATAAGATATAGGGGGGTGATGTAAGGCTACGCACAAAATGATTTGCGGGTGCAAACCCCCCATAATGCTGTTGTAAATTGTGTTTAGCAGCCACTAAAAATGCGGCATATGTAAAGAATATTGTTCAACTGGTGTTCTGCACCTGCTATCAAATTTGCACTTTGCCATCATTAATCTATTAAAATTATATTGAAATGCATTCAGGTGCAGAAAAGAGCATGGAATTGGGCGGGATCTGGATACTAAGTGGGCACAAACATTATAATGTGATGTATGGATTTTGCCTTGCACTTAGGCAATTGCTGACCCTCCAGAAACTTTACACCTCTTCTTAGAAGGTGCAAACCATTGCAGAAGCGAGAAACCACAGCTGTATAAAAGCACACACCTGCAAAGACCTGTCATTGGCTTCAGGGTGGCTGCTGTGGTACACTTCCCTATGCCGCATTACATGGCTCTGTTGAAGAGAGACAGGAACACATATTATTCAGTCCCAGGGTCACTTTTGGATGCCAGAGGATGTGGTGCTAAAGCGTTATTGTCTCACTCCGCAGGTCATCCTTGACCTCATAGCTGAATTGAGGAATGAGCTAGACCCCAGCGTCTATCTAGGGACATGTGAAAGTGCTGTGTTCTCTGCACTACTTAGCCTCTGGTTTCTTTCAGACCACAGTTGGAATGTCTGGAGGGATAGCCCAATCCACCTTTTGCCAGACTGCTAGGCAAATTTCTGGATATCTTACTAAAACAGACAGGCCAATACATATCATTTCCTAAGGATACTAGCATAACTGGCTTTTCCAAACAACTCAGTTTCATGACCTCAGACGTAAGGACTCTCAGCTCCTTCTCAGAAAACTTTTCTTTTCTTTTCTGTGCACCAGGAGGACTTTGCTGTCCTTCCTTTGACATTTTTTTTGGTTTGTATTTTCGTGCTCTGCAAATGTCATACAGCGACTACTGCTCTCTGTACTCCTAATTGTACAAGTGCTAAATAGACTGATGCACTCATTGAGACCCTCATTATCATAAATACGGATCATTATTTGTGCGTGTTGAGTAATTTGCATTGGTCTTAAGCTTACATAGGGCGCAGTGCAAAATAATTGCCTGACTGCAATTCAATTTGTACAGTTGTCCTGTGTTATATCGCCCCCCTTTATAACGCCACCCTCTGATACTGCCAGCTATTCTCTCTGAACAAATGTCACCAATATAAAAACAGTGCTATTTGTACCCGTTATATCACCACCCTGCTGTCCTCATTGTAGCGCCAGTGAAATAATCATGGCCAATTAAAACAACAAAGTTATGCAGTCAACCTTTGACTCGCTTTCCTAATTCATTGTTAACTGAACATTCATACCAATGTCATCAACACTCCCGCTCCTAAAGCAAAACAGAAAGTACAAAATGGTGAGTCGACCCTACAGTTAACACCAGAGCAAAAGAAAGAAAATCTGCATGTTTGAAAATAACATCTGAAAATAAAAAAGCAAGACATCGTAAATGTGTTCTCATCTAAATGAGGCATATTGTTAATCAAAGGACAATTGGAGACATTGTAATGGATAAACAAATGGCTTACCATGATGGAACGGGTCAATTTGTTTAACCTAAAGGCTTGATGCAGTCTAAAATAAGTGACTTTTATAAACCACAGATACAAAAAGGACGGTATGAGGTTTGCTTATGTGAAAGTTTTGCACAAATGAAGGCTGACTTAAACTAAAGCATCAGTTTTGTAAACAGAATAGTTTTTTTTCACTTTGTTTAAAAAAGGTGTTTGCCTGTACATATTCAACATTTTTTTTAACTGCTTAAAAAAGAATGCTGTTGAGCTTAAATTGCTTTGTGAAATAAATGATGGAATCATTCAATGGTATTCAGCAATTCAAATAACCAGTACAGTAAAAAAAATAAATAAATAAATAAAAAATATATGCTTTGTTTTTATGGAATTGTTGTTTGGGTGATTTGACACCATTTTTTATTAGTTTTTATTTTTAAGTATAAACAGTTAATCAAAAGTAACCATGTATGTTTCATACAGATGGGAAAAGATGATAAAACAACACTAGTAAACAGTGTTGTAAAGTAGGTCTACTAGTGACGTTTTATTATCTAGTACTGTAGTTTTAAAAAAGATTAATGTTTTATTTAAATGGCTTGGAGATACTGTAATTGTATAACCAAAAAATAAAATGTTTGAATTTATTGCAAAAATAGAAGGTTGTGTGTGTGTGTTTTTTTTTTACCTTCACTATAAACGCCACCCTCGCTTATTGACTGTTTTTGCCCATGGCCCTTACCAGGCGGTATAAAATTTTTAGCAAGGCCTGCAACAACTTTTTAGGTGACAGATAAAAACAAAAGTTCTTCTAATGTACACACAGCAATTAAATAAACCAGATACAATTTTGGAAAATCTACTCGTAAAATATAATGAAAGCTGAGAATACACAAACACATGATTACCTTACATTTCTACTGAAATAGAAAATCCATTCTATCTTTAAGAAACAGCATTGTGTAAGTTGTTTAGGTCATGGTAACCTGAGTGGGCGTCCGCTGATCCCACGAGCCATTTGGCGTCTTTTTACACCTAGGAACTCAAGAGCAGATATCTGCAGGCTACCGGCCTCTGGAGGACAAAGACCAGCCCACCAAGTCTCTGCCCCCAGGTTCACCTGGCCTGTAGTGGCAACCGCAGAGCGATGAGGATCCCACCTCACCAACCCCGGAAGCGTCAAAGCCAATGTGGGCCCCCCAGTGAAGACTGCCGTAGAAGACTGCCCCCCACTGAAGACCTACTGGTAAAAGACGGCAGTGCTTTTACCAGGTGAGCCACTCGGGGGCCTCGCGGCAAAAGCCTCGCGGCAGTGCTTTTACCAGCTGAGCCATTCGGGGGCCTCGCGGCAGTGCTTTTACCAGGTGAGCCATTCGGGGGCCTCGCGGCAGTGCTTTTACCAGCTGAGCCATTCGGGGGCCTCGCGGCAGTGCTTTTACCAGCGGAGCCATTCGGGGGCCTCGCGGCAGTGCTTTTACCAGCTGAGCCATTCGGGGGCCTCGCGGCAGTGCTTTTACCAGATGAGACATTCGGGGGCCTCGCGGCAGTGCTTTTACCAGTTGAGACATTCGGGGCCTCGCGGCAGTGCTTTTACCAGCGGAGCCATTCGGGGGCCTCGCGGCAGTGCTTTTACCAGCTGAGCCATTCGGGGGCCTCGCGGCAGTGCTTTTACCAGATGAGCCATTCGGGGGCCTCGCGGCAGTGCTTTTACCAGATGAGACATTCGGGGCCTCTTATATATATATATCATAAACAGAATACTGCACCGTAACAAAATCTCTAATTAAGTTTATTTAACCACCCCTCCTCTCCCTTTGCCATCTATACAACTTCCTCTCCCTATCGGGGAGAGATGGAGCACTGCACTGCCTTGGAGACTCGGCTGCACTGGTCCTCACCTCCTCTAGGATGGTTCTCAACTAGCCGGAGGGGGACACCGGCCAAATTAGTACAAACTACCCAAAATACAAAACCACTCAAGCAAAATCTTATCTGACATTCCAGACATTGCTTCTGGCCAGTGAATAACTAATCATTTTGAAATAAGGTAATCTCCCTCTCTGATTGTCCTTTGGTGTAAAGATGGATGAAGTGTGCTCTCGGTATCAAACTGAAGCTGTGTGAAAAAGGTATAAATACACTCGTCCACAAAAAAACCCTAGGTATCTATCATCTTATTGTCAGAAAGAAGTCTTGCCTGTATGTGATATTCAGCTGGTAATGTTTATTAATTTAAAACAGGTAATTCTGCAATTTTAACACAGATGATTAACTCTATAAATACACATTTAAAGAAGACAGGTTAAACAAAAGTTTAAACTTGGCCACTTCTGGCTTATTTAATCAACAACAAAAGTATTGTAAGCGAGAGAAAGACTTGACAATTTTCTTTTGTTATCTTATAATATGAGTAATGACGTTATAATCTCCTTAATATATTGGTCTGCAAACTTAAAAAGAACAATGTATCAGATTATTCAGTAAAAACTAATATACATCACATCTCTAGGATAAGTTACAGATCGTACTGGTAGCAGAGGACAGTGATTTATTGGGTACTAAGTGACATTTGACTCGCTTGATCTTCCTTTTTCAAGAATCAAAATTCACTTAGTTACAGGAATGCGGGTAGCGGATCAATATATAATGGCCTGTATCCTTGCCGTGGAAGACCTAGATGACCCATACTCCATGCTAATGAGTTTAGGCTGCATAAATGTTCACAGTGTCAAAGAAGTGATTATAAATAATAGACTCCAGCAGGCCAGTGGTCTTAGTGGAATACTGGACAGTGCTGTCAAGATAAAAGCATAGGGATGTATAATGATGAATGTCATAGCTTACCAGACATAAGTTATGAACTATCTACTTCATGTAATCAAGTTTAAACAAGCTGAAGAAGAAGAAGGAGTCGTATCTGTTTATCAGTATATGTTAGGATGCAAAACAAGAAACAACAAAATAAAATGTATTTTTTTTCCCTGAATTTATTTTACAAACAAAAAGTTAATCGACAAATGAATATGACAAGTGTTTATTATTATTTATTTCTTAGCAGACACCCTTATCCAGGGAGACTTACAATTGCTACAACATATCACATTATTTTTACATACAATTACATTATTATTTTACATACAATTACCCATTTATACAGTTGTGTTTTTACTGGAGCACTCTAGGTAAAGTACCTTGCTCAAGGGTACAGCAGCAGTGTCCCCCACCTGGGATTGAACCCAAGACCCTCCCGTCCAGAGCCCTAACCACTACTCCACACTGCTGCCCTACTAGGGTAGCTTAGTACTAGGGTATGAGGTACTTAAAATCTAAAGACCATTGGTCCTTGAACATTTGGTAATATGCTTGTACATTCTTTCATTAATGTGGTTTTTATTCATTATATGAATGGCTCTTCATTTTCAGTTTAAATTTTTTTATCACGTGATGTCCCTTTTTGTGAGCCAACTCCGTTCAATTAAACTCCTGGAAAAGTGTTGATTGTGAAACAAGTTCACCTTAGTTTTTTCTCCTGTAACTTGATTGAGACTATGATTCTGCTTCATTCATAATGTTAAAAAAAGAAGAAAAAAAAGCAGTTTCTTAAATTGTAATTAAGGGGAAATTATTATTTGCAAAACAGGTTTAAGATTTTAAATCCGGGAAAAACAATTTAAACTGAGTTCGGTTTGAATTAAAAATAAGGAGCTGCCTTTTTTTTTGGTGATGGTGTTGGGGGATGGGGTTGAGTAACATAAACAAGGTTATTTCCTTTTCCGGACAAACACAGCCATATCTCCTCCAAGGACTGCTGGGAAGATTCACTCTCTGATTAAATTTAAGTCAATTATGAACACTATTGTTATGTTAGCTCAATTATGCTGTCATAACAGTTAATGTATATATAATATAATATTATAGTTTTGTTCTGTAGACGTTAATTTTAGTACATGACATTGAACAATAATGAAGAAATAATAATTAAATGGTACATTTAAAATATATATATATATATATATTTGATGAAGGACTTGTAGTCCAAAATGTCCTGATAATTGATTTGTAATCAATTACACCGTGTAACAATTTTTTTTTTTTTGGTTCCTGGGTAGTAAGTGTTATTTCCTAATTGCTTATGCCTCAAAAGTATAGAAAATGGCTATTATTCCCCACAAACTTTGCTTTTGTGACCAGGACAGTGATATTTTGAAATTTACCTATTTCCAATGAGAAAAGGGGTGAATTTGTGTCTTTTCGTTCACATAAAGATAAACAACATATGAATCCAAATTAACATGTATTTATACTAAAGTAATACAAAAATGACTACAAAAGATTTAGAAGTGAGTAGTTTTTCGAGATTTACGATTATACTGTAAATCACTTTCACGAATCAGCCCCCAAATGTAGTCTCCCTGCATTTGGGGGCTGATTCGTGAAATATACTGTCCTTATTTTCTTATTGATCATTTTGGTACACAGCAGTTTTCCTTTTTCTCAAACTTTACATATATTTTTACTGCTACTTAAGAACTATGACTTCCATACAAAAAATAACATCACAGTGCTTCCAAGAACTAACAAGATTTACCAGTTTTTTCAACCCAAGAATAACTCCAACTTATATCAAACTTGCAAGATCAACATGGAGCAAGACAAGATTTACTAACCATATTAATTTCATTAAGAACTGTTTAAAAGTAAACCTCATTCCTAAAGGCTTCAGAATGAATTTCCATCCAAGCGACAACCATAGAGGATATTACAGGCAAGTGCAATCTACTTTATTTAAATGTAGTAAAAGTATCATGAGGCATACTATCAAAAATTATCAATATAAAATACAAAAACTTGACCATGATATGATAACTTCCAAGACAAGCTTAAAAGATATGTTAAATAATAATGATTTATACTACCAAGCTTGTCGTCTTATTCACAATTTAAATGCAGATATCTATGATTTCATGAAAATAAATAAAACAAAAAAATGGATTAAGCTCAAGGAAGACTATAAGACATCAAGACTACCATTAATTATCAAAATCTAATACAGCAAAGACCACATAAAACTGTTGTTACAATCCCAGAACATTTGGTACTTACTACTGCTGAACACTCTGTTTTATCCAGGTCTCACATTTGTACCTATAAAGAAATCCACTGACACATTTGCAGTCATCAGTGACACACAGCATTTCTTTCGCTGCATGCGTTTACATGCCCATTTTCATGCAGACACAGATTAATAAATTAGGTGCTTCACAATCCTCCAACACAGCTTCTGATTCCTTAGATATTTTCCATCAATACAAACAAAAGCACTCTACTTGGACACCAGCCTCCGGAGCTTTTCAAGCCTTAGATTTTTTTATTGATAAATGTGAACGAGAAATAAGTCAAATTAATTTTCAACAACACACTAATCGTTTAAACTTGACAACAGATGAATATCACGCCTTACAGAATATACAGAAACGTAATGACATCATAATAAAACCTGCTGACAAAGGAGGAGCAGTAGTAGTTTGGAAAAAGGATCTATATATAGAAGAAGCATCTAAACAACTTTCTGACACTAACTACACGAAAGTCCCAAATGATCTTACCCAACTGTTACAAACTACAGTCATATCTACTATCCATTCTGCCATCCAGAATAACTTATTACCAAAATCTGCGTCTAATCTTATTGTTGAAAACCCTTGCTGTAGCCGTTTTTATTTACTTCCTAAAATTCATATGCCTACCAACCCAGGTTGTCCTATTGTATCAGCATGTTCCTGCCCCACTGAAATAATTTCCAAGTTCCTTGATGATGTCTTCAGACCCATTGTGGAATCTCTACTTCATACGTTAAAGACTTTAACCATTTTTTGCAAATAATAGATCATTTTTCTTTAAATGGTAACAGTGAAAATATAACTTTCTCCTCAATAGATGTCAAAAGCCTCTACACAGTTATCCCCAACAGTGACGGTTTACAAGCACTAAAATACTTCCTTTATAAATGGACAGTAAAAGAACCTGCAACCGATGTTCTTCGGCAACTAGCCCAACTCGTCCTTTCTTTGAATTGTTTCTTCTTTAATGGAGACTTTTATAAACAAATTAGAGGTGTCAGTATGGGAACAAAAATGGGGCCCTCTTATGCCTGTCTTTTTATGGGATGGATCAAAAATAAAGTTTTTCAACAGTACAAGGGACATACAACAATGTTATATCTTAGATACATTGATGACATATTTGGCATCTCAGATAACACTAATGAAGATTTGATGAATTTCATACATTTTATTGACCAGTCTCATCCAGCGCTAAAGTATACATGGTACATTTCTAAACAAATTTCTTTCTTAGACATTACCATCATGGTTTCTAATTGTACCATCAATACTACAATTTTCTACAAAGAAACAGACTCTCATTCATATCTCCTCACATCCCAAAGCTTGTCGCAACTCCATTCCATACTCCCAATTACTAAGATTGAGACGCATTTGCAGTGATGATAGTGATTTTTTGAATAAAACAAATGACATGTGTGCATTTTTCAGAAACTGTGCTTTTCTAGACACTGTACTTAGAGAAGCTCAGTTGAGAGTATCGACAATAAACAGAAAGGATGCCTTGTACAAAACCAAAACACAGAATACCAACAATCATATTCCCCTTGTTCTTACATATCATCCTATGACCAAAAAAGTACAACACATCATACAAAGAAATTTTAGCATTCTTCAAGATGATCCTTCTACAGCTCCTATTTTCAATAACCTTCCTCTAATACGAATTAACACCTCTACCTTTCCTGTCGCCAGACATTTTAACAGAAATGACCACCCTATAGAAGACATCACAATTTGTGGGATGGTTCAAAGCTATGGAACTAATGCTGTCAGGGAACAAAAGGAATGTGAACTTATTTTCAAACTCGGCACTTTGAAGCCATTTGGAATGAACATTCTATTCTGAGGTCATCATCATCATCATTCTGGAATTTTGTTTAAAGGACTACTTGTTTGTTTTTTTTCAACTTCTTAAAGCACTGTTTTCGTATTCAGCCGATGAAGGACTTGTAGTCCGAAACGTCCTGATAATTGATTTGTAATCAATTATTCTACCTTTTTAAGTACCTGAAATATCCTTTTCTTTTTTCTTTTGCTTATATATGTATATATATATATATATACAGTACTGTGCAAAAGTTTTAGGCAGGTGTGAAAAAATGCTGTAAAGTAAGAATGCTTTCAAAAATAGACATGTTAATAGATTATATTTATCAATTAACTAAATGCAAAGTGAGTGAACAGAAGAAAAATCTAAATCAAATCCATATTTGGTGTGACCACCCTTTGCCTTCAAAACAGCATCAATTCTTCTAGGTACATTTGCACAAAGTCAGGGATTTTGTAGGCATATAGTCAGATGTATGATTAAACAATTATGCCAAACAGGTGCTAATGATCATCAATTCAATATGTAGGTTGAAACACAATCATTAACTGAAACAGAAACAGCTGTGTAGGAGGAATAAAACTGGGTGAGGAACAGCCAAACTCAGCTAACAAGGTGAGGTTGCTGGACAGTTTACTGTCAAAAGTCATACACCAAGGCAATACTGAGCACAGCAACAAGACACAAGGTAGTTATACTGCATCAGCAAGGTCTCTCCCAGGCAGACATTTCAAGGCAGACAGGGGTTTCCAGATGTGCTGTCCAAGCTCTTTTGAAGAAGCACAAAGAAACGGGCAATGTTGAGGACCGTAGACGCAGTGGTCGGCCAAGGAAACTTACTGCAGCAGATGAAAGTCACATCATGCTTACTTCCCTTCGCAATCGGAAGATGTCCAGCAGTGCCATCAGCTCAGAATTGGCAGAAAACAGTGGGACCCTGGTACACCCATCTACTGTCCGGAGAAGTCTGGTCAGAAGTGGCCTTCATGGAAGACTTGCGGCCAAAAAGCCATACCTCCGACGTGGAAACAAGGCCAAGCGACTCAAATTCTTGCTTCTAACTTGGCGCCTTTTTTTGATCACTTCGTTCCACTTTATCGCTCCACTTGAAATGCTCTTTGTATGACTTGAAGTGACTGAGACACACACACACCGAGAAACACACACACACTGAGACACACACATACACTGAGACACAAACACTCTGAGACATACACACACACACACTGACATATGCACACCGAGACACACATACACTGAGTCACTTCAAGTCATACAAAGAGCATTTCAAGTGGTTTGAACTTGCAACATGACGTTCTTGAAGAGCACACGACCTTAGCCCGCTGCGCATTTCAAGTGGAGCAATAAAGTGGAGCGAAGCGATCAAAAAAAGGCGCCAAGTTAGAAGCAAGAATTGTGTGAATCTTGGGCCCCAGCACCTTTACAATTGTGCCTATTTGCTTGATGCTTGACAAGGTTGCCCCAATTGCTTCTCCTAACTTGTACTTTTGTGTTTGATATCACCCCTTTAAATGGCTGTTGCATTTTTCTAGCTTGTTTTTTTACATTGACAATGTTTTTGTTATAGATTTAATACACAAGATGATGGGCAGCAGTGTGGAGTAGTGGTTAGGGCTCTGGCTTGACCGGAGGGTCATGGGTTCAATCCCAGGTAGGGGACACTGCTGCTGTACCTTTGAGCAAGGTACTTTACCTTGATTGCTCCAGTAAAAACCCAACTGTATAAATGGGTAATTGTATGTAAAAATAATGTGATATCTTGTAACAATTGTAAGTTGCCCTGGATAAGGGTGTCTGCTAAGAAATAGATAATAATAATAATGATGAACAGCAAGCTATTGCCTATAGTAGTGAGGATGAGGAGAGAGAATAATATGAAATGGAATTAAATTAAATAGAATGAAATCCTTGCTGTGTTTCTGGTTTTAATACACTGAACATTCTTGTTATTTGTATAATGAAATAAATAATGCATTATATAATTATATTTTTTTTTTTCTGGAGGAAATCATTAATATCCCGCTGGAAGTAATTAAAGGTATAATACAAAGAGTCATCCCATAGTAACAATAAATTCAGAAAAATA
Organism: Acipenser ruthenus; assembly: GCF_902713425.1. Classification (NCBI taxonomy): domain Eukaryota; kingdom Metazoa; phylum Chordata; class Actinopteri; order Acipenseriformes; family Acipenseridae; genus Acipenser; species Acipenser ruthenus. Next base: position 100,752,716 of record NC_081190.1, on the reverse strand, counting down.
CTTAATAGGTGCTGAAGATGCTTTTTAATTGAGGAAGCTTAAGGTTGATTCAGCTGATATAATAGGCCTAAAGCAACTTGTTACATATACATGATGAAATACTTTATGTCCGAGAGCATAGATAATAGTGTCTAAAAATTTCTTCTACCTCTGAAAATATTGAAAAACATAATGATTAACATAATGGAGAAACATAGAGTGTTTAATAGATGTATAACTTGCATAGATTTTAGGTAATCAGAATACTGTTCATTTTCACGGAATGTTATAAAATGACACATTCTGTTGTAAAAAAAAAAAAGGGCAGTTTTGACACTCTGTCAAAACCAAACAGTAAGACATGGGTTAAATATAATTGGTAAAAAGCTGACACATCATCTGAGTAATATTGTTTACTTTCTTAATCACTTCTAGCTCTGGCAGAACACATCTGAGGGTTATCTAAACTCAGAAGGTCCAAAATCAGCACAGAACATGACTTGATGTAACCTTTGACCCCTAACAGCACATGATTATATTACTCATAACTGTGATATATTAAACAAAAACACAGGCCTTGCTGAATGCATTGATATCACTTTTGTGTTAATTCAGTGTGTAAAACCCCAGTTATTGTCATTTGTAATACAACCTCCATATAATTTTTTTAAATATTAATTTCAGGTGATTACATGGAATATGGTCTGTATTTTTTTATTTTTCCACATTGCCAATGACGTACCCACCCTAGATAGATGTATTAGTACCTAGTCTATCCCAAAAACACCAAAAAATTAATCTCTACCGGGGGTTGAGGTTCATCACCAGATTTGGTGCTCAGATGATAGTCTATTATGCCAAACAGCCCCCAAACAGGGAAAGAAAAAACACAACACTCACCCCAGCATCCTGAGGCTTCTTTCAGACTTGAATCTGTGGAATCTCTGAAATTGCTATATACAAAGAGTGATACAGCTTTCTATTTTTCTCTGTTCTGTTCTTTACTTTGCCATTTTCAATTTCACTTTGTCATTTTCAAAATCAGAAAGGCCAATGCAGCTGATTTTTTCTTTTGCTTCACTCTTGTCTTGGTTGGTATTCTACATTTCAGTTATACCGAAATACTTTACTCAACCGAAACACATTTAATTTTGATCTTTTAAAATTTTTCAAAATGTTCAAATCGCCAAATGGTTATTTTTTCAATGTCAAAAATAGACATAGATTGATTGTACCATGTAAGTCATAGGTTTATAATATAAAGAAGAAAGAAAAGACAAAGTCTTTGAAACCACAAAAGCAGTTGTTGTTTCTCTTTGTTTGCTTACACAAGGCAGGGTAACAGCATTTCAATAGCTGTAGGATAATCATTTTTAAATGGACAAAACTATTTTTATGGACAAAAGTACAAAAATATACTGTAATGTGCTGTAAGTTTACATAACATTTCTGTAAATAACAGGATTTTATCTGCCGTAAAATCACAGGAAAGTTACTGCCAATTTTCTGCTAGAAAATATCCTGTAAATGTACAGATTAATTGTGTTTTTTTTTACAGAGCAGGATCATTGTTTTTTAACGAATAAAACTATTTTCACAGACAAAGTACTTTAAATAAACAGATAGTATTCCTTTAAAATACTGTAATGTACTGTAAGTTTATGATAGTTCTGTAAAAAACAGGAACTTATCTTACGGAAAAGTTACTCGCAACTTTCTGCCAGAAAAGTTACTGTAAGTTTACAGAATTTGTTTTTAGTGTAGCTTCGCAAAGACTTTATGAATGATGCTTTGATAGAACATCAGGGTTCATGGCTCACATTGTCTGGTATGGTAGATTATAAATATCTCCAACTGAGCAAATTTGAGGATAATAATTAAAGTTTACGTTGTAAAGAATATTATGACAAAAACTGAAAAAATGTGGCCTGGCTGTTCATGTCCAGTGAAAAATTTGTAACCCTTGTAAGTTTAATACAACAATACGATTGAGTACATAGTATAGAAAAAAATTAATTAAATTAAATTAAAAAAACAGTACTGAAAAGAAAAAGAAAAAAAGACTGCAAAAAAGGCCTTACACAGTACAGTATGCTAAAAACATAACAGCACATGCCTCCATAACTTAACATTTTTTTCACAGAAAGAATCAATTCCCAACGTGTCAGCAGACAATTTCTCACCTTCGATGTCTAGCTCCCTAATACTGTGAATGTTCGTTAAAACGCTTTAGCCAGCCTGTGCTTCCAGTAAAATTCTCAGAATCAAAATTGGGTTAGTTTCCTTTTAGCTTTTCATAAAAAAATCCTTGCTTGTTCACAAAAGAATTACACCAGACAGTGGTGTACCACGGGATCGTTCTTGAACAAACCAGGACCACGTTGCATTATCCAAAGGTTTGTCATCTGCCATTTGCAGTTATTTTTATTTCCTTGCATTCACCGAATCTACATTCTGCATAAATGCTTGAAGCTTTTCACAATTTTTTTTTTTTTTTAATGTCAGAAACTGTGCTTTTACCAATTCTGAAATCGTCCGAGATCTTGCTTTGACTGTCACCATGATCAATTCGTTCAATAATTGTCCGTTTTTCTTTCAGTGTTAGCTGAATTCTCTTTCATTTCGATGCATGAATGTATGTAAAAATGTAAACATCAATCTTTCTTTCCTACTTCCACCTGAAGAGACCTCTGAGGTCTTGAAATCTTGTGATTAATTTTGCTTTAGTTAGTCCAATAAAAGGTATCACATCTCCTCTTTGTCGATGCAGCCATTGCAATTTAAACCTTGTTTTTAATAATAATGTATGTTTACGGGCCCTGAACTAATGTAGCTTTACCTTTTGAAGTGAATATAAGTTTTGTGCATGTACACTGTTTCCCGGGTGATCTCTGCTGTAACTAATCTCGGATTGGCGGATTAGTGACATATGAAGAGGTTGGTCTAAACTTGTGCACATTAAAGCAGGAGAGACAGACACAAATATGTTTACACACAAACTTCAGTGTAAACCAGGGCAGCACCTGGTTTATTATTCCACAGTTCCAAAAGCAGGTCAGTAAACAGGCAAGGGTCAGATACACGTAGCAGGTTATCCACACGGAACAGGGCCAGGCCACAAATTGGGAAATCAGAACAGTCCAGGTCAAAACTCACAGGTATCAGTAACTCCGTCTCGCACAGATTTCTCTCCTCTCTACTTCTCGCACCACAATGCTGTTTCCTACTCCTTCACTATCTGAATGAGGTGGTCCCTTTTTGTATCATACAAATGCCCCGTCATTGTGACATAATTTCCTTTCATGGGGCTGTCTGGGAAATGTAGTCTCCCTGGCTCGGCCATCTTGTTTCCGGTAATGTGAGGCCATAGTTTGCCAACAAACTTGCCCTCACGTACCTCCCATTAATGACCCTACCCCTTGTTCTGTTACAATATATATATAGATATGAATCAGAAGCTGGAAATCCTGGCCTGTGATTAGTTAAAACCTCACCATCAGAGCAAACACAGATTGAACGTCTCAGTTTTCCACACGACCTGTTGTAGCGGAGCAACTCGACTTGACCTGCTAGACCAGTGGTTTTCAACCTGTGGTGCGCCTACCTTTACTGGTACATGCCACATTTCTTTATGACGATACGATTCCTCAAAACACAACGCTCTGTCAATCGCACCATCGTGTATTAATCTGTTTGTACCACTGAAGCACAGAGAAATTAGAAATTATAATGTAGAACTCCAGACTGCGATTAAAGTGGTTAGAAATGTACAGAAATGCCGCATCTCCCTTTAAAAGCAAGTGTCAATATTTACTAATGCGAGATGACGTTGTGTCTGATTTAATTTATATATATATATATATATATATATATATATATATATATATATATATATACACACACAATTAAAGTCTCTACCCCAATGCAAGCGTTCATGTTTCTTTCAGCCAAACTATATTTAAATGGCTTACCAAACGAAATTCATCATTTTGCTTCAAAGAGGTTTGAATAGTTGACCCCCACTCCTTTATATTCTTCATCAAAATCTCTTCATTGATTTAAAAAAAGGACATAGTTGTAAAACAAACAACGTGTTTCGACACTAACGTGTCTTTATCAGGTATATTAACACCAGCAAAATACATGAACCCCAGTTTCTTGGTGACGAAACGTGTGAGTATTGTTGTGTAAACAAAAAAAGAGAAATGTAGAACAAGAACAGCAACAAATAAAAATACACTTAAGGTTTGTGTCTTGCACACGTGCCATTAACAAAATGCCCTGAAAACTTAACGTAATTAATGAAGGGCTGTAATGCAGCGAAAGGAGCAAGAATTAAACAAACAAGGATGTGAAAAGGTTACCGTACCAAGCTGAAAAAAGTTGTCTTTGTTAAGTCCAATAAACCACAAACGCGCACATTAGTTCGTAGTGCTTTAGGGGAAAAAACGCTGTAATTAACCCTTTCCAGGAATCGGGTAACCCCATTCCTAGAAGGCCTAGAACAGAATTATTTTACCCGATGTCATGCTTATATATCTCAAAAAAAAAACATTAAGTGCACCACAATGCTTGTTATTAGAGGTGCAAAACCAATAAGGCAATGTAAATATTGAAAAAAGTATCAAAGATCCAAATGCTTTTCTCGTTGTTGGCAAAGGCTTGTAGCTTGTAGCAGACCTTGTGGAGACGTCTTGGTTGCACTCATGATATAATTTATTTTTATAGGAACATGACCACTACAAATTACTTATTAAAATGTATTTCATTTTACTGTTGAAAACAAAAGCAGCACGCAAACAAATAGCTGTACACCACAACGCGTTTCGACACACTTGTGTCTTCGTCAGTGTTTGGTAGTTTACAAACAGACCCCATTTATATGCATCATCTTTCTTAATTAAACGATTATTCAATTAGTAGATTCAATTTCACAAGCTTAAAAAAAGTTGTATACATAAATAGCAATGCATCTATTACAAAACACAATAAACTTCCAAATACAAGAACCAGGACAGTGATATTTTGAAATTTACCTATTTCCAATGAGAAAACGGGCGAATTTGTGTCTTTTCGTTCACATAAAGTCAGAAAAAAAACAACATATGAATCCAAATTAACATGTATTTATACTAAAGTAATACAAAAATGACACAAAAGATTTAGAACTGAGTAGTTTTTCGAGATTTACGATTATACTGTAAATCACTTTCACGAATCAGCCCCCAAATGTAGTCTCCCATCATGTTCTCGTTATACTGTCTTTGGTAGCAGCGTTCAAAGTCCAGTATGTCCTGGTGGAAGCACTCACCTTGCTCCTCCAAGTACGCTCCCAAGTTCTCCTTGAATTTATCAAGATGAGCATCAAGGATATGGACTTTGAGGGACATCATACAGCCCATTGTGCCGTAGTTCTTCACCAGAGTCTCAACCAGGTCACTTATCCTATATAACACAAACGATGGTCACCAACGTCCTACCTTTCTACTAATAGTTATATTTTTCTCATTTGTAAACTTTCTTATGTTCTTATGTTCTTATCATATCACCCCGTTTTTAATTGTGCTATGTATACTTGTGCATTAAACTATATACAAAATAAACTCGGTAATAATATAAAAACAACTGTTTAGAATTTTGTGCGGCAGTTGCAGTTTCTAAATCGGTTACTAAGCAACCCGGCTAAGAGATTTTAGTATGTCAATGCCACAATAAACTGTCAGTGAAATACAGTACTGTATTACGAACCATTAGTTAAAAAAAAAATGGTATTGAAATAATATTTCATAAACGTTCAGGGAGTATCTATCATGTACTTATTTATTAAAAATTATAGTATTATACATACCCCTTGGTAGCGCCGTAGCAGAACCTCCAAAAAAGTAGCTGCTAGTACGGCCAAATAGTAGCCGTTGGCATGTCTGCATTACTAGGGGTAATATTCATAAAAAAACGAAAATGTGCACATCCTTAATATGGCCTACTTGAATTGATATGGGAGACAATCCCTGTTTTCTCTCTCTACATCAGATCCATCATGACATAATTCACATTCATAAAAGAGGTATCTGAAACTGATAAAATTAGGCTACTCTCACTTTCACTGTCGCTGTCAGCCATACTCTCTCTGTGAGGTCAGTTGCCCTCAGTATTATTTGATTAATTGTAGCGCAATTAAACATAATTTGGTAGGGGCTCCCGAGTGGAGCATCCAGTAAAGGCGCTCTGCGCGGAGTGCAGGATGTGCCCTATCGCCTGGAGATCGCAGGTTCGAATCCAGGCTATGTCACAGCCGACCGTGACCGGGAGTTCCTAGGGGGCGGCGCACAATTGGCTGAGCGCTGCCTGGGTAGGGAGGGCTTAGGTCGGCAGGGGAATCTGCGCATCAGCGACCCCTGTGGCCGATAGGGCGCCTGTGGCTCTGCAGTGGAGCCGCCAGATCTGTGTTGTCCTCCGGCACTATAGGTCTGGTGGCATTGCTGTGGATCTGCAGTGCGAAAAATGACAGCTTGGCAGGAGCACGTTTCGGAGGACTCATGTTCCAGCCTCCGTTTCCCGAGTCGGCGGGGGGGTTGCGAGCGGTGAGCCGAGGATACAGATAATAATTGGGCTTGCTAAATTGGGGTGAAAACCGGGGTAAAATAATTGGCGATGACTAAATTAAAAAAAAAAAAAACATGATTTGGTAAAATTAATGTGATTATATGTTCAAGTGAGACCTGTTAATATTATTTTGTATGTTTATGGTAACAGTCAAGTTCCATGTCATAGGCTCTTACGACTTTAAAGAGCAAAAAAACACTCTTCCTGTCTACTGTAGTACTGGTGACAGAGTGGTACCGTTCCTTCCCGTTCCCGGAAGCTTAAATCACGTTCTTGCCAGTCCTGACAGGTTTATTTTTTTATTATTTCCAGGTCCCGTCCGTTCCCGTGACCTTCACTCATCACATCCCGCAAAATATAACACAATTCTTTTTTCCGTACCCCGGGAATTCCTTGGGTGGGTCCAGCGGGAGTCCCGTCGTCACTCACTACTCGGTATGAGATATTCGGATACAAAGAAGCCCTGTATAAAGCTAATTTGAAGTTTGAAATGTACGCATTTTTACAGTACCAAACAATAATAATGAGAAAGCGTCTTCGAATTGAAACAGATAGCTTCTCTTCGCACTTTATGTCGGCTTTTTTCGTTGCTGTTCATAGCTGGGAATTATTTTTTTTTTTTTTACTTGAGTCAAGGTATAGGATTATAATAAGGACGATTAAATAGTATTCCTTTCTGAATGTACATTACATATTTTCATCTGCAATCGTTAACACGATAGGGGAAAAACAGCTAGTTTATTTATTTACTTATTATTATATATCTTTTTTAATACCACGTGAGCAGAGCGTGCATATTTTGTCTGGAGCGGGGGAGCGGAGTGGGAATCACAAGGAGTGCAGCCACATTCTCTGAACACAACAGACGCTTGCCGTTAAAATATATTTTCTTTAACCCTGGATTTGCACATCACAGGAGAGTAGAAGTGAGTAAACTCTGTATTTGAGAAGTGGGTAAACGATATATTGCCCAAATTCAAAGTGGGTAAACACCATTTAACTGCCTATACCCTCGACTACCCTACAAACAGCACAAACGTTGAGTCATATATCATTCGTTTGTGCCGGTTATGCCATTAAAACGAACGTTTTTGCTATTATGGTTTCTGAGATATTAACAATATTTTTTTAGGGGAGTGACGTCACTCAGCCCCCCTACAACAACGGAATTGAACCAAACTTGTCTCATTCGTTTGTGTCGTTGAAACGAACGTTTGTGCAGCTATGTTTAAGATATTAACGATTATTTTCTAGGGGATATATGTTGTCTTTTTTTTGAGTAAGCAACAACACACGAGAAACACATATGTTTGTACATGTGTTTGTTTGTACAGATGTTGGTATACCACCACAAAATATAATAGGCTCCTTGATGCATTTGTAATACAGAATTATCGCAAAATGCAACAAAACGAGCTTTGTTGTGGCGAAATGTAGTCTAAAATGAATCGCTAATTTGGAAACACGTCAGAATGTGACATGCGGGGTTTAAGTATTTCACTACCGCATCCCATCTAGCCTACCTCTCTTTATCTGCCTTTTAGTTTGCAGTTGTGTTAAAAAGTCAAATCAACTATTGCTTTTGCTCAGCTGCTGCTAATAACGAACTTTATGGACAAATAATTGAAAGAACGCCACTGTGATGATTTATTTAGTTGCTGGAAAACCACGCAACTGTACGAGCATAAAGTTTATTTAAAAAATAAAGAATGGCTGTGATTACAACAGAAGAAAAAAAAAAGTCAAACCTCTGTCTCGTTGCCAAACGTTTATTTTTTTCTTTTAATAGAATTGATATCATAATCATGGGGAAAAATATGTTATTATTATTATCATTAGTATTATTATTATTATTATTATTATTATTATTATTATTATTATTATGATGATGATTATAGAAAAAATGAGTATTTGAATAAAAACATTTAGCACATAACTCTCAGCCACAGGCAATTGTTTATTTTTGCCAATCTAAATACTTTCCGTTTTTATCTATTTCCTTTGCATTTTATAAACATGTCCCCTTTCAATAAATATGATATATTCTCTGCTGTATGCATATATTCAATTAATCATTGAAACGGCCTAAAACATTCCTTTTGTTCAATAATATGCATTTTCAATTGGCATTTCATTTTCAATGTGACATGGTTCCACTAATCGGCTGCCTTTATACTGTTATAGATGCAATAAAGAAGGAATTCCCAGAACGGGCAGACGTTTGAGTAAAGTATTTAAACACCTGTGCAAACAATAGTGAAAAACTGGGAGTGAAAGTAATTTTGATTCTAGTCTGTAGGTGTTCAACAGTTACAAAAGTAACTGAAAAATAATACATTTTCTTACAGAATAAAACATACATTGTAAAACTAAGTTTTCAGCTTCATGTCCTTGAGCCATGTGGTTGTGCTTCTGCTTGGTTACTGCAGTAATTCAGATGAAAAGTGCCAAGTATTAAACAACACTTTATACAGAATACAATAATTCATTTTAAGAAATACAAAACAGCCACAGAACCAGTACCTTCTGCAGTAGGACCAGCATTACAAAGGTTTATAAAGCTGTACTAAAAAAGTACTACAGTACCACAGAAGTAATACAGAACAAGTACCACAAAAGTACTTTACTTTTCTAAGAATCTGTCAAAAATCATTTGAAATCTTACTTTTGAGCAAGTACCCGTTTTTGCTCGTGCCTTTAATCAGTTTAACAAAGATAAGAAAATATCGGTGACATTGTTTACCATTATTGTATCTTGTTTATTTACTATAATACCAAAGGTGAACTTACTGTCTTTAATTGTCTTTAAAATAGTTTCCACTTCGCTTTAGTGTTATTTAAAAGCATTTAGACACCTGAGGCACAGCAGGCTAAGACATCCAGGACAATAAGTGAATAAGAGGACACTTTTTCTATACTTTCCTAAAAATTATGTTAGGATCTCGTTCTGACCGGAATAAAGCTATGCTTGTGATGAAAGAAAGACTGGACTTTCTTCTGTTGCTATTCATATTTATTTTGTTAGTATTCACTTGTGTAAGCAGCATCGCTTACCAAGTGACATATTCTTATCAGAGAAGTGTCAATAGCAGCAGTAACGTTAATTTTGCACTAACACAGCACAAACAAATGACCCATATTTGGTTTAAACGGGTTGTTACAGGAGTACTGTGATGTCACTTGCCCTAAAAGAATTGTGAATAAATCTTGAAGGAAAACAGCACTAACATTAATTTGCAGCACTGACCCGCACAAACGGATGAGACAAGTTTGGTTCAATTCCGGTATTGTGGGGGGGGGGGGGGCTGAGTGACGTCACTGCCCTGAAAAATAATATCTGAGAAAAAATAATAGCAAAAACATTTGTTTCAACGGCAGAAACCGGCACAAAGGTAGCACAAAAAAATGATATATGACTCACTGTTTGTAGGGGGGCTAACGTCACGGAGCTCTCCCAGTTCTCCGGAACCATGGCAACCACGACACAACAACAACAGGGCGTCGCAGCGCCTTTTATAACCCCAGCCCCGCTACTCAGCCTTACACATCCCATTGGTCCTCAGCCGCACACTATGGGCCAATGGGAACACACTGAACACGTGAACACAAAGTGATTCACAGACGGGACCAATCATGGGAGAGACAAAGAACATGCCTTAGCGCGCAGGCTAGGGTCACACAGCAACAGAGAGGGTTAAACAACGGCGGGAAATACAGAGGGGGAAGGGAACACAATTACAAACAATGGGAATGACATAAGACACACACTGCACGTAAACACAGTTATTTTACATTTGTTGATAAGAATTACAAACAAAACTTAGGAATGCATTTTACCAGTATATACATGGGAAAATGGGAAGAACAATTACTTAGAAAATCAGAACGAGAACCTTTAGAATACATTCTGTTTGTAGATTATATTTTTGGGGTTTGGACACATGGAGAAGAATCTCTTTTCCAGTTTCATAAAATGGCAAATGAAATACACAGTAATATTAAGGTGGACCTTCGATGGACAAGAAACGAAATAGAATTTTTAGATATCATAGTAAAACTTGAAGAAGGTTCAATTGAGACTGACCTCTTCTGTAAACCTACTGACACACACCAGTATTTCCACATGTGCTCTGTACATCCAATACACACTAAAAGGGCAATCCCAAAGGGTCTAGGAATAAGAATACGAAGAATATGCTCAAAAGAAAAGTGATTGTAAAACAAAGAAATGTATTACAAACAAATCTCTAAAAAGAGGACAGATAAAAAGGTCAAAAACAGAGATAAAAAGGTCAAAAGAGTCCCATTAGTAATGACTTACTCTAAACTTTTTCCAATATTTCTGAGATAATTTGTAAACACTTGCAGATTCTACATAATTCAGAAAAAATGAAAAAAGTATTTCTCAAGGCCCCAGTTGTAGCGTTCAAAAGAGAAGCTAATTTAGGTGATATTTTAGTTCACAGTAAACATAAAAGAATAATTGACAGAATAGGTTCTACAAATACTTGCACTAGTACATGTAAAGTGTGTAAATACATGGACAAAAGTAAAAATATAATTAAAGATAAGAACAACACATATCCATTAGAAACTAATACCTACTGTAAAAATAGCAATGTTGTTTATGGAATATCCTGTGAAATTTGTAATGAAATAAAATATGTTGGAGAGACTGGAACAACTTTATATAAAATAATTCAGAACCACCTTTCACTGAATTAGACATTTAAAAAAACGAATGAACCAATAGTACAGCACTTCACCAGTCAATGACATGACATAAATGATGTAAGGTGTGGAGTAGTGGTTAGGGCTCTGGACTCTTGACTGGAGGGTCGTGGGTTCAATCCCAGGTGGGGGACACAGCTGCTGTACCCTTGAGCAAAGTACTTTATCTAGATTGCTCCAGTAAAAAAAAAAAAAAAAAAACTGTTTAAATGGGTAATTGTATGTAAAAATAATGTGTTATCTTGTAACAATTGTAAGACGCCCTGGATAAGGGTGTCTGCTAAACAGCTAAAATTAGACAATGTGACATAGAGAAGAATAAAAGAAAGTAAATGGATAAATAGACTAAACATGATTATGCCAGCGGGACTCAACAGAAAAGAATGAACTAATTAACTCCAATAAATATATAACATTTAAATAAATAAACAAAATTTATTAAAAAGTTGTGCATGCTGATGCGCTGGTCAAATCAAGGCTTATCCTCAGAGCCAGCATTGCATGATAATATACTGTAAATATAAGTTTATATAAAATAATGTTAATTAGAATTAATACAGATTTAAAAATAGAAGCAAAAATGATGTCACAATATATAGAACACCATTACATCATGTAAGAATAAATCATGGATTTGACTATAAACAATAACAAGTAGTTGTCATGCCGTCAAAAACCTATAAATACCTCCAATGTTTTGATTCAAACACATTCTCCCTTGAGAAAGACTGGGCAGCTGGCTCTTTGAGCTAATATATATATATATATATATATATATATATATATATATATATATATATATATATATACATATATATGACACATGAGTAGCTTTCGAGTTTAGAGGAATGAAAACAATGAATAGAGAAGAATGGGTAATCGGCAAATATGCAAATTTCAGCATTACAAGAGCCAATCAAATCGTGTGACAGTTGGCTAACGACGTCTACATATATGTATGTATGTATGTATGAATGTATGTATTTGTATTTCTATACATTGTCATTGTTTATTATACAGATTTTTTCTTACATTAGAATTGTAGTGATTCAGAATTGGTTATTTTTGTTAAAGTTCTGATGTCACCTTTGAATTTAAACATCAATCTCTCTTTCCTACTTTCACCAGGGGCCGGTTGTACTAACGAGATCAAGAAACAGGATTGGATCCGGGCTCACTGGAGCCGGATCTTGAAAAGGCGTTGTACTAAACGGATCAGGATCTGGCTCCACTGATTCGATTTTTTGATCAGATTTTTAAGCAGCGCGTGCGGTAACTAAAGAGGTAACTACAGTGACGGTGTTTTTTACTTGCGAGCAAACTAAACAAAATGTCGAGAAGGTAGACTTCCCAGGAGGAGGAGGCGTTAGCTGTAGCATATAGGGAAAAAGAAGAAATTATAACTGGTAGAATTAATCCAAATATAACCACTTACTTAAAACACAAAACGTGGGGGGAAATATTGACAGCTGTCAATAGGTAAATGTCTAATTTTATATGGAGTATATAAATGTATTGGGTAACGTTAGTATTTAAAATTAGTATAAAAATACTGGGATATTATATAGCCTAAAAAATGAACTAATTAAGAAGCATAAATAGCAAATTTGACATATTTAATTTCACAATTTTATATATCAGTGTAGCAAGGGGAGACCTGTGCTGACTCTTCTGGCGTGTTCAAAGTGCTGCGTTCAATATCCGCCTGTTGGTCATGGCAGTGACACAGAGAGGTGGGAGAGAGGGTGTGTGGGCTTTCCTTCTCTCTGAGTGGCTGAGAGGCGGGTCTTGGGGGGGATTGTTGGCCCTATAAAATAATATTCTGCTGTTCCCTCAGGTCTGCCCTTTTAGGAGACGTGTGGACGCTCTGGTCCAGAACGGTGACACGGCCGGGAAGGAAAATCTGAAAAGAAAAAAAAGAACACAACGAAAGAGAATAGAGGTAGCAGGGAAAACTGTGGGCAGACCCCATCAGTATTTTTAGCAGGCTGAGGGAGCGGTGAAAGTAGGACGGAGACCCGGGCCGTGCGTGTAGCGAGGGTCGGGGTGAAGCTGCCGAGCGCAGCACCTTTTATTTGAAGTTTTGATTATTGTGCTTTATTTTCCCTTTTTCTGTTGCCTTTTGTTTATTCTTTTGTTGAGCACCTGTGAGTGCGCTTGCCTGTATAATCTGTACCGCCACTTGTATTGCTGTGGTTCTGTTTTACCATCGTTGGTAGGCAGACCACGGTCAACAGCGTCCTCCGTGGGCTGAAAAAAGGAAGAGTGCAACTTTAATAAAACTGGGCACCTGTGCGGTGTTTCAAGTTCACCTGTATCTCCCTTGTGTCAGTGAATTACCCACCACCCTTCCACAATCAGATAGAAAACATTATTCTTTATTGTTACAATTTACCAGCCTCGGACAAAACAGGACTCTTGGGGAAATCAAAACTAAATTAAAAAAATTAAAACAGTGATGTAAGTATTATTTTGTACTAAATAACGTATTGCTTGTTGTGTAGCATTTTAGAGTATTTAGAATAGACTAAATACTTCATTTTGTAGCAAAAGAGAAATTAGCATCAGTTCGCCAGACAGGGGGAGGTCCTCCTCAGCCAGAGAAAGCCATGGGGCCGTTGCAGTCTTGGAGGAGATGTTCCAGGGGAGGCCAAATGTGGAGGGGATCGAGGGAGATTGCAAGTCAGCCGTAGGTAAATGCTACAGAAATACATTACTTGAGCAAAGTAATTCACCATTGTTAATAATCAGTTAATTTAGTGCTGATATATATTTTTAATTATTGCGCATTTTTTTTTAGGACAGGACTTTGTCTTCATTGTTACTGAAGGTAAAGCTAACTATTTTGAATGTGGTTGTAATGAGATAATTGATAATTGTATAGAACAATGTATTTAACAACCTTTTTTTCCCCGTAACAACCAAATATATTAAATGAATATATTTTAAATATATTTTATTTCATAGATACACAACAGACTGAACAAATTACTTAGAAAGAGAGGATAAAAAAGAAGAGGACAATAGAGGATGACATTTTAATATTAACAAAAAGGAAATTTGAACTTGAAATTGAAAAATTTGAACTAGAAATAAAAAAGCTGAAAGAAACTGAATTATGTACATGTAGTACAATGTAGTTGTTGTTATTGAAATAAATAAATAAATGAATAAATACGAATGTTATTGAATTCTGCAATGTAGATGTTGTTAATAAATAAATACATTTGGAAAGGTATCTGTTAATTCACCAATAAACTTCACCAATAAGAATTTAACTGTTTATTCTATTTTTAACCACTTCAACTCCAGATGTAAAAATGAAACCCCTTCCCAGGTACCAGATTTTGAAAATAATAATAATGTTTTCAAACCTGTAATTGCTATAAAATGTTAACATATGATGAATAAAACACAAATAAATGACTTAAACTATGTTTTTCATTATTATTATTTTTTAAAACAATGAAAACAAAAACGTTGCTAATAACAGTAATAACAATATTAATCAGTAAACAGTAATTATCAAATAAAAACAACATCAAAACGTGTGCCAGTATTGACTTGCTCTGTGCCATTTATTGAAATGTTCAATACAACAGAACCCGGGATTGCCTTTGCAACCACTGCATATTTTTCTTTTGTCTTTTCTTTTTATTTTCATTTTCGTAGCAGACCCTGTACCTTTTTTTACGGTGTTTGCTTCGCTTGTGTTGGAGGGATAGTTACAAATGTGTGTACACAGCTACTTTGCACAGGCATTGTGATGGATCTGGCTGCTGCATTGCCTGTACCCAGTGCTGTGTTTTGATAGTATTTCATCACAGCACTGCCATTTCAAACCAACCAGCTACCTGTAAAGTAGCTGCATGCTCTTCTGTTCGTACAGTTTGTATTGTTCTTGGCTCCACATCCTCTTCATCATAATCACTGAGTTATAAGTCAGCATTACTGTCACTGGTATCGAAATCCTCCGAACCAACTTCACTCCCATTGTTCATTATAGAAAGACCACGTACGTTGTCATGTTTAGCTTTCGCTAAAAACTATATAAATTACAACTAAATAAGTAAAACTAATAATAAAACAAAAAATAATAATTTAAAACACTATATATAGTATATTTCTTATATTTGACAGGTGGTTCTGTATTTTTTTTTATATAATGATGTACCTGTTCTCCTACATATTTTATTTTATTACATTTAATGCAAAATATACCGTATACAAGGTTGCTGTCCTTGCATGATGTATTTTTTAAGACTGAATATTTATTTTCTTTATTGGCAATTTCACTTTTATCTTTTCCAATATATTTGCACACTTTACATGTGCCTTTACAGGGTTCAATCTCCCTTAATGTATCTATGATACCTTTATGTTTACTGTGGACTAAAATGTCAGCCAAATTTGCATCCATTCTAAAAGCTACCATCGGTGCTTTCGTAAATATTCTTTTTCATTTTTACTAATATATTGTAGCGATCTTGGTTAACGCAGATAGGCGCATCACATAGGGCGAGGCAATCCACACACAGACAGAGAGCAGGCGTGAACCCAGAACTTCTTGAACTAAAGCATAGCGCCGATTCCGCTGTACAAAATTATTATTATTATTATTATTAACTTGGCCTAGACAATTAACACAAAATAGATCATGGTGCTGCATTGACAAGTTGTGATACTTACAAAAGGGCAGTCAATTCTCGTTAATATGAATTTCAAGGGACCAGCAACACATTTTGCATTATTATTATTATTTGTTTATTTAGCAGACGCCTTTATCCAAGGTGATTTACAGAGACTAGGGTGTGTGAACTATGCATCAGCTGCAGAGTCACTTACAACTACGTCTCACCCGAAAGACGGAGCACAAGGAGGTTAAGTGACTTGCTCAGGGTTACACAATGAGTCAGTAGCTGAGGTGGGATTTGAACCAGGTACCTCTTGGTTACAAGCCCTGTTCTTTAACCACTGGACCACACAGCCCCTTATATTATACCACTAATTCATATTATCATGAGCACCCTATAAGCCAAATGCATACTGTCCTTTTTTTAAGTTAGTCAAGGGTGCAGTGCTAAATTGTGCACAATTACAAACCACATGCACATTAATAGAATAGGTGTGTTTCCTAGTCCTATACAGATGTTCAGATTAGAATGAGCTGGAGGGGTTAGCAGCACATGTGTGCAGTCTATTGCTCCCAACACGTTGGGGAAACCAGAAATGCCATAGAAATTTGTTTTCAGGGCTGTAAGTACACCCTGCTTTAAAAATGAGTGGCATGTAACAACATAGGAGTGAAAAACTAAAGGATTAAATAACGGATGAATAAAGAAAAACAAATAATGAAGGACTACTGTAGCTCTTAAACATCTCATTACAAAAATGCAAAAAACTAAGTTTTGAAAGCTTTGAGCCATGCTTAAGAGACAGTATTTGAAAGTATATATTAATGCTGTTGCAATCAGTATTGTTTATAGTGATGTATAAAATAAATGTGGCATTCGACCTTTTTAAAATGAGTGGAATTTCATGGAATCAAATTATATTTCCTTTCATTCCAATTCAAATTCCAAATCTGTATCCTGAAGATTTTTTCAATTCAAATTCAAATTCAAATTCTTGAATTGAATTGGAGTTTACCAACACATTCGGAATTGACCCCAACCCTGGAAAAAAAATAAATAAATAACCGAGTAGGATATTTTTTAGTTTTAACAGAAATCAAACAGATATTCAGAGGTAATATTTTTCCTTAAGAAAAACAACTGTATCACGCTCAAATACCGTTCTCTCTCCTCTTCTTGTCCCACCCCATAGCAACCAATACACACTCCTGATTCGCTGGTACAGTACTCCCCTGTCCTCCCAACTCCCACCTAACAGGCTCTCTTTAACTGTCAGTAAATGTACTGTATTCAAGCCCCAAAAACACACAAGAGTATAGTGCTGCAGATCGGAGCCTCTCATGGCGCCGTTTCTAAAATGCCTTAAATCATTTAATAAAATATCGCAGCGTTTGTAAAGCATAGTATTATTAATAAAGACCATCCTCATATAATCGCCGCCCTCGTTTAAGGGCTGCAGTCATTTTGATCAATTTAAAATAAACGCAACGGCGCAAAATTGAAGTAATACAGTATTTACAAGTTTTAATACAATAAATATACATATTCACTCTTATTTTGGTTTATGATGCATGCTTGGTCACTGTTCTGTGGCACAATTCAAAGCCTGAGCACAATCTGGCTTAAGCATAGCAAAAATGAAAAACTCATGTTGACATTCAATCAGCCCCTGCATTGAAAACATAAATTCTGAATACCACTCTGTAAAATGTGATTGCATGTCACCAGAATAGGGAATAGGTGGACTGAATCCCCCTCAGTGTATAACACCTCTGCATCTAAATGTGATTTATGTCATTGACAAGTAAGGATGGGAATTTAGACAGTGGGAACTTTTTCATTTATTACTTAATCAAATGGGCCTGTGTGGTGTGCTTATAAATCCCACACTGTCTGCAGCTAAAGTCACAGTAAAACAGACGTCTTAGGGTCAAATAAATTAAAATTAGATGTTATTGTGTTTCTAAAAAACCCTTTACATAAATCTTAGAGATTATTACAACTTTTATTGCAGAAAACAACCACATCATTCAAATGCGTTAATATACTTGGATTCAATTACAGTTGGGAAATAGGATTCATTTAAAAGTATTTAACAGTACAGTATAGACACTCAGTTTAAAAGCATGGGGAAATCCAATCTGGTCTGCTTTACACAAACAGTTAGTTGGAATTCATTCACTTAATGCACTTTTCTTTGCTATTAGCAACTATTCATTTTTATTACCCATTGGGTGCCTTATTACAAGTACTTTTAAAGGCAATTACATACTATGATGCAGGATGGCTAAAACAACTCTGCCCATTTCTGTATACTGTCTTGGTTTAACGACATTAGCCAAAAAGAAGGATTCCATCTGTTAAGTTGTGGAAATGCTACATTGTGTCATTTGTTAAGTTATCCAAGCATGGCCTTGTCCCCCTCAAGAAGAATCATATATTGTTCAATGAATGCACTCAACACTTTTAGACGGCAGCCTGTTTCCTCTGATCGTAGTTTTATTATCTTAAAGCTAATCACCTGGGGCTGTATTCACAAAGCTGACTTAATTGTAAGAACAAAAAACAGGCTTAAGTCGCTTTTGCTGACTTTGTTATGACCGAGTCTTAAGTCCGTTTCACAAAAGGATTTTCTGGGGGGTCTTAACTTAGACCAGCATTACTGTCCTCGTGCAACGTCTTCACTGTCTTCCACTTGAGAGAAAGCCGTTGCCTGAGGGACAGATTGATAATTTTGCTTCTTCTATTAAAAGAGGCTGTGTGGTCCAGTGGTTAAAGAAAAGGGCTTGTAACCAGGAGGTACCTGGTTCAAATCCCACCTCAGCTACTGACTCATTGTGTAACCCTGAGCAAGTCACTTAACCTCCTTGTGCTCCGTCTTTCGGGTGAGACGTAATTGTAAGTGACTCTGCAGCTGACGCATAGTTCACACACCCTAGTCTCTGTAAGTCACCTTGGATAAAGGCGTCTTCTAAATAAACAAATAAAAAAAAATAATGTTATTATTATTTTTAAACGTATGATTAAACTGACCTGTTAAATTATTTTACAGTGGTTAGGCTCTCAATGATTACTTAAGATATATATATATATATATATATATATATATATATATATATATATATATATATATATATATATATATATATATATATGTATACAGTACTGTGCAAACGTTTTAGGCAGGTGTGAAAAAATGCTGTAAAATAAGAATGCTTTCAAAAATAGACATGTTAATAGTTTATATTTATCAATTAACAAAATGCAAAGTGAGTGAACAGAAGGAAAATCTACATCAAATCAATATTTGGTGTGATCACCCTTTGCCTTCAAAACAGCATCAGTTCTTCTAGGTATACTTGCACACAGTTTTTGAAGGAACTCGGCAGGTACAGACGTGCTCAAATTTGTTGGTACCCCTCCACAAAAAACAAAGAATGCACAATTTTCTCTGAAATAACTTGAAACTGACAAAAGTAATTGGCATCCACCATTGTTTATTCCATATTTAATAGAAATCAGACTTTGCTTTTGATTTTTTATTCAACATAATATTGTAAATAAGAAAACAAATGAAAATGGCATGGACAAAAATGATGGGACCGCTAACCTAATATTTTGTTGCACAACCTTTAGAGGCAATCACTGCAATCAAACGTTTTATGTAGCTCTCAATGAGACTTCTGCACCTGTTAACAGGTAGTTTGGCCCACTCTTCCTGAGCAAACTGCTCCAGCTGTCTCAGGTTTGATGGGTGCCTTCTCCAGACTGCAAGTTTCAGCTCTTTCCATAGATGTTCGATAGGATTCAGATCAGGACTCATAGAAGGCCACTTCAGAATAGTCCAATGTTTTGTTCTTATCCATTCTTGGGTGCTTTTAGCTGTGTGTTTTGGGTCATTATCCTGTTGGAGGACCCATGACCTGCGACTGAGACAGAGCTTTCTGACACTGGGCAGTACGTTTCGCTCCAGAATGCCTTGATAGTCTTGAGATTTCATTGTGCCCTGCACAGATTCAAGGCACCCTGTGCCAGGCGCAGCAAAGCAGCCCCAAAACATAACCGAGCCTCCTCCATGTTTCACTGTAAGTATGGTGTTCTTTTCTTTGAAAGCTTCATTTTTTCATCTGTGAACATAGAGCTGATGTGACTTGCCAAAAAGCTCCAGTTTTGACTCATCTGTCCAAAGGACATTCTCCCAGAAGGATTGTGGCTTGTCAATATGCATTTTAGCAAATTCCAGTCTGGCTTTTTTATGTTTTTCTTTCAAAAGTGGAGTCCTCCTGGGTCTTCTTCCATGGAGCCCACTTTCGCTCAAAAAGCGACGGATGGTGCAATTAGAAACTGACGTACCTTCACCTTGGAGTTCAGCTTGTATCTCTTTGGCAGTTATCCTTGGTTCTTTTTCTATCATTCGCACTATCCTTCTGTTCACTCTGGGGTCGATTTTCCTCTTGCGGCCACGCCCAGGGAGGTTGGCTACAATTCCATGGACCTTACACTTCTTAATAATATTTGCAACTCTTGTCACAGGAACATCAAGCTGCTTGGAGATGGTCTTGTAGCCTTTACCTTTACCATGCTTGTCTATTATTTTCTTTCTGATCTCCTCAGACAACTCTCTCCTTTGCTTTCTCTGGTCCATGTTCAGTATGGTGCACACAATGATACCAAACAGCACAGTGACTACTTTTCTCCATTTAAATAGGCTGTATGACTGATTACAAGATTGGAGACATGTGTGATACTAATTAAAGAAACTAATTAGTTTGAAATATCACTATAATCCAATTATTTATTATCTTTTCTAAGGGGTACCAACAAATGTGTCCAGGCCATTTTAGAATATCTTTGTAGAATAAGCAATAATTCACCTCCTTTCACAGCTTCTTTGCTTTATTCTATGACATACCAAAGGCATGCAAGTATACATGATAAAATACCTTTTAATTTCATCACTTTTCAGGAGGAATGAAGCATTATTTCAATGAGCTGTAAGGGTACCAACAAATTTGAGCACATCTGTAGGTTGGCCAAACATCTTGGAGAACTAACCACAGTTCTTCTGTGGATTTAGGCAGCCTCAGTTGCTTCTCTCTCTTCATGTAATCCCAGACAGACTCAATGATGTTAAGATTAGGGCTCTGTGGGGGCCATACCATCACTTCCAGGACTCCTTGTTCTTCTTTACGCTGAAGATAGTTCTTAATGACTTTCGCTGTATGTTTGGGGTCGTTGTCATGCTGCAGAATAAATTTGGGGCCAATCAGATGCCTCCCTGATGGTATTGCATGATGGATAAGTATCTGCCTGTACTTTTCAGCATTGAGGAGACCATTAATTCTGACCAAATCCCCAACTCCATTTGCAGAAATGCAGCCCCAAACTTGCAAGGAACCTCCACCATGCTTCACTGTTGCCTGCAGACACTCATTCGTGTACCGCTCTCCAGCCCTTCGGCGAACAAACTGCTTTCTGCTACAGCCAAATATTTCAAATTTTGACTCATCGGTCCAGAGCACCTGCTGCCATTTTTCTGCACCCCAGTTCCTGTGTTTTCGTGCATAGTAGAGTCGCTTGGCCTTGTTTCCACGTCGGAGGTATGGCTTTTTGGCCGCAAGTCTTCCATGAAGGCCACTTCTGACCAGACTTCTCCGGACAGTAGATGGGTGTACCAGGGTCCCACTGTTTTCTGCCAATTCTGAGCTGATGGTACTGCTGGACATCTTCCGATTGCGAAGGGAAGTAAGCATGATGTGTCTTTCATCTGCTGCACTAAGTTTCCTTGGCCAACCACTGCGTCTACGGTCCTCAACGTTGCCCGTTTCTTTGTGCTTCTTCAAAACAGCTTGGACAGCACATCTGGAAACCCCTGTCTGCCTTGAAATTTCTGCCTGGGAGAGACCTTGCTGATGCAGTATAAATACCTTGTGTCTTGTTGCTGTGCTCAGTCTTGCCATGGTGTATGACTTTTGACAGTAGAGTGTCTTCTGCAACCTCACCTTGTTAGCTGATTTTGGCTGTTCCTCACCCAGTTTTATTCCTCCTACACTTGTTTCTGTTTCTGTTTCAGTTAATGATTGTGTTTCAACCTACATATTGAATTGATGATCATTAGCACCTGTTTGGTATAATTGTTTAATTTTACACCTGACTATATGCCTACAAAATCCCTGACTTTGAGCAAGTGTACCTAGAAGAATTGATGCTGTTTTGAAGGCAAAGGATGGATTTGATTTAGATTTTTCTTCTGTTCACTCGCTTTGCATTTAGTTATTTGATAAATATAATCTATTAACATGTCTATTTTTGAAAGCATTCTTACTTTACAACATTTTTTCACACCTGCCTAAAACTTTTACCCAGCTCCTGGTCCAGGCCCTGGTACTCTCCCGCCTAGACTACTGCAACTCCCTCCTGGCTGGCCTCCCTGCGTCCGCCACCCGTCCGCTCCAGCTCATCCAGAACTCTGCTGCTCGCCTGGTGTTCTCTCTACCTCGCTTCGCCCACGCTACTCCACTACTCCGCTCGCTCCACTGGCTCCCGATCACCGCTCGCATCCAGTTCAAGACTCTTGTACTAGCCTACAGATGCCTTGATCAGACTGCACCCAGCTACCTCCAGACCCTCATCTCTCCCTACACCCCCACTCGACCTCTCCGCTCCGCCTGCACTAGAAGACTGGCTCTACCTCTGCTACGCTCCCCTGCCTCCCGAGCCCGCTCCTTCTCCACCCTTGCTCCGCAGTGGTGGAACGACCTTCCTACAGATGTCAGGACTGCCCAGTCCCTGACCACATTCCGGCGCCTCCTTAAGACTCACCTCTTCAAACAGCACCTGTAGAACTCCTCTGTTGTATCCTGGGACACTATCACCCTTCATTTAAATATGCTTTATTTTGCTCTTATCTGCCCCCTATTTTACTGCATTTAATCCTGTACCTCAGAATATTGTAATCTGCCAAGTGTTTAATCTGTAGTATTTTGTACTTAATCATATCCTGATGTAACTATCACTATTTAATCATATCCTGATGTAACTTTCACTATTATCTGCTGTATTATTGAATTGTGGTTTGTCACACTTGAGAATTATTGTATTTCTTGTTCTTATTGTATGACTTATATTGTAACACTTGAATGTATTTGTATTTGCTTGCGATTGTAAGTCGCCCTGGATAAGGGCGTCTGCTAAGAAATAAATAATAATAATAATAATAATAATAATAATATATACAGTGCCTTGCATAAGTATTCACCCCCCTTGGACTTTTCCACATTTTGTAGTGTTACAACCTGGAATTAAAATGGATTTAATTAGGATTTTTTGTCACTGATCTACACAAAATAGTCCATAATGTTGAAGTGGGGAAAAAAATCTACATATTTTTCAAAATTATTTACAAATAAAAAACTGAAAAGTCTTGATTGCATAAGTATTCACCCCCTTTGCTGTGACACCCCTGAATAAGCTCTGGTGCAACCAATTGCCTTCAGAAGTCACATAATTAGTTGAATGGAGTCCACCTGTGTGCAATTAAAGTGTAACATGATGTCAGATTAAATACACCTGTTTCTGGAAGGCCCCAGAGTTTGTTAGAGAGCATATTTAAACAAACAGCATCATGAAGACCAAGGAGCTATCAAAACAAGTCTGGGATAAAGTTCTGGAGAAGCACCAATCAGGGTTGGGTTATAAAAAAATATCCCAAACTTTGAACATCCCCCGGAGCACCGTTAAATCCATTTTTAAAAAATGGAAAGAGTATGGCACAATCGTGACTCTGCCTAGAGAAGGCCGTCCACCAAAACTCTAGATAAGAAGGGCATTAGTCAGAGAAGCAACCAAGAGGCCAATGGTAACTCTGAAGGAGCTGGAGAGATCCACAGCTGAGATGGGAGAAACCGTCCATGGGACAACTATAACCCGGACGCTGCACAAAGCTGGGCTTTATGGAAGAGTGGCGAGAAGAAAGCCATTGCTGAAAAAAACCCATGTCAAATCCTGTTTGGATTTTGCCAAAAGGCATGTGGGAGACACAGCAAACATGTGGAAAAAGGTTCTCTGGTCTGATGAGACCAAAATTGAACTTTTTGGCCTTAGCGCAAAACGCTATGTGTGGTGCAAAGCCAAAACTGCTCATCACCCTGAGAACACCATCCCCAAGGTGAAGCATGGTGGTGGCAGCATCATGTTATGGGGATGCTTTTCATCGGCAGGGACTGGGAAACTGGTCAGGATTGAGGGCAAGATGGATGGAGCCAAATACAGGGAAATTCTGGAGGAAAACCTGTTTCAGTCAGCAAGAGACCTGGGACTGGGGTGGAGGTTCACGTTCCAGCAGGACAATGACCCTAAACACACAGTCAAAGCTCACTGGAGTGGTTTAAAAACAAGAACCTGTGTCTTAGAATGGCCCAGTCAAAGCCCAGACCTCAGTCCGATTGAGAATATGTGGCATGACTTGAAAATTGCTGTTCACCAACGGTCCCCATCCAACTTGACAGAGCTTGAGCAATTTTACCAAGAAGAATGGGCAAAAATTGCAGGATCCAGATGTGCAAAGCTGGTAGAGACTTACCCAAAAAGACTCACAGCTGTAATTGCTGCCAAAGGTGCTTCTACCAAGTATTGACTCAGGGGGGTGAATACTTATGCAAACAACAAATGTCTTTTTTTGTTTAATTAACTTTTGTGTCACAATAAAAAAATATTTTGCACCTTCAAAGTTTCAAGTATGTTGTGTAAATCAAATGGTAAAAATCCCAATTAAATCCATTTTAATTCCAGGTTGTAACACTACAATCACATGTAATTACAGTGAAATAAAAACAATGCAGAATGTTATCTAATTTTTGTATTGTATTTAATGGAATATTTGTTAATAAAGTATATTAAAGAAAACATTTGTGTATCTGTCTGTCTTTCTATTTGCTTTTAGATGTGTATCCCTTTAAGAAAGACGATCTTGGTTTTTAATGAGATGCAAGCATTTTTAGAAATAGGATGTAGTTTCCAGTAATGGAGTAACCAGGCAGAGGGGAAAATAGGGGAAGAAAAAGTAGTAGGACACACGGAAAAGGGTACACAGGTTGTAGATGTGTTTTATAGCTCAAAACACATTTTTGCTAAAAACAAAACGCTATAGATAACAAACACAAAACTACAACGGAGTTATACTCAGGCAGTGGGCTAAATTTCTTATTCATAGATCTAAGCAGCACTATTGTTTCAACGGTTTGAGACCTAGTCATCTTGTAGCCTTGAGACTCCGGGCTAATGATCACTGCGTAAACATTAAAGTAAACATCTGTTAAATCTCCGAAGGGAGATATACTTTCAGACTCTGTACAAATAGCATTTCGCTCTTCTTATTCCAAACTTTTTAGTACTGATATTACTCATGACAAAGACAAATGCATGCAGTTTCTTCAAAAGCTGCAATTGCCGCACCTTTCAGCCGATGAAGCAGCTCTTCTCGGTACTCCAATATCTTTAGCTGAACTTAAAGTCGTTGTTCAATATATGAATAAGGGTAAATCCCCAGGATTCGATGGCATTCCTCCTGAATTTTTTTGGACTTTTTGGTCTCAGGTCTTCTTTTGCTTGATGTGATGCATTCTGCAGTTGAGAAGGGCTTTTTAACTAGAGATGTTAATACTAGAGATCCTATTGTCTCCCTTCTATTAAAAAAAGATAAAGATCCCACTGATTGCGAGAGTTATCGTCCCCTTTCTTTAATAAATTGTGACGCAAAGTTATATGCTAAGGTGCTTGCACACCGACTTGAAGCCTGTATGACTAAATTGATTCACCACGATGACCAGACTGGATTTACTAAAACTCGGTTGGCATCTGATAACGTTCGCTGCCTGCTACATATTATTCATGTGGCAGTGGACATAAAGCCCCCATGCGCTGTGTTATGATGATGCGGAGAAAGCTTTCGACAGCTTAGAATGGCAATATCTTTGGTCGGTTCTAAATCATATGGGTCTCAGGAAAAACTCCATAGGCATGATTAATGTCTTTTATGCTAATCCCACAGCGATGGTGCTGACAGGCAGAGAGTGTTCTCCCCAATTTAACATCTCCAGGGGAACCCGGCAGGGTTGCCCCCTCTCTCCTCTGCTGTTCGCCCTGTCACTCGAGCCGCTTGCTCAGGCTGTTCGCCAGTAGGTTGATTATATTCCCATCACCATTAATAATACTCAACATCATATTTCGCTTTATGCAGATGACGTTTTACTGTTAGTCAAAAATGTGTCTCAAGCACGTCCTCACCTATTGACTATTTTTGATAACTTCAGTTTGCTATCGGGATATAAAATCGGCACTATTACCCCTGAATGGAGCGATGAGAAATATAATCTTGCTCTCGAACATATCGGTGGTTCAGCACTTTAAATATCTGGGTGTAGAGATTTACCCCTCCTTACACTCTATTGTAGTAACTCATTTCAATAAGATTTTTAAAAAGGTGGAGACACATTTAGATAGGTGGTCTCAACTTCCTAATTCATTTCAAGCGCATATCTCTATAGTTAAAATGAATGTACTCCCACGCATTAATTTTATCAGCTCTATGATCCTCCTCTCACCCCCTATAGGATACTGGGATAAATTACACTCTAACTCCCAAATTTATATGGAAGGGTAAACACCCGCGCATGAAATTATCCTTTACAATGCTTACCTATGATTCACCATTCTTTCAATGTGTTCCAATGCTTTTACGATGGTAAACTTTTATAAGGGTGTGTCCCATCTCTATAGAGTGACCAGAATTATCCTGGGTTTAAAGGGCATGTCGTATGCAGACAGGCTAAAAGATTTGAATCTATTCAGTCTTGAATAAAGAAGACTACGCGGTGATCTGATTCAAACATTCAAAATTAAAAAAGATATTGACAATGTCAACCCAGGGGACTTTTTTGACCTGAAAAAAGAAACAAGGACCAGGGGTCACAAATGGAGATTAGATAAAGGGGCATTCAGAACAGAAAATAGGAGGCACTTTTTTTAATTGTGGGAGTCTGGAACCAACTCCCCAGTAATGTTGTTGAAGCTGACAACCTGGGATCCTTCAAGAAGCTGCTTGATGAGATTCTGGGATCAATAAGCTACTAACAACCAAACAAGCAAGTTGGGCCGAATGGCCTCCTCTCGTTTGTAAACTTTCTTATGTTCTTATGTTCTTAGTAGTGATATCGGCAGTACAATATACTGATAAATGTTATACTTGCAGTCTAAATTACTGTTTTTTTTTTTGTTTTGTTTTTCTATGAATTAAACATTATTTAAGTAAAAACAAGTCTGGAAGGATCTGGGAAGCCTGATTAAATATCACTGAATATAAAGGTAAAAACACAGAAGCTGTATATTTCTTTTTTTTTAATATGCACCCCACTGCTCCCTCCCCAGGTTTTTGAATTCAGAGGTTTTCTTCCACTTTGACAATATTTTACATAACCTTGAAAGAGCAGTTCATTTTTAATTTATTTTTCTTCTTTTATACGTGAACATCCTGTTAATAAGTATTTCAGTAATGGCATTTCTGATAAATAATAACTTATTTCCCTGGCTATAGTTTTCAGATACAGTGTAATGGGTTCTAATGAACTATAATAGTTCTTTAATATATTTAATGAATATTATTGAATTGTTGCCAAGTACTTAGAAGAGCATGAGCAAGACAATGATTTATTTCTGTCTGGATGCTCACGACTGCCGATGGTAGAATTTGAACCGCATGCCCTCCTGCTACTTAAATACCACTTTTTTATGTTTTATTCTTGCTAATATAACAATGTTGAACAGTATTTTACTTTATTTCTCATTACATTGAAAAAGTCAATCATTTGCTTAATATTTATCGAAGAACAGTTTTGTTAAACGACTGTCATTGTGTCATACATTTAGCTTTTACATTTTGTCCAATTTAGTTACTGTATTTATGTCATCTTGAGATTAGACAAGGTGTGTGGGTGTGACCCACTTTCACATAACCAGAGAAAATCAGCTTTTAATGGAGCTTTTATTGCAAATTTTACACTTCTCAGCTTACAACTGGACCTAATGTGGAACTATTTATAAAACACTGAATGGTGGTGTTACATTTATATTGAATTGGGTTGCAGGCTATGTTTGGTATCTATGACAAGTAAGTAAAAGAATTTTCAGAATATAGCTGTAAATAATGCTTTATTTCAGAGGAAGTGATTGAAAGCTGGCAGGCAAAGACAATGCAGGACCTGGTGTCTTGAGCAGTTGAAGTAAACAGTGCCACCTTATGCTTAGAGAGGAGCTGCTCTGCCTTCAATGCCTTCCTTTACTACAGCATCTTAAAGCCAGTATTGGATTTTCTCAAGTTTTAAAATAGATTCTAGAAAGTCAAAGGGTTTGTGAAAGCTCTCTGTATCCCTACTTTCATACAACAAAAAAAAGAAGAATGTGTTCATTTCACAACTAATCATTAGTAATGGAATGTAATTAGTTAAGCAGTTAAGTAGTTTGTGGGGGATTTTTGCTCTACTTCTTTTGATTTGTTGGTTAAGCAAGAACCACACCAAAGGGGCTCAGCCAGCGCAGTGATCTAATTAAAAATATGTATATGCCTTTCACCTGTAAGCCTAGGTTTGAATCTAGCTCAGATCAAATTACTCTGGTGGTTTTGTATTCCAAAGCTGCCAGTTGTCACTTAAAAAAAATAAAATAAAAAGGTTTCCCATGCAGTTTGGTTGTGTTAACCCATGCAGTTTGGTTGTGTTAACCCATGCAGTTTGGTTGTGTTAACCCATGCAGTTTGGTTGTGTTAACTAAAAAAACATAGCCCTTTAATATATTTATAGTAATTATATCTAGAAATAAAGGTTTTTCAATTGTGTGTAAAAACTGAATCCTCAAACATGAATATGTTATATAGATATAAAGACATCGAAAAGTACATTGCTTTTCATTGCTTTATCCAAGGTGACTTGCAGAATACCCTTCTGTACATTCTTCCTCTCGTCACACAGCAAAGCAAAATGATTTAAAGAATCCTTGGTATCTGCTCTTTTATTGTAACTTATTTATTGGTTCAATGTAATAATTCTACAATATAAAATGTATTCTGGACTATTATATAGAACATTGGACTGTTTTTCTATTATAACAGTAATGTAATGCAACGCAATTATATGTATACATTGGCTACTGTATTTATGTAACAAGTGGTGTTTGTGATATTGCCGATACAGATTCTGTCCCCTGTCGGTGAGATGAGATGAGGTTAAAAGTTCCATAATCACAAATGCAGACAAGCCTGGCTCTTTTGTGTAGCGGTTAAGATGCTTGCTTGCAGTATGCAGGGTCGCCAGTTCAGTTCAGTTACGTTTACTTAGTAAATGCATTTTTTTTTTCATGAAGCCAAAGCATCCAGGTACAGTATTAGGTTAGGCTGAAGTAATATAGGATTCATGACAGTTTTGTTAAAAAAAATAGCAAGTAGGTTGAACTGATGAATAAAAATATACTAGAAAACAAAGATGCTGCAAACACTAAAATCATCATAAAAACTTTGCTTTCAGTGTTTTCTGACTTCCTAAAATTCAAACAAATCCACCTTGATGATGTACATAACTACGACGTTCACAAACTCAACTGACTCCTCAGAGAATTCTACGGCGCAGTGAGAAAGTTATTTATTTATTTGTTCTGTAACAGCAATATTTAAACAAAATATATGAAATCATATTTAGTACACAACCTTGCCTCACTTACTTTCTTGAGTGATGAATAAAACAAATATGAACAGCAGACCTCGGCCCATAGTGGGAAACTAAAGGCCCCTCGGGAAGAATTATAGTTACGTATAGCCCGAGGCTTCTGGCATTGTAGTCCCCTGTTTTTCCCTTGTTGCCATAGTTTCCCACTATGAGCCTCCTCTCCAGTCCATATATATCCATATATATATATATATATATATATATATATATATATATATATATATATATATATATATATATATATAGTGATAGTAAAGGGCAGAGGCCCTTTAAGAAATGGCTGACTGACCTCAGTCTCCAAGAAGCCCTGAGACTATGACTCAGAGAGGGTGGGGTCTTCAAATATATAAGGAAGTCAGCAGATCACTTGTGGTGTGTGGCAATGGGGAATACACCACCACAGAGACTTCAGGAACCTTGGTTTGAAGAATCTCTGTTTTGTTGAAGACTTCTAGCAAACACACACGTTATAACAAAGTGAGTTTCTTGTGTTAAGAACAAGTTTGTCTTTTTGCCGTTTACTTTGCATAATAGTACAAGTGTACTATTATTATTTGTGAAGACAACATGGTTTATTTTTGGTTATTTAGTTTTGGCAAAGAGTTAGTATAATCTCTGCAAGTAGAAATTAATCTTAGCCTGACTCAGGTGCTGGCGAGGGCGCACTTGTTGTTTATATTGTGAGTCGGGAAAAGTTTGTTTTGTTCTGTGTACTGTTTGGGACTCTGCTAACAAAAGACACGGACAATGGGACAGGGTTTGATGGACAATTGTTTATTTTTATACAACAAGCTGAACACAGTGGCTGGACACTAGAGTGGTGTTCAGCATTTGAACTGTTTCATTGCTCCCAAGTTACTTACCTTTGCTACAGCTTTACCACGATAGCAGGAGCTATCGAACTGTTTCAACACACCCCAGTATACTTGCCTCTGTTACAGCTTTACCACAATAGCAAGTGCTATTGAACTGTTTCAACGCACCCCAGTATACTTACCCTGGCTACAGTTTTACCACGTTAGCAGGAGCTATCGAACGGTGTGCTCACCGTGCTCCAGCAAAGGGAGCCTGCTCCAGTGTACTTACCTGGGGGCTCGCCGTGCCCCAGCAGAGGGAGCCACCACCCACGTACTCAAGTTCCTGTTCCTGGTACTCCAGTAAGAGAAGTGCTGTTTTTCTAACGGGTCTACAGACAAGAGACTTAACAAAGACTGAACCCATAGGATGAAGTTATCTCCTGGGGTAGGCCTAGACAGGGAAAAAAATGGAGTGAGGTAACCAGTGGTGTACCACAGGGATCAGTATTAGGTCCTCTGCTATTCCTAATCTACATTAATGATTTAGATTGTGGTATAGTAAGCAAACTCGTTAAATTTGCAGACGACACAAAAATAGGAGGAGTGGCAAACACTGTTGAAGCAGTAAAGATCATTCAAAATGATCTAGACAGCATTCAGAATTGGGCAGACACATGGCAAATGACATTTAATAGAGAAAAGTGTAAAGTATTGCATGCGGGCAATAGAAATGTGCATTATAAATATCATATGGGAGATAGTGAAATTGAAGAAGGGAACTATGAAAAAGACCTAGGAGTTTATGTTGACTCAGAAATGTCTTCATCTAGACAATGTGGGGAAGCTATAAAAAAGGCTATCAAGATGCTCAGATATATTGTGAGAAGTGTTGAATTTAAATCAAGGGAAGTAATGTTAAAACTCTACAATGCATAAGTAAGACCTCACCTAGAATATTGTGTTCAGTTCTGGTCACCTCGTTACAAAAAGGATATTGCTGCTCTAGAAAGAGTGCAAAGAAGAGCAACCAGAATTATCCCGGGTTTAAAAGGCATGTCGTATGCAGACAGGATAAAAGAATTGAATCTATTAAGTCTTGAACAAAGAAGACTACGCGGCGATCTGATTCAAACATTCAAAATCCTAAAGGGTATAGAGAATGTCAACCCAGGGGACTTCTTTGACTTGAAAAAAGAAACAAGGACCAGGGGTCATAAATGGAGATTAGATAAAGGGGCATTCAGAACAGAAAATAGGAGGCACTTTTTTACACAGAGAATTGTGAGGGTCTGGAACCAACTCCCCAGTAATGTTGTTGAAGCTGACACCCTGGGATCCTTCAAGAAGCTGCTTGATGAGATTCTGGGATCAATAAGCTACGAACAACCAAACGAGCAAGATGGGCTGAATGGCCTCCTCTCATTTGTAAACTTTCTTATGTTCTTATGTTCTTATGTTCAAAAGTGAGTCAGTTAGAGGCCCGTAAAGGGCATGAACTTTGGTGGTGGGAAACGAAGTTTGTTGTTGTATATAAAATAAAGATACTCACCAGTGAAATCTTACGAGTCCGTCCAGTGTCTGCCAGAAAAACTACACCCTCTGGTGGAGGTTCTTTAACTATATATATATATATATATATATATATATATATATATATATATATATATATATATATATATATATATATATATAGTCAGAGTATTTGGGCAGTTAAAATTTTTTTTAGAAAAACCACAAAGAGATTTCTATAATTTCTAATTGTCCTATTGAAAGATATAAATTAGATATTCAGCTTTATAATAAAACAACAAATTATTACATAACATGCATAAAATGAAAAATAACATGCAAAAACTATTTTCATACTTTGACAAAAGTATTTGTGCAATCAACATATTTCATATGAAATCCATTCATTACTAATTATTGATAATTATCATGATTGAAAACCAACACCTGATAATAATTATAGAATAAATAGATATATAGTCAAGTGCTGATAAATAAATTGGAAATTTGTGAATATAAATAGCAACAAAAATGGTTAAGACTAAAAGACTACAGCAACAATTGAAATGATTGGAGTTTTCCATTGAGTGCTTGAAGAAGCCTGATGAATTCTTCAACCAAATTTTATGGTCAGACGAATCCAAAATATAACTTGATGGTATGGGCTTGTTTTTCTTCCTCAGGCACTGGCGACCTTTGTATTGTAGAAGGATCAATGAATCCTGCAAAATATCAACACATTTTGCACTCTTATTTGTTACCCAGGACTTAGTCCCCAGACTCGAATCCCATCGATATGTTGTGGATTGACTTGAAGTCTTCTGTTGCAAAAAGGAAACCAAAGTCGATTGCAGAACTCAAAGCTGTATGTGTTGAAGAATGGGCAAAAATATATCCGGAAAGATGACATGAACTGGTTTCAAAATACAAGCTGTAAAGGAAGCAAATTGTGGGCACACAAAATACTAATGTAATGCTGCCCAAATACTTTTGTCAAAGTATGAAATTAGTTTTTGCATGTTATTTTTTTATTTTCTGCATGTTATGTAATAATTTGTTGTTTTACTATAAAGCTGAATCTTTAATTTATATCTTTCAATAGAACAATTAGAAATTATATAAATCACTTTCTTTGTGGTTTTTGTGCACTGCCAAATATGAAAAAGATTGCTTGATCTCTCAACGCTTCTTTTTTTCCCCATTTGTATTGTATTGTTCACCACCCAACATTGCAAATAACAAAAAGATGGGAACAATAAGTTTCAAAACAAAAAACAACATTTTGCGATTTTGTATTTGTCCATAAAAACTTAATCTAATCATTTCTGTGCTTTTCTTCTTCACAATGATATTTGCTGGTGCCAAACTGCATGTCAGAGTGTGACTGATTGTAAGTAGTGTCACAGAGGGAGGGAGATTTATGTGTTTTTTTCATAAATAATTTATCAATTATAGTATAAGTCAAAGAAGGTGTATTTTATAAAGCACTCTTGTGTACAATTAATTTTAGTGACTGTCACTAACTTGCTTGTTTGTATGTATGGCCTCTGAAGCACACATAGCTAACAGTGAAAACAGTGTAAATATCTGTGTTATACTGTCCGGTAATTACTGACTGTGGGGAGGATTGCTAATTTATGGTACACATTTTTTTTGTGTTTCCCATTATTGAAAACAATCACCTCCCATATTCTTCCTTGCATTTGTTTATTAGTACCCTACATTTTCGTAACAAAGGAAACTGAGTTTCCCAGCATGTGTCTGACATCCTACTGGACTGCTGTAAGACAACGTGACAAATTACTGTAACATATTATTGCTTTAATTATACTTATTGATCTTCATGTGTTTACTTCCTTGTTTGTTCCAGAACAATAATGCATTCATGTCCATATAAATTGATTAATGAATTTTAATCTTTATCTTGTAACAGTGCAATATGCAGCTAGCTGAGAAATGTAAATCTGGTATAAATCAGG
The DNA here is from genome assembly GCF_902713425.1 of Acipenser ruthenus. Taxonomy (NCBI): domain Eukaryota; kingdom Metazoa; phylum Chordata; class Actinopteri; order Acipenseriformes; family Acipenseridae; genus Acipenser; species Acipenser ruthenus. Next base: position 100,718,715 of record NC_081190.1, on the reverse strand, counting down.
GAAATAAAACATGCCAGCCACATGGCATTCACTGAACAATTAGCTGCAATGTTTTTTTGCCAAACTCAAATCAAATATTGATTATTTTCTCCATTTGAAAAATATTTGAATATTATACAGTAATATGTCCCCGTGGTACCATAACTAGTTCACTTCAGGAGACCCACTTGCATAACTACAATATAATCCCCTTATTTCCTTTTACTAGATTTGTTCAAACAAAAATTCTTAAGCAGCCACTGTACCACATCACATCATCGGGAGCACAATTGAAATCGGTATATTTGTTGTACACTTAAGTTTGCATTTGCATCAGCTACACAGGGCATACAAATAACAACTGCTAGTACATTTATAATAAATCATAACAAACTCTATTTACTGTTGTGCCACAGTCTCTGTCAGATCCTGGCCCAGGATCAGAACACTGTCTCTGACCAGTCCTCCAGTCAGGGCTTAAACATAACCTTTAGCAGCACTGCATGGAGCTTGTTGTCAGTATGTTAAGATAACTAAATTCAATAAACGTATTTTGCTTAACTCCAATTAGGAGCAATGTATATGGTGGTTTGCAAATGCTGGATAAAACAGTGGACACTAACCTTGAGACACTTCAGGGACACTACACACCATGGAGGTAAAACAGAAATGAAATCTAAAAACTATAAAATATATATAGAAATATATACAGTATTTTCTGGATATTGAAAATGACTAACTTGCATCTAAATTGTGACATCTCTGACACACTTGTGGTACTGTAGTACCTCTCTCCCAGAAAGCAGCTCCTAATTAGTGCATTCAGAGAGGCACCTGATCTTTGTACTTTAGGGAATAGTTAGAATACCTTCAAGAGATGAGCAATAGAGTAATTGCCTTTTTAGTTTTCTCTTTGCTACATGCACCTGGAGCTGCGTATTCAAGTGCTACTGACATTTCCCCAAAAAGTATCTACATTGTTTCAACATTATGCCCTTTTCCTAACATTCTGTTCTTTAATGTTTCATGTCCTGCAGCACTCTTCCATATTGCCTGTCTGCTGTTCATCGCTAAACGTGACTGTTCCTGATTGCACCAATCTCGTCTCAAAATCGCCCTTGGCGTTTGTGTTGGTCACCCTTTCTTTATTGTTTTGGACAGGTTTTTTTTTAAAGCATAAAGATGATTTGACCCAACTAGGTCTGCCTTTCAATTAGCCAGCTTGCTTTGTTTCTTTCACTATGTCATCCTGCTTACAATATAATACCTCCATATTCAGTACCATCTGCTGTCACAGCAGACACAGTCACACACCTTTACAGTATGTCTGTTAATACACTTTTTTAAACCTATGGTATGACCTAGCAGTCCCTGCTGTAAAAAGTCACTATCACAACCCAAAGCTTGCTCTAAATACTGCTTAATGTGTCTCTGTTTACAATCTTTTAGCCTTCATTTATGTGCTAATTCTCTACACGCAGATTAGATAACATCACCTATATCTAACTCTTCTCTCACACACCTTAAAAGTGCAGCTGAACATTCAACAGGTTTTAGTCTCACAGATAGGCCTGTGTAGATTACAGTTCAGATGCAAATAAATTGCACTCCTGCATCAACCAAGATGGTGGCCTGACGCATTTTTGGGAAAAACCTTTCAAAATCATCTTCTTGGGAACCGGTGAACCGATTGATCTGAAACTTCGCATATGTCAACAGCAACCAAACCAGCTTCAAGTTTGCAAAGCAGAAGTTGTTGTGATAAATTTTACTATCAAAATAGCTGCCACAAACTTTATAGAAATGCACCCTAACAGCAAACTGTGTTTATTTGAAAGCCGTTTGACCAACAAACTCCAAACTTGGTAGGCATTGTCCCGGGGACATTGGAATACAAATATGTCAAAATGGTGATGTTTTGTAAAACAATATGGCCGCCAGATGGACATTTACGTCTTAAATTTAAAACGGGGATGCCTGTTTGTCACAGTCCGGGGCTGCCTGTTCGACACCGCCCGGGGATGCCTGTTTGTCACAGTCCGGGGATGCCTGTTCGACACCGCCCGGGGATGCCTGTTCGACACTGCCCGGGGATGCCTGTTTGTCACAGTCCGGGGATGCCTGTTTGTCACTGCCCGGGGATGCCTGTTTGTCACCGCCCGGGGATGCCTGTTCATTACAGTTCGGGGATGCCTGTTCATCACAGTCCTGGGATGCCTGTTCGACACCGCCCGGGGATGCCTGTTTGTCACAGTCCAGGGATGCCTGTTCATCACAGTCCTGGGATGCCTGTTCGTCACCTCCCGGGGATGCCTGTTCATCACAGTCCGGGGACGCCTGTTCGTCACAGTCCGGGGACAGTCCGGGGACGCCTGTTCGTCACAGTCCGGGGACGCCTGTTCGTCACAGTCCGGGGACACCTGTTCGACACAGCCCAGGGACGCCTGTTTCTGCTGACCCCCAGGGATTTATTGTTGCCTCTACCTGTATGCCAATTGTTGCCTCTGTTCCTGTGTGAGGACGTTGAGTGAGACTTTTGGGACTTTAAGGGGGGAGGTGGCCATTGAGGCCATGTTTGTTTCACACAAGGGGGGAGGATATATGATGGGGTACGCCCGCCCCTGTATTATTTGTGTATTATTATCTAAATGAATGGTTTTGTGGTTATTTAAAGTGAGTGATTAGTATTTTTTTTTTTGCAACATGGATGGGGTTAAAATTCCCCATCCAGCTAAACGTGTGCGTAATGTGGTCATCTCCAAATTAATTAAGTGATTACCAATTTGTAGATGGTTACATATATATAAAGATCACATCAGCTGCTCAAGAGGGGGAGGAAAGAAAGAGAAAGAAGGAGATAGAGCGGAGAGAAAGAAAACTAGAAATAACAGTTGGTACTCGTGCTGGAAGGACGGTACCCGTTAAAAAAGTTTGTGTTTGTTTTGCCCAACATGCCTTTTTGTTTGGTGACAGTGTTTGGTTTCTGTCTGTTTAAATATTTTATTTGTTTAAATAAAAGAAAGAGCGCAGTGGCAACTCACCCCGCAGTGAGAGTGTGCTTGTATTTCCTGATCCGTGACGTCACCCACAAAGCCATCCTGCCACAACCTCATTTTAGAAACCAATCCAACAATGCCCTTGTGATACTGTAGCTATGATAATGTAGTCAGGATGGTGAAGTATTTATACTCTAGCTCAAGCATCCGTTCTGTCGCAGGCTGTAGAACCTTATCACTTGTTATCACATTTAATCCACAATGTCTACAGTGTTGTTTTTGCATGGCTTCGGTGCAGCTATGAAAGCTTAGTGTAAAAAGTCACTTAGGCACTTAAATGCTTGCAGTTTCCCAGGCACAGCATTGTGAACTACATTACAGTCTGTGATATCAGCTCCTATCACCTAAAGAGGTAAACATGGAAATATTTCAATGGAATTAGTTCAACAGAATGTACTTCATTAACATTTGAGAAAAGACACAGATTATTTTTGTACAGATTCTGCAAACCTAAGATGCTAACGCAAAGGAAATGTATATGAAAATCAAGTTATTTTAAGCAACTGACATACTCATAGACAAACTTTGCAGGAATAAACCACAAATAAACCAGTTACAAGACTGAACATGGTAAAAATAGAAGGCTAGCTACATTAATGTCCATTGGTGGGTTGTGATTATGCTACCCTACTTATCAAGTGAAGAGTAAAAAACTCTTTGACATTTGATGTGTTTGTTGCCTGAGGGCACACAATCTGTCAGTATATACATTTATATTACCATGGGCAACAGAATAAATCTAGAGACTATTTTTTAAGAGTGCAGTGAGCACTAGCTGTTTGCCTGTGGGCCTATCAAAAGTATCAGGTGTGTGCACACTTATTGCTATAAAGATCAGACTTTTCAAGACACTATACGTGTGTACAGTAAAGAATCTGTGTAGCTTATTGTTTCCTACTGGAATGACACATAATTAATTTACAGTGATGTCATTATATCATCATGGTTCTATGCTTTGGTAAGATTAACATCGTTCCATGTGTCAAAATATGTCAAATTCTAAATTGAAGAGTCATCATCTTAGTGAGACATAAATACACTTCCTTATCTCCTGTAATTATATTGCAAATCTTATGTTAAGAAATGCTTATAGCACAACTTCAGAACAGTAGCGGTTCATCAGAGGAGGCAGACGAGGCACTGCCTACTCGATAATTTTTAAATAAATAAGTTCTTGTTTATTTATTTATTTATTTATGTATGTATGTATTTATATGTAATATGCAACATATTTATTTTACACGGAGGCAGCCATCCGATCTAAATTCTCCACTCAGTCACCGCTTGCCTCTTCTGTAGTACAATACAATACAAATGTATTTGTATATAGCAGCCTTCTATTTACCCATAAATACCAGGGATGTTGAACGTTGTTAAACGACACCCAGATCCATGATGAGATTGTCATAGAATCCCATTCTTTCCACAGTTTAATAATATCAAAGGGTACGGAGCATGGGGCCTCCGCCAATCCCAATACATGGAGCGCTGTACTGGAATATTTTAGAGCTTGATAAAAATGATAAAGTTATAAACAGTTCTACCTAGAACCGCCATGTGGGTCAACTTGACCCATGCATTACAATACATGTCTTTTTTTTAATATAATGTAAGCTATTCTATTTTTTTTGGTAAATGCAGCAAACAAGACACGCCTCCTCCTCCTAGCACACGTGTTTTTTATTTTTATTTCAAGCCTTTCTGTTTGTAGACTGACTACGAGACAGAGATTGCAATGATTGTGGATTTGTCAATTGCACCAAGATGCCAACTCAATGAAAGCCTAGTTGCTTTATTTCTCAATGTACCTGGGAGACAGCAATCCTTTGATTTGTTCCAGAAATGCAACTGGGAATATAGCAGAAGGAAATATTTAATCTTAGTCATTTTTGATTGGACTACGGCAAGCTGCACTCAGATGCATACAGCAAACTGAAATGACAGGTAGGATAACAACTTGTGTGCCTAATATGAAACGTATGTTATATATTCTTTTTTTTTTTATATTACTTTAGAAAAAAAATGGTTTTACAGGTTTGTATGTACCAGTTTACACAATAATGTTCAATGGAACTGCATCTTTGTTTACAACACAGCTCCTGGATCCTGGCACAGCACTCACGTGTACGCGCCATAGTGTTATATTTACTTTTTATGTAGTATTAGAAACAATGATTTCAGTTTTACAGTTTTGTATTTCCTTCTACTATATTCCCAGCATTTCTGGAACAAATCAAAGGATTGCTGTCTCCCAGATAAATTGAGAAACAAAGCAACTAGGGTAAACGGGTATGTGGCGAATTGTCCCGCCCCTATATATTTATTTATTATTATTTATATTATTGTTTGCAGCTCGGATAAGTTATTGCTTTTGTATTTTTAAAAACCTTGTGAGGATGCGTGGCTGATCAGCTGCTGATTATTTAACTAGCTGACAGTCACGCATCCTTACTAAACTTGTGCAGACTGTGGCCGAGGGGTAACCCTCGGCCAGCGTATAAGAACCTGCAGCTGTCCGTGCTGCAGGGTTGAGTGTAGAGAGGAGAGTACGGGGAGCGGAGAGAGACAGCGAGGAGAATATGACAAACAATTGCTATATAATAAGATATTCTTGTTTCTGTTTATTCGTTTGGCCCTCGTGCCCTTTTGTTTTTGTTTTGTTCAAATTGTTTGTTTTGTTTATTTAATAAATCCAGCTGACCGCCGTTGCGTTCAGTTTCACCCGCCCATCCATTGTTTTGGTTCAGTTACTTCCTGGTCCGTGACGTCACCACACCTCACCACTGCAAGCCATCCTGCCACAGGATATATGTACATACCCGTTTCTTTTGAAATGTATATTTTATTATATTTTTTCACTGTTTGTAGTCGTGCTGTATGTGCACTCATTTTGAAAATAAAGCCTTTAATGTTTAATTTTCCATTTAAATACAGTGTTTCTGCGATGCAAATGTTAGATATGATGTTCATGAATAAAACATTTGAGTTGTATCCGATAGTATGTCTTTCATTTTCATAATGAAGCAGTTTAAAAATGTATGGGTCAAAGTGACCCACCTGGCGGTTCTAGTGTTAAAACGACAGGACTAACATGCAATTCAGTCTTAAACCTCTAGATGTCCGTGTAGCCACTCCAGCTAAACTGTTCTAAAGAATAATTAAGGAATCCACACATAAAATTCTGGATAATTAGAAAATATACCCTAATTACAAAAACAATTATGGCCATTCTAGAAATTGATGCCTGTAAAGAAAAAGCTTAAGAGACTTGCTGTTTTAGAAAAAATGGATGCACCAACACAATCAAAAGCCATTTCTGACTGAAAAAAGTATGTGCTTGCTCATAAAATTAGTTTGGAAAATATTTCTATTGCATTTCTGCACATCATTTATAGTAGAGGATACATTTTTATCCATCTCCTTCACAATTGTCTTGCTTTCTTTCATATACAAAAAAAGTTTGATGGAAACATAGTTACTGATGATCACATTACGAGTGGGGAAGAGGAACTGCATGAAACAGATGCAGTTTAAAAAATAAACTTTATTGAAATTACAGTCAACCCTCTTTATACCGCCTGGTAAGGTTATAGTGAAGGTAAAATTTTAAATAATATAAAATAATAAAAACATACCCACAACCTTCTATGTTTGCAATACTTTCAAACGTTTTATTTCATTTTACTTATACAATTACAGTATCTCCAGGCCATTTTAATAAAACATGAATCTTTTTTAAAACTACAGTACTAGTTCTTAACACAACAGTAGGTCTACTTGTGACATTTTATCATCTTTTCCCATCTGTATGAAACATACATGGTTACTTTTCAGGAACAGTTTATACTTAAAAAAAAATAAAATAAAAAATAAACACTCATTTAGTGTAAAATCATCCATCTTCACTGTTTGTGGCACAACTGTAAGCCTGCTGAATACTATCCCCCATTGAACGGCGCCATCTATTTCACAAAGCAATTTTAAGCTCAACAGCATTCTTTTTTTTTAAGCAGTTAAAAAAAAAAGTTGAATATGTACAGGCAAACACTTTTTTTACAAAAAGAACATTTCTCTGTTTACAAAACTGATGCTTTAGTTTGTCAGCCTTAATTTGTGCAAAACTTGCACGTAAACAAACAAACCTCTTACCGTACTTTTTTTTTTTTTTTTTTTTTTTACTGTAGTTTATAAAAGTCACTTATTTTAGACTGCATCAAGCCTTTTTCAGGTTAAACAAATCGACCCGTTCCATCAAGGTAAACTATTTGTTTTTGTCCGTTAGAATGTTTCTGATTGTCCTTCGATTTACAGTATATGCCTCACTTAGGTGAGAAAACATTTGCGATGTCTTGCTTTCTTATTTTCAGATGCATACATGCAGATTTTTTTTTCTTTTCCTCTTGTGTTAAATGTAGGGTCGACTCACCATTTTGTACTTTCTGTTTTGCTTTGGGAGCGGGAGTGTTGATGACATTGGTATGAACGTTCAGTTAACAACAAAGTAGGAAAGCGAGTCAAAGGTTAACTGCATAACTATTATTTTATTTGGCCATGATTATTTTGCTGGCGCTACAATGAGGGAAACTTCAATGCTTATGTTTATGTTTGCTTGGCTTGGGAAGTTGGCGGATGGAGGACAGCAGGGTGGCGATTTAACGGGTAAAAATAGCACTGTTTTTATATTGGTGGCATTTGTTCAGAGATAGCTGGCGGTATGTGAGGGTGGCATTATAAAGGGGGGGGGGGGGGGGGGGCGGTATAACGCGGGACAACTGTAATAGCGATAGCCTAATGGCACAAGTTTAGCACAGCACATTAACAAATTTCTTTGTGCAATGAATGGAAATAGCACAAAGATATGTTTTCATTTAACCGCCCTCTGTAAAAAAGAGTCTAAGCTGACGCTTGAGTCATGTAAACCCGAATGACCAAGATTAGGTAAGTAAAATTTGAATGCTATTACTCTAATGATACTTTCTTATGATATTCAAAATATTAGTATAGCCTTTTATTACCATAAAATGACACCCACTGGCATGGCACTTGGAATTGTGTTGTAAACCCTTGTCTAAATAAAATGGGTCCGGTTCAAGGGATATTTCAGGAATAATAACGATACCATGCTACCTCTTTTCTGTTGTAAATGTAGCCAATGGATATTAGTATTTATTCACTGATGCCATGTGTGCCCAGACCCCAATGTTTTTTCTTTGGTTTTGTTTTTTAATGGTGAGCTAGAAGGGATTTTTTTTTGTCTGACTATCGAGATTCAACTGTTAATAAAAACAGAGTAAGTAAGAGATGGGTACATTGAGTAAGCCATGTCATTTAAATGGTATTTTGCTGTACATCCATGCCAGATTTAAGGTACACTTTAGCTTAAATACCGATTTTTATTAGAGCCAGGTAAATATATCACAGGTGACAAACCTTGTTTATTTTGTTTCACTGTGTTTGTTTTAGTTTTTTTGTATATTGTTTCACTGTGTGTTTCTTGCACGAGTGAATCTGCTGCACCGAAACACTCACTTTTTTTTTCTTTGTTGCTCTATTTGTATCTGCCACTGCACTTAGACAAGGAAGTCCCGCCCTGAGCAAAGAGCAAGACTGCTGATTGGGTGAGTGGTTACGAACGGGAGTATAAAAGGGGAGGCTGGGGATCCAGGAGGGAGTGGGTGTTTCTTCAGAAGGGGTTGAAGGAATACTAACTGGAGCTTTTGACCACAGATTGCTTTGGACATCGGGACTTTTATTATTATTATTATTATTATTATTATTATTATTATTATTATTATTATTATTATTAATTATTTCTTAGCAGACGCCTATCCAGGGCGACTTACAATTGTTACAAGATATCACATTATTTTTACATACAATTACATTATTTACTGGACTTTACTTGAGCTCAGGTAGCCCAGACTCGTCTGGGCTACGAGAGAGAGGTGGAGACACGCAGGGGTCAAAGACAGGCCAAAGGGAAGTAAAACAGCTGGGCTGTACAAGAGCGATTGTGATTTACTTACCTGTACTCCTTGTCCCTGAAAGCTGGTCTGTGTCCTTTCCCAGTTTTCCTGGGATCTCCCCTCCAGGTTTGACGGTGGAGTAGGAGACATTGCCTGACGGGTCCAGCGCCTCCTAGAGGACATCTGTTCTGGGCGGTGGCGACTGTAGAGCTTGATGCTCCATCTTTTCTTTTTCTTTTGCAGCCTTTTTGGCAGCTAACTGTGGACTGTATTTTTATTCTTGTACTTTTGTGTTTTTTCATTTCTGGTTATTGCTGTGGAATACTTTTTGTGTGTTTTTACCCACAGGAGGGGAACTCCTTTGTTCATTATGTGTTTTTATTGTGCGGGAGTATTCCTCATGTGTGTGCTTTTAAAAACAAAATATATATATTTTTACCCCGTGGAGAATTAATAAAGTTTGTTTTATTCATTTTAAACTCCATTGTGTGTTTATGGACCCCTGGGGATCAAGGATTACCTATGCAGGTCTATTAAGTTATATTTGGCCACAAAGGTCCTTGCCCTTTTAAAACACAAGGTGGCGCAGCCGGCACTACAATTATAATTAACTGTTTGGTTACCGCTGTCATCCTACCCGTGACAAATATACCAAGGAAATACAATTGCGGCTTTCAAACATCACTTTGGCTTTGCTGTAAAATGACAACATATTTCTTGATGTGAAATTAACAGTTTTTTTTATTTTAATTTATAGCAGTCTGCTGAAATGTCCTCAGCAAAATCATTGAGTCTGAGTAAAGTGTATGTCACTTATGCTAATTGATATCAGAATTGGTGTTGATTCAGAAATTAGATTTTTTTTTTTTATTAATGTTGTGCTGTCACTAAAGCATTTGGGTTTTCTCACCCACTTACAAATTGGCATCACCAAGTTCATTCATGTGCACTGCAACCTAATTATCTATAAATGCATTTAAATTGTTCTAATATGGTGAAATATTCATGCAGAACCAAGCAATGAATTGGATTTAACAACTATAAAGGGACATCACTTAATCCATATCCAGTGCAAACGTTTCAATTGTTTTTAAACATTATACTGTAAATTAGTTTTCATTGTTACAGTTAATAAGAAACTGTTAAAACCATACCCTTGTGTGACAAAGAGAGAAAGAGTCTAAGCTGTAAATCTCCCTCCTGACCAGAAAGGGCGCTGTGTAAGGTGTACGGTATGCTTCCCCGTAGTCTGGTCGACTCGATGGTGGGCGGAAGCAACAAGTTGGCTAGCTTGGCAGAAGTGCGTAGCGGCACGTACACTAAACAAATCCCTTGCGATCGGGTACGGGGCAGGCAGCGATTGGAGAAAGGCTGTTGCCGGGCTGATTGCAGGGAGGAGTTGGGTAGTACAAAGGGGATGCTGCTACGCGAGTACTGCCCCTTACACTGAATGTGTAATGTGAGGCCTGCATTTGTTTTTGTTTTGTTGTTGCAGAGGATGAGGAGTAACGGAGCTGCAGCCACGGAGCCAGCATTAATTAACCCTGACTCACCACTTTCACTGCACAGCACAAATCTACACAGCAGAGCACCACCCGCACTCGAAAGGACACGTATACACAGAGCACAATTTTGTGCACGGAGGACTGTGGTTACCGGAGTGTATTGTTTTGTTTTGGGACTATAACCTGCCGTGTTTGCTACCCTATACCACTGCTGGTATAGGGGCGACTTGTTTTTGTTTAAATAATCTTGTGTAAATAATATTTTTGTTCAATTAAAAAAACACTGGTGTTTTTGGAGTAAAACCATTGTTATTGTTCCTTTCACCACATACCACTCACCATCCTTGTCACACCTTGACAAAAACAATGGTATAACTAATATCAGGTCAATTTGGCCAATTCGGGTTTTGCTTGACCCGGTGGGCAAATGGACCGTCAGGCCAAATTAACTGGCTTGCTAATCTCCAATGTTTAGAATCATTCTTCAAGTCCTTAAGAACAATTCTTTAGCAGGCTGTAAAATTCCTTAAATAGGTTCCAAAATCTGGAAAACAAAAAGGTCAAAAGCAGATGCAGGAATACACTTCCTTAAAGAAGTGTATTTCCAATACTTCTTTGATTTTCTGTTACTTGTTTTGCTGTGTACTGCACGTCCACAGATGAAAACTGCATATCTTTTAAATTATAAATATTGTTATTGTTAGTCTAATTATGCTAAAAGAAAATTCTGTGTTATAAAATAAATGAATTACAAGTTAATGGAAAATGAAGTCAAGCTGTTTAGTATGTTCCCCGAATCTGAATCTTTAGTGTGACAGGGGTATAGTAATGACTGACCAATCACAATCTTCAGTTTGCAGGCAGACATCTGGTGCCAGCGCTCACCATATTAATAGCCAGTTAGGAGGCTTTGGAGGAACCTAATTTGTTATAAAAATGTGTAATTGTGTATTAAATTCTTCCATCATTATAAAGCTGTGTACATTTTTTACAACCAGATAGAGAATACAGGACATTTATGATAACCCATCAGTGGAAGTACAGTACATGTATTTGTCCTTCTATTGTATAGTATCTTTCCTACAGAAATTTGCAAGACTTATCACTACTGATGTGTTGTGCAATGTAAAAGTACCTGAAGATGTTATTATTTATATGTATAAATGTGTTTGTGTCAATGTATGTGTATGATTGTTTGTCTCGTCTTTTATGTGGCAGTTAACTGATCTTAGAAAAATATTCCTGCCATTTGGCATGATAATAAGTATGTAAATTGGGGAGTGAAAACCTTTACTTAACATTTATTCTACAGGCCCCATGGACAGTATTTTGGTCTGACTTGTGAGACATGAAAAATGGTTCAGTAAATGTTACATAGAAATGCAGCCACAGGTGTATAAATAAACTGAACAAAAAAGCAATTAAATGTGTTAAATATAGATAGAAATCATTAAATCAAACAAACATAAATCCTATCACCTTTAACCAATTACAGGTTTCTAGAGAAAAATACCCAGAAAGAATAGCTTTCTGAGTGCGTTCATATAAAACATGAATGCTACACATCCCAAGGTAATAAAAGAGGACTGGAGTGGAAAAACATTTTGCTACTTATAGAAAAGTAATTACTTAGGTCAGATATCTTGAGGGACATTTCATGTTTTGCAGCATCTAAAAGTGACATTAAAACAGCTGGTGTAGGAAATGAACTGGGGAGTCAAATAGAGGGCATATTCATTTTACATACTCCTTAACATTGATAACATACCCTGAAGAGCCTTTTCTGTAATACCCATGTATGCATGCATGCATGCATGCATGCATTTAAAAAAGCCAGTACTGTATATACTCTATATATAGGACCTTAATGATAAACACTTGTTTGCAATAAAGGGGCTGTATTCCTGTATTTAATGGAAAACTAAATTAAATCAAGGCTTGCATTGTTAAGCAGAGTAGCAGTAAGTTAGCTATTTTACAGTATATTCTGACGTGTTAACTCTAAAGTGATGGCTTGAGAAGATTAAAGCTGCACGATGGAAATCTAAGTGCCTATGAGGTCTAGTCAGAGCCAACTACAGTTGTTCTAGAAAGCCTTCTGCCTCACACAGAACTCAGTATTTGTATAATTAAAACCATGGTGCTAAGATGTAAGCTTGGATTTTATTTTGTTTCTAGGTTGCTAGCATTTTACGCACTTCTAAAAGGTCACAGCACATCTCCTCTCCACTACCAAGTTAATCCATGAACTGACTGTGCTTTCATTTCCTTGCTTTTTCACTTGTGCCAAGGTTGAATTGTCAGTTGATTAACCAATTTAACCTGACCACATTTCGTCCTGGACTTCCTTTCCCCACAAATTAGCTCAAGCCTCCCATTCAAACAACACATTATTACATGTAGGGGACGATGAAAGAAAATATTTTTCAGGTATAAGTTTAAACCCCATCCGTTTTAGACTCACAAAATATACACAATATTTACATACATTTTTAATATGTAGGACTTAAGCATTGTTTTAGGACTGTAAGAAGCATTTGTAATAAATTCATGAACAAAGGTGTTTTGAGGTCTGGTGAAACACAATTATGAGATGCAAAGAAGAAAAACAGGCAAATCAGTACCTCAGTATTTTTTTTATTTAGCATTTAATATTTTATTTTTATTTTTAATACATTCCTTTTTAAATTGTTTCCAAATATTGAATGTTTTATGCAAGAAAATAATTACTCTTTTGCTGCTCTTTTGTGTCTTTTTTTGTGTCTGTACTACGGATTGTACTTTGTCTGTCGCAGCACCCGTAATTCATACAGCTGAGGAGTCTTTGTTTGGCAATATTTTCTGAAGCTGTCATGTGGCTGTTCAAATGATTCTGTCATCTTAACTGAAATGCCTGGTAATTGTATTTAGTTTGAATACATGATACATAAACTGTTATTTGTTTTCTGCTCTGTCTGTTCAACCACCTGGGATTTATTTGAAAATACAAGGACAAGTCCCAAGAGACTTTCCCATTAAAAATAATTGAAATAAAAAATGACACACTAACCAATGTTATTTGGAGGTCATAATAAATTGTCAAAATAAATTTCAATCAAACAGGATGATGCTAAACAAGCAGCAGATATGTACAAGTTCAATTAACAAATGTTTGAATAACAAGAAAAATACAAGCTTTATACTGCACAATTTTTGTTAGCCCAGTGTAATGATACCATGTTATTTGATGAATATTTAAAAGATTAATGAATTATGTATTATTCAGCAAATTATTTGGGGATTTTCAGTGAATAAAAAAGATAAAGGCAAAACATTAGACTATAGCATTGTAACTCAGTAAAACAATATAAAGTTGGTACCCTTTTGGTTGCAACAAAATACAAAATTAATATTTGATATGAACAATATACATGACCCAGAGCTTTGCTGCAGACTTTTTAAAGCAGAGCTGAACAATCAGGATCCAATAGTGAGATAGTGCTCTCAGGGGCTAATTTGCTGATGACATATTTGAAAAAAAAAAATGACATCACAAATATGGTGTCACCAGCCTTGAAATCACTGGGAGTAAAACATGTATTGCCCTTTTTATCCCACTCAGATGTGTAAATCCATGTCACATGTACAGTGGTACCCCCTTTTTTTTTAGGAATGTAGAACAACTATGGTACTTTTGTCACCCAGTTTTTCACACTCAAATCTGTTTCTCGCTAAATGTTATAGTATCCCTCAATAGATATCTTCTCTTTATATATGTGTATAAGATTGTATTTAGAAATCCCTCCTACTAGTCCTGTGGTGCCTCAAATAATACCAAATTACTAGAATGATACCAACACAATCATGTAAAAAAATACCCTTAACCATGCAGTTATATTGCTATAGTCATGAAGTTGTACTACAGCCATGGATGAACCTTGCATCAAATGTATGTGCCATGGTTCAGTTCATACACATTGTTTCATACCCATTGCAGAATAGGCTTCAGTACCTGTGCTGGGCCAGCCGCCACTGAATCTGGTGCTCCTGTATTTCTCACAGCAGTTTGTGTTGCTTGGACTTGTGCACAATCACTGATACAGACCGGTTAAAAGTTAAGCTGATTTTTGAACCAGTAGCTGTAATTTAAATCCCCAAGACCCGTAATATGCAGTGGAATACATTTTAAGCATTTTCTGTTTGATGTATATTTATTACAGATACCACAGTATAAGATTTGTCAGTTTTAAGCACTTAACATGGAAGTACATGTAACGAGATCTGAAGGAGATTTCACTTGCAACCACAATTCTGACAGCTGAATTGAATGGTATGACATTATAAATTAAGGATTGTAGAATTGCTTCTTCTATTATTACATTTAATTTATTCTGTATTATCTGTATTACTGTATCGCCAGATTGCTCTTTCAAATGGAATATATCACACGAGTATATGATTTTATAGAGGTCGAATTTTAATTATAAGCAATAACCTATTGTATTTCATTACAATAGGTTATTTCATTGGCATCTTATGGTATACATAATAATATGTGTAATAATGAGATGTGCTGTTCTATGTCTTAGTTTAAATATTTCATACACATGATATCAATGTCCTGTTTGTTTTCTGCACCTGTTTTTTAATACTTCTACTGGGGCCGATTGTCATGATGGCATCCAGAGCCCAAGATTTAATTTAGTATTCCCTGATAATTCCACAATCTGCCACCTGTGTCTTGTATTGTCTGCTGCAAAAACAAAAAAAAATCTGCCTATGGCTTCAACATCATGATTGGGAATTGTCAGCAGGCTAGGAAATGTGTTCCAATCCTATTCTTCCCCCTACAGACTGCAGCCTCTTGTTAGTTAGAGGGCCCACACACACGAAGAAATACAATCACAGTATATTTAGGAACATTTTCATCATTTACTACATCCTAAGTCTTTGGTTTACTTGCAGTTTTCTATTTTTCCAATTCTGATAAATAGTGACTGAAGAAATAGAGTTTCTGGAATCCATTTTCAGCATACAGTTGTTGGATTATGAAGGTGTATTGAAATGCACATTTTACTTTTTAAATAAAGTTGTCAGTGTTCTATTTTATTTCCTTATGACATGCTTTTCCTACTTTCAGGGAGATTTCTAGGAACATAAAGTACAATCGGAATTCTGGGCAGTAAATTGTAAAATTGTAATATAGTGGTTTCATGAAGGCAGTTAATTGTGGATGGGGGACCGACCTCCTGAGCAAAAATTAAACAGGACAAAAGGTCAATTTATTAATGAGCTCCAGCTAATTAGTTTACCTGGCTTGTCTATTAGATAACCCCTATCAGGGGGAGCTTGGAAAGCCTTCTTA
Source organism: Acipenser ruthenus (assembly GCF_902713425.1). Lineage (NCBI taxonomy): Eukaryota > Metazoa > Chordata > Actinopteri > Acipenseriformes > Acipenseridae > Acipenser > Acipenser ruthenus. The sequence continues at coordinate 100,702,865 of NC_081190.1, read as the reverse complement.
CAGACAAGACTGTCAATTTCAATTTTAAAGAAAAAGACCATTTGTTTGTTCAAACAAACTTTCAGCTGTGAGAATAAGCCAATTTATTGTTCTGAGTAAACAAACTGGTCTGAGTAGACAATTTGTCTCCCTTTAGACGGTGCTTCAAATACTGGATGTGTATTGAGGTCAGATTCAAACAAGTAGTAACAGTGACATAGATCTTAAACAGGGTAAAACCCATTGGTTTAAACTGACCAATGAGTGAGATGCTGTGGTGTCGGTTTGTATCAAGTGACTTTTCAAATACACCCAGGATTCGATTTGAACCAATCATTCATGAGTTTGTTCTGAAACCATTGGCTCTCGGATGTTGTTATGTGATTGGAGAGTTTGAAATGTGATTGGAGAGTTTATTTCTTCTCTCTATATTCTTCACACACACACACACACGCTCTGGAAAAAAAAAACACCTTCTAAAAACTCCATTGTGTCATCATCTAAAACTGTTAGGAGAAATAACTGCCTTTATCCCTTTCGACACCACTACAAGCTTCTAAGATGACCGTACCAGTAAATGATTTTCTTTGAGGAATCACAAGGCAAAGTACAACATTATTTGCAAACTTTGGAAACAAAATAATTTATTGGAACTGTTCAAAATCTTCTTCACCACAAGGATTCAATATCTTTGTTCTGAAAACACCGTTCCAACTCTACTAAAAGCAAGTATGGTAACTATGCCACTTTATTGAATGTGCATGGTGCATAGAAATTATAGGATTAATTTGTTTAAATTGTGTATGATGAAATGTGAAATTAATCCATGTTTAGAACATATCTTAAATTCTTAATTTGATAGAATATATTAATGCATTTCTGAATGTTTTAGATATATTTAGAATTCTGATAAAATACATGGTTAATCATTTTCTGAACACACTTAACTAATTACAAAATAAGCTATTTAGAAATCCTATGCCAACACTTTTAACCTACCTCATTTTGTAACTTTGAATTAAAAAAAGTAATTTTACTTGATTTGTCTGGTTTTATTTTTTAATGTTAATGATCCACTGTTATAAATAACATATATTAAATCAATGTGGGACATTGTTTAAAATATGAAATTAGTTATATACACAAACATAAAAAAAGGATATATTACATTATTAAAATAGATAATATTTTCTGACATACTATAATTCATTTAGATACTAATCTGTGTTTAACTTAATTCCCCCTAGATCATCAATATTATGTTATAAATATCAACCACAATACCCACGTGTACGTTTGGAACACTGTCACTCGTCAGACCACTTCACTGTAAGATATAACAATATTTAACTATAAAATATATTTATATGTGAACTGCTTGGAGTCAGCAGTTTTTTTTTTTTTTAATTATTTGCTTCGATGAACAGACCTTCAAAAGAATGGGCTAGAAGATGAAATTAAGCCAGTGGTTGTGAATAATAAGCAAGATAATATTCTTACATGTCAATAATAATAATAATAATAATATTAATAATAATAATAATAATAATCTGTAGTTAACTGGAATGAACTGCAACTGCAGAACACCAACAGTCCTATTATCATTTAAAAGGTTCCTCACTACTTGCTTGTAGTAAGATTTTAGGCATTTGTTATACTGTCACAAAGATCTCATCAAAACATTACAACCAAAAAATAATAATTGCTGTCTCTTAGAGAACTTATTTAAAATAAAACAACACAGAACACCTCCAAACATGTAACTTGTATTGCTTAGGTTGCCATTTGAAAACGCTGTTTTTATACATGATTAGAGGAAAAGTGCAAAGTAGAATGTACTTTAAATATGCTAAATACACTTTAGTGAACAGATAAGTATGGATGCTTCTGTGATCAACAAGCTTTGCATAACTATTGTAAACAGTCATAGTAGTGCCTCTGAACTTTTGACTTTCAGTTTCCTCCTAAATGTCAATGGAATTAATTTAAATAGAATGCCCTTAAGTAATTTGATTTTTATTATTATTATTATTATTATTATTATTATTATTATTATTATTATTATTATTATTATTATTATTATTATTATTTATTTCTTAGCAGATGCCCTTATCCAGGGTGACTTACAATTGTTACAAGATATCACATTATTTTTACATACAATTACATTGTTTTTACACATTATTTTTTTACATACAATTACCCATTTATACAGTTTTTTTATTTTGTTTTTTTGTTTACTGGAGCAATCTAGGTAAAGTACCTTGCTCAAGGGTACAGCAGCAGTGTCCCCCACCTGGGATTGAACCCACGACCATCCGGTCAAGAGTCCAGAGCCCAGAGCCCTAACCACTACTCCACACTGCTACCCAAATGTTGCTTTAAGGTGGGTTGAGACCTTAATACAGTTAACCCAGCTTTCTTTATTTTTTTCCTTAGTAAGAATGCTGTCTTGCTACGGTTTGTGAACACCAGTGTCCTGGATGTGACTGCAAGAGTGCTGTCAAGAGAAACTAGTGTCCTAACATACAGTACTTATACATTTCTAAAGACAACAATTAATCCATTTGTCAGACATCAGTTTTTACATCAAGGAGTTGGTTGTGGAAAGTTGATCTATAGGGTAAAGCTGCAACCAGAAAACAAATAAACATAGAAAATAATGACCATAAGCAAGTATACAAAACCATAAAGGAATTAGGGGCTGTAATAATTTCAGAATGGTGATGAATCCCTCAAGAACATAAGAACATAAGAAAGTTTACAAACGAGAGGAGGCCATTCAGCCCATCTTGCTCGTTTGGTTGTTAGTAGCTTATTGATCCCAGAATCTCATCAAGCAGCTTCTTGAAGGATCCTAGGGTTTCAGCTTCAACAACATTACTGGGGAGTTGGTTCCAGACCCTCACAATTCTCTGTGTAAAAAAGTGCCTCCTATTTTCTGTTCTGAATGCCCCTTTATCTAATCTCCATTTGTGACTCCTGGTCCTTGTTTCTTTTTTCAGGTCAAAGAAGCCCCCTGGGTCGACATTGTCTATACCTTTTAGGATTTTGAATGTTTGAATCAGATCGCCGCGTAGTCTTCTTTGTTCAAGACTGAATAGATTCAATTCTTTTAGCCTGTCTGCATACAACATGCCTTTTAAACCCGGGATAATTCTGGTTGCTCTTCTTTGCACTCTTTCTAGAGCAGCAATATCCTTTTTGTAACGAGGTGACCAGAACTGAACACACTATTCTAGGTGAGGTCTTACTAATGCATTGTAGAGTTTTAACATTACTTCCCTTGATTTAAATTCATCACTTCTCACAATATATCCATGCATTTTGTTGGCCTTTTTTATAGCTTCCTCACATTGTCTAGATGAAGACATTTCTGAGTCAACATAAACTCCTAGGTCTTTTTCATAGTTCCCTTCTTCAATTTCACTATCTCCCATATGATATTTATAATGCACATTTTTATTGCCTGCATGCAATACTTTACACTTTTCTCTATTAAATTTCATTTGCCATGTGTCTGCCCAATTCTGAATGCTGTCTAGATCATTTTGAATGACCTTTGCTGCTGCAACAGTGTTTGCCACTCCTCCTATTTTTGTGTTGTCTTCAAATTTAACAAGTTTGCTTACTATACCAGAATCTAAATCATTAATGTAGATCAGGAATAGCAGAGGACCTAATACTGATCCCTGTGGTACACCACTGGTTACCTCACTCCATTTTGAGGTTTCTCCTCTAATCAGTACTTTCTGTTTTCTAGATGTTAACCACTCCCTAATCCATGTGCATGCATTTCCTTGAATCCCTACTGCGTTCAGTTTGAGAATTAATCTTTTATGAGGGACTTTGTCAAAAGATTTCTGGAAATCTAAATAAACCATGTCGTATGCTTTGCAATTATCCATTTTCAATGTTGCATCCTCAAAAAAGTCAAGTAGGTTAGTTAGACACGATCTCCCTTTCCTAAAACCATGCTGACTGTCTCCCAGGATATTGTTACCATATAGGTAATTTTCCATTTTGGATCTTATTATAGTTTCCATAAGTTTACATATAATAGAGGTCAGGCTTATTGGTCTGTAGTTACCTGGTTCGGTTTTGTCTCCCTTTTTGTGGAACAATGAAAATACATTATAGGCTCCAATCCTGGTTGTCCATGGTAACCACACACCTACTGTACTTGACAGTACAGTACTCGATATTTCACGATTTGGAAATCCGGGTAATTCGAGGTTAAGCCATGTTGACAGTAAATTGTACTGTATTTCACTGTATATGAGCCCAGGAGTGTAGTGCTGGTGCGCTCCCTGCCCCACTTCTCTAGGACAGGGAGCGCACCGCTTCTGAACTTCATGCGTAGAATATTGAACTGTTTTGCTCCTATTAATATATGGAGATATACATGTGTATAACCCATACAAATAAGCAAAGCATACAATAACCGTAAGAAACCTTTGAGATAAATAATGAAAAAAGTTTGAATGTAGCATGCCTGGTCTGGAACAACAGGTGTGAATGAGAAGGGAACCTGTATTAACACTGTGCTAAGGGAACAGTTCTTATTTTTAGACCCATATATAACAAAAAATGTAGATCAAATAAGCTAAACATTTATTTTAAAGATAAAACTCAATCGCAACAAACAAATAAAATGTACCTGTGGCCTTACACATCTTTTTTTGCAAATGGATGCACTTCTGTTTCAAAACTTCAGTCTCATTAGATTAAACGGCTGCAATAGGACAGTGATTCTGGACCAAACCATTCAGTATACGAGAAGGGGGAGTGGGGGAGTGTTACGCATATGATTAATATAATAATTATGACAGCGTTTTAATCATATGTCTATTAGTTTAAGAAACTGGTTGTGAAAATACGTACAGTATTTGTTTATTTATTTATCTTTAATATACATAGCTGTAAGTCTAGTTGCTTTACAATAATACCTCAATACCTGATTGTCTGAATTTGTAATCAATTGGTACACTTGTTAGCCCTTTCAAATACCGTAACTACTAGTGATAAACTGCAGTGCTGTTGAGTGTATGGGGAAATGGGGACTGCAGGCAGCGTGATAGGGTTGAGAGAGCAGGGGGTGGGAGGCAGGGGGGGAGGTAGATAATAGCGACCCCTTACTTCTAAATATAGCACTACACGACTGTATGAGCCCTTCACTGTTTTCAATATTCCACTGTATTTGTATATGTAAGTCAGACAGTAAAATAAAGAGGTGTTATGATGGGTGACTCTAATATTTTGTCCAATCCCTGTTGGTTACAGGCCTTTTCTGTAGGAACTGAAATAAAACTGAAAAGTACTATGGGCCATAACAAAAAAATGACAGTATTAAATACAGAAAATCTGATGTTTACAGCATTAGCCTTTATTAATGGCTAGAAATTCAAAGTAGAAGAAATACACCAAGTCTGATTATTATACAGGCTTGGGCGAGATTAAGCTCACATCACAGTCTGCTGGGTTTATTTAAATAACAGGAATTCACAGATGAGAAACACAGATGGTAAAGGCTTACATGGCATTATTTTGTATTTAGAAAACTACAGCTTTATCCAAACTAATCCTTAATTGGCTTTTGAGTATTTAAATTATTTTAATCTGCCCATATACATTATTTATCTGTATGTTAGGATATAGATACCTAGCATCTAATGCATCCTCCAAAGACTAATTGCTTTCAACATAATGCAGGCTTGTCAACTTGTAAATGTTAATTCATATAATATGGATTTTCAGAATCATTTTTCGTATTAAACAGCAAAGGCACATTTATATGTTGGGTGGTTACATTATGGTTGTAGCATAGTTCTTCATCTGATCCATCACTACCTTTTGTCTCTGTATTCTAAATACCATGTTTACATGAGAGGAATCTCAGTTCTGCTAATAGAGTAATCCTTTAAAATGAATCTAATATCACACCCCTGTTGTATTCGAATTGCATTTTGTTCTACTAGAGCTGTGTGGACATAATGCAGCTGCTGTACAATACAATTTTATCTCTTTTTTAAAAAGTGAATCATTGTAAATGGTGTGATATAAATACAGTGGACTTGATTTCATTTGTCTTCCCTTCTCACTGTCTTATCTAATCAAATCACTACACTGCCGGATGTTTAATATCATTTTTGTAGATTCATAAGTTATTTATTTTAGGAAACATTAATTTTGCTTTGAGAGTGTAACTATTCTTAGTGCTTTTTATGGCACATGTTTACTGCATAGGGGATTTCCCTTCAGTATGTGGGATAACAGCGGGGAATAAGACGGAACAGTCCCAGCTGGGTTGGCCACTATGTCATGGATCGTTGGAGTGATCATTGCGTCTGCTACATAACTTCACACCACCTGTTAACTACCCATGAACATACTTACTGTATTTCTGACTGGTTTCCCATTCTAAACAATACATATATTTATTGAATTGTGTTTGTCTTAGCGTGGGCCTTAGGGTGAATATGTTAGTGGCTGGTGAATCAAGGACAATGTCTGGTTCTGACATCAGTCAAGAAGTCATACATAGAGCAACACAGGGCAGGGAGGTATAAAGGATGAGACACAGGTTGAGAGACAGTACATAGCAGGACTGAAGGGAGCCCTGTGAGAGAGAGAGAGAGAGAGAGAGAGAGAGAGAGAGAGAGAGAGAGAGAGAGAGAGAGAGAGAGAGAGATTTGACTTTTAAGATCCTTTATTAATCATTCCAATTAAAATCCAATAAGGTAAAACACAACAAAGTTAAGATTCATAAAATATCAATACAAACTCAATAGTAACAATAAAAAACTATATAAAAATAACTAAACAGTGTTTTCTTTCTGTAAAAACAGATTAGTACCAGATGAATAAAAACACTGTAAAACAAATAAAAATGCAAAAGAAAATGAAAACTAGAAGATAAACTGGAGTTCACCCTCCTCACTCATAGCACACAAGGCGTCTCTCTCACACACCACCTCTCCAGGTTACTGACCAGTTTAAAATACTCAAACTCTAATCTGATCTGGCTGACCACGATCACCCTAAACTGAACCACCAAACAGGTCAGTCCAGATCCAGAGAGTTGATTTTTTTCTTGTCTTTAAAATGGCCAATGTTGCATGTCCAATTAACAAATTAATTGAAACGCACCTACTTTTAAAGCTATACCGAACCCCCAAAATAAAAAGCTCCTTACTAAAAAGAACCCCTAATCGTTCAGGATTCCCTGCTGTAAGTTAAAAAGTGGCCTCAGCCTCTCACACTCACTGTAAGCATGAAAAATAGTTTCCTCTGCTGAGCAGAAAGCGCACTGCGCACTAATGCTGGGGTCCACTCTGTGGAGAAACCTGCCCGTGGACACAACGCAGTGGAGAATCCTCCACTGCAGGTCCCCAACTCTCTTGGTGAGGGGTGGCTTGTAGAGCACCCTCCACTCCAGCCCACCTCTCCTCTACAGACAGGTGAGCTCTCTACTTGGAGTCTAATAGACCCCTTAGCCTACTATACTCCATGGTTTTAACACACAATTTGTATATATTTTGCTATTCATTGTGTGAAAGATAATTTCCTTCACGCTGTGCAAATTAAGTAAGGTTCCTCCATTCCCTCTTCTTCCTCACCTGCTGCTGGTGACACAATCAGCCCTTGGAATATGGAAAGCTGTCTCTGCTCTGTGCCTCTAGACAGCTCCTCCCTCAGGACCTCCTTGAGTCGCAGGGAGAGGCAGCCCCTCAGCTCACCCATCAGTCTCTCTGCGAGTCTCTATGAGTGCTAGGCCAGCTGTACAGCTAGCTGGGAGGCAGTTAGCCAGCAGGAGAGCTCAAGGTTTAACAGGTGGACCATCCTGGTCACACCTGCTTTAAAAAAACTGGCACAGAGCATCATCGACTGGAGGAACTTAACTGGATTAAAAAATAGGGGCTCCTCAAACAGGGCCTGTCTTGTCAGGGACCCCTCATCCCTCTCCACCACCAGCTGCCAGGCGTTTAAAATAGTTTGATAAAATGTGGGAAGTCCTGCTTTACCAAACCTGGTGATAATTAAAAACAGGTGGCAATGCTGACCAGCCCCTGCCCGCCTTCGTCATTGGGGAGGTACAGGAGCGCCGGCCACAAACTGTGTCTCCCGCTCCAAAAGAACTCCAGCAGCACTCTATGGATCTCCACCACCAGGCCCTGGGGTGGGTCCAGGCACACCAGCCTGTGCCACATGCTAGAGGCCACCAGATTGTTAATGACTAGCACCCAGCCCTTGAAGGACAGTTGGGCCAGCAGTCCCTTCCACCTCTGCAGCCACCCCCTCACCCTGTCCAGCAGGCCCTCCCAGTTCTTCCTTGTGCAGTTCTCTGTTCCGAGGTGCACCCCCAGCACTTTGATGCCTGTTCTGTTCCATTCCAGCCCCTCAGGTAGGACAGGAAGGGTGCCCTCACCCCAGCTGCCTGACAGGAAGGTGCCAGATTTTGCCTGGTTTACTCGGGCAGACGATGCTCTCTGGAACTCATTTAGACTTTGCTGCAGTGCTCGGACATCTGCATCCCCACTTACAAACACAGTCACATCATCTGCATAGGCAGGCACCTTCACTGCGGCAGGGGAGGGTGTGGAGGGCGAGGAGGGCACTGCCCAGCCAGCCAACAGGTGCAACAGGGGCTATATGACCAGCGAGTACAGCATACCAGACAGGGCACAGCCCATTGTTGATTTTTAAAATACAAAAAATGTTGGAATATAAAAGCCGAATATTGGAGTGTGAACCAGATGGCTGTAGGGTGGTGACGTCAGACCACACACACAAGTACTGGTGGGTGAAACTGAGGCGCAACGGCGCTCAGTGCAGTTATTAAATAATAAACAAAATAAAGATTTATAGAAAACAAAACTACACAAACAAAAGGGCACATTGGCCAAACAAATAAACAGCAACAAGTAGTGTTGTGCTGGTGCAAAGCCAGCACTTCTAGCAATTGTTATCTTTTAACTCCAATTTTACCTCCTGTCTCCACTCGTTCTCCACTCTAAACAGTCTTTCCCCTAACAACAAAGGCTGCAGGCATTTATATTCTGGCCGAGGGGTTAACTAGCTAGAAATGATCTTATTACCCCTCGGCCATAGTCTGCACGAGTTTAATAAGGATGCGTGACTGTCAGCCAGTTAAACAACCAGTAGCTGATCAGTCACGCATCCTCACAAGGTTTTTAACTACAAACAATAACAGATAATGGTGGCAACTTCTCGTCCGCGCTGCAAACAATAATAAAATACAAATACTGGCTTTTCGTCGTCATTTATACATAAATCATAATAATAACACAAATAATAATATAAACAAAGGGGCGGGACACTCTTATTATTATTATTATTATTATTATTATTATTATTATTATTATTTATTTCTTAGCAGACGCCCTTATCCAGGGCGACTTACAATTGTTACAAGATATCACATTATACATTATTTCACATTATACAGATATCACATTATTTTTACATACAATTACCCATTTATACAGTTGGGTTTTTACTGGAGCAATCTAGGTAAAGTACCTTGCTCAAGGGTACAGCAGCAGTGTCCCCCACTGGGGATTGAACCCACAACCCTCTGGTCAAGAGTCCAGAGCCCTAACCACTACTCCACACTCTGCCACAAGGAGATAAAACCAGAGCTGTACCTGCAGGCATCCAGGGTTTTAAAGAGGTAGATGTGGTCGACTCTATTGAATGTCTTCTCTATGTCCAGGGAGACCAGTCCTACATTAAAATCACAAATATCGTATACAGATAAAAAGTTTCTAATTAAAAACAAGTTATCAAGAATGGAGCGTCCCGGTACACAATATGTTTGGTCCGTATGCACCACAGTTACAATCGTTGTTTTGAATCTGTTGGCCATTGTTTTAGATGAAATCTTTAAATCAGAACATAAAAATGACACAGGTCTCCAATTTTTACGCTGGCAAAGGTCTCCCTTCTTGGGCAGCAGTGTAACCACTGCCCTACGGCAGCTGAGAGGCAGTTCCTTGTGGCTGAGGCTCTCTCTCAGAACCTGGAGCAAATCCTCCCCCATTACGTCCCACAAAGTTTTATAACATTCTGCTGGCAGTTCATCGATCCCTGGAGCCTTTCCACTGGAGAGCTGGTTGACAGCGACGGTCAGCTCCTGGTGGGTCAGCGGTGCATCCAGCTGAATCTGCTCTTCCTCTCTCTGATGCTGGGTAACCCCTGGAGCAGCTGCTCAGTGTCCTTTAGGTTGCACAGTTCTTTATTGTGAAGTTCCTTGTAAAAACACACCGCCTCCCTGCTGATTTCCTCCCGGTTGTGCAGTTCTTTCCCACCAGGAGTCCTAACACAGCACAGCTGTCGGTTGTCTGCTCTCTTCCTTTCCAGGTTGAAGAAGAAGCTGGTGGTGGCATCCATATCACTCAGCTCCACAAATCTGGAACGCACGATCGCCCCCTTCACCCTCTCCTTCAGCAAGCTCCCCAGCACGAGTTTCTGCTCTCTCAGGTTCTCCAGGGTCTGTTCTTTATATTCTGAATTTAAACATTTCTCTTGGAGGAGGATTCTTGACTACAGCTCTCTCATGGCAGGGTTCAGTGACCTGGTTGCATTTACAGTATACTGTTGACAAAAACATTTTATTTGTATTGTGTCAATGTCCCACCACTGTCTTAAGTCTTTATATTGTGTTTTTTCTTTTTCCAAATCATCCAAAAATGTTTGACTTGTTGTCTGAACTTTATGTCTTGTAATAATTTTGCATTGAAATGCCAGTAATATGTTCTGTGGGGTTCTAATTGAGTTATGGCTGTAATTGGTTGACAGTGATGGTCGGAGAGACTGCTGGGGGTGATTCTTGCTTCAATAAATTTATTTAAATTGTTTTTATAAGTGTAAAACCGGTCTAGTCTTGCTCTATATATACAGTTTGCATGGGACTGAGACCAGGTGTATTGTCTTGAGTTGGGGTGCAGACCTCTCCAAATGTCAACCAGGTCACTGTACTGCAGCCAGCTCTCTGCAGGACTGAGGATGTGGTTCATCATTATGATTTCCATTACACGAGAGCAGATGTTAAAACTTCATGCTGATTTGAACTTGGCTCTCGCCAAGATAAGCACCAACTAAGACATAGCTTTACAGAGACCAGGTGTATTGTCTTGAGTTGGGGTGCAGACCTCTCCAAATGTCAACCAGGTCACTGTACTGCAGCCAGCTCTCTGGAGGACTGAGGATGTGGTTCATCATTATGATTTCCATTACACGAGAGTAGATGTTAAAACTTCATGCTGATTTGAAATCGGCTCTCGCCAAGATAAGCACCAACTAAGCCGTAGCTTTACAGTAAACTAATGTGATCCATATGTGTCTCCATCCATTTACGTTTCCTTCCATATGATGATGTAGATATCCTTCTGTCTGGTGTTAATGGCTGAAGTGTAATGCTGGCTCCAGGGATCAGCTTATTTTGCCTCCCTGGCGCATCAGCACACACAACGGCTGCGATGCTGGCTCCGGGGATCAACCACAGTGCGGCCTCCCCAGTTAAGTAGGGTACATCTCTGGGGTCTTCAAGTGGGCACCTTCCATCCTCAGTGTTTCGTCGACTAGCCCACGACACCTCAAGAGGGCTCGACAGTGATTCTGGCGTCCCAACATCACCCTCCTCCGTCCCCCACTCAACTCAGCCCAGCTTACTTACCTGTACATCAGCGTTTCTTGCTTTCTATTGTGCTTGAGATCCCCAGCCAGAATCTTTCCGTCTCAACCACAGCCAGTTGCTGCTCCTCTCTGCTGCTTCAGATAAGTTCTTCACTGTGCGGCGCAACTCTTGGCCACTGAATCCGACGTCTCTGAGAAACCGGGTTGTAGAGTGTGCCACAAATCCTCGACAACCCACTTCCACTGGGTAAACCCGGACTCTCCATCCTCGCTGTTCTGCTTCAGTGGCTAGTTGAGCATACCGCAGTTTCTTCCTCTCATACGCCTCATCTACAGCATCCTCCCATGGCACTGTTAACTCTACCAGGTGAACAAGGCGTGCTGATCCAGACCACAAGACAATATCTGGTCGAAGGTTACGAAGATTGGTCATGTTACGCTTGTCTTCCAATGCTAAGGCCAAACATCGCAGCACCTGGTCATGGCGCCAAGTAAACCGTCCTTGGCTAAGAGCCACCTTACATCCTGTCAAAATGTGCCTTAATGTTGTAGGTGATGAACACAAAGGACATGAGGGTTCCTCTCCTACCCAGAGGTTTAGGTTCTGTGGTGATGGGAGAACATCATATGTTGACCTGATGAGGAAACTGATCCTGCTCTGTTCCATTGACCATAGGTCTTGCCAGCTAATCTCGCATTGTTCCACACTCTCCCATCTCATCCATTCTCCCTGTTTGGCCTGGGAAATGGCCTTTATACACCTCATCCTCTCCTCCTGCTTTTGCACCTCGTTGACTGCCAGCTTCCTCCTTTGAGCTGGGGCTGCCTTGTGCCATGTAGGAGGAGCTGAACTGAGACCAAGACCCCCTCTTCCATGCTGAACTTGCCCCATGATATCACTAATTCGAAGGGCAGCCTTTGCATCTTCCACAGCTTTCTTTGCCGCCCACTTTCTTCCAGTTTTCAACACAGGTGCTGCCTCCCTTACGCATTTATCGCGTGACTCTACTAATGTCATTTCCAGTCTGACCTTGGCGCACTTAAACTCCTCGGTTAGAGCGGAGACTGGTAGCTGCAGTATTCCTTTACCATAAAGTCCCACTCTGCTGAGGCAGCGTGGAACTCCCAACCATTTCCTGATGTATGAACTGATTAAAGCTTCTAGCTTCTCTACTGTTGTCAAAGAAACCTCGTACACAGTCAGTGGTCACAGCAACCTCGGCAGTAGACCAAACTGAAAGCACCAGAGTTTTAGTTTGCCTGGTAGAGCGCAGCTGTCTATGCTCTTCAACCCTTCCACTGCTTGTGTCTAACTTCTCCCACACGAACTGTGTCCTTTAGATCCCCGTCGTACCATCTCCCAAGACTCTTCACTGGCTTCTCAGACACGGTACTGCCTCACCATTAATGAAGAATGTATTATCTACTACTTTGCCTTTAATTATAGCCTCTCAGCTGCCCTACGGCAGCTGAGAGGCAGTTCCTTGTGGCTGAGGCTCTCTCTCATAACCTGGAGCAAATCCTCCCCCATTACGTCCCACAAAGTTTTATAACATTCTGCTGGCAGTTCATCGATCCCTGGAGCCTTTCCACTGGAGCGACGGTCAGCTCCTGGTGGGTCAGCGGTGCATCCAGCTGAATCTGCTCTTCCTCTCTCTGACGCTGGGTAACCCCTGGAGCAGCTGCTCAGTGTCCTTTAGGTCGCACAGTTCTTTATTACACTGACTGCCCAGCCTGGCTCTAATAAAACTGTCCCTAGGCTGGGTTTAAAAAGCACTGCCACCCCTGTGCTAGTGCTGGCACCATGACTCATCAGACACAGCCCCCTCCACTCCGCTTGCCACACCTCCTCATTCTCCTGATTAGAGTGCATTTCTTGCAGAAACACCACCCCCGCCTGCTTCTGCTCTGAAAACTCTAAAAGCTGTGCCCTCTTAAAAGACTGTCTACAGCCGTTTAGATTAAAAGAAACAAAAGCACTTTTCCCTCATGGCTAAAAAGAGTAAAACCAACAGACTAAAACAAGTAATAAAAGCAGTTGCTAAAACACAGCCATTTTTAAACATGACATTTTGAAATAATATTTTTTGTAACTATTTTTTTTTAGTCTGTAATGTTTTGGCTGATCAAATTCTTCTAGTGTTGCTTTCCTTGTAATAACGTGAGCGGAGTGGAGAAATAACTTTAAATCAGAAAAGTAGTTTGCTATTTCTACCCCCTTCTCCCATTTGTTTCTTTCAAAAAATGATTTACCTGTTCAAGCGTGTATAATTTATTCCTGCTGGCAGGTTGGCTATCGGGGATGTCTGAGATAAGTGAGGAGTCCGAGAGCTCCCCTCCATCTCTTCCGCGCTGTCCTCTCGCTCATCCCCGGGTATCAGCTCCTCCACAGCTCCCTCCGGCTCCTCGGTACCAGTCTCTGCCACTTCGAGCGGCTGGGATTCAGCCAGTTGGGAGTCCTGCACCGCACCCGGCTCACCCCCCGCTCTGCTCTCCTCTTCCTTCACGCTGGGAGAGACTGGCGCCCCGGCTGGACCTTGCAGTCTCTCTGCCAGCACGGGCTCGGAGCTCTGCACCTGCTGCATCCTGCCATCCGGCAGCTCTGCAGCCTTCTGTTTAAGTCTTTTCTTTTTAATTACTTCTCTGAATGGTTCTTCACCATTCTCAGCAGTTGCTGTGTTTACCTCCGAGCCCATCAGTGACAGACTGCAGCTGGGTCTCTTTGTACAAGGCCGTGGTGTTGGTGGCTCTGCTCTGGTCTCCTGCCGCGGCTGGGTCGCCTCCTCAGTCTGTACAGGCTCTGGCTGCGGCTGTGATGCAGGAGCCGATTCTTCCTCCCGCTCACCTCCAACACCCACTACTTCCTCCCCGTCAGCATCACTCTGCTCCTGCCCTGTCTCGGCTCTAGCCTATCTTCTCGGGCAGGCTTTCCTCTGCTGTCTCTGTTCTCCTCAGTAAAAACATCTTATAGTACCAGAACTTACAAACACCACATAATTCATCCCTTCTACATTAAAATTCCAGGCTACATTTATAACTTGGTTTGGATCGTTTAACAACACAAAAGCTTGCCTCCTAAACGACAGGATGTGCTTAACACTGTTATTTTTGCAGCCCAGCGGGATTCTCTTAATTGGGGACACAAGTTTACTGTACCGAGACAAGTTTTTTTCTAATGACTCGTTTTTTAAAAACGGGGGCACATTAGAAATAACCACTTTTGTTACCGGGGTCACCAGGGGGGAAACATGAACAAATTTGCCTTTCACTGTAAAACCTTCCTCTACCAGCCTGTTTACCAGCATCACTTCCACTAAAAAAATTACCAGTGCTTTGTTCATTCTTGAAGCTGACCTAATATTTTCAAACCCCACAACCTCTCCCACTGCCAGCAGGCACTCCTCCACCAAAACCCTGGAGTCAGGCAGGCAACGGACCTCGTGTTGGCGGGTGAGAGCCCCCGGCCCTCCAAAATGAGACCCAAAACACACACCACTAACTTACGAACAAACACACACACACACAAACCACAAATAACAACAAAATAAATATCAAACACAAATAAAACAAAATAATACATACATTGTTATTATTGTTCAGATAATAGACTGTTCAGAGCAGGCTAGGGAAAAGCTTGAGGTTGCTTCGTCAAATTTCGATCCAGTTGCAGGTATCCTCGTTTAAGATTTTTATATATTACAATCATGAAATATTGACCTTACAAATCACCATTATCTGTTTGGTGTGTTATGAGATGAACTTGATCTACTGCATATTTCTGGCTATCCTACTCTGTATGAGGATTTGGAACATGAATGATCCAAGATACTTGTTCAATATCCTCCATGATATTGCTCCATGACGTAGCAGGTCCTAATCATTTGGCAGAGCACAGACACACCATTTTACCACAGATAGGAATGTGCCAATAAGCTCTTTGTTTTAGAAAACGTTCAGCACCGAAGCTCATTGAATTGTCACATTATTCTGAAACTGAGTTTAAAAATGGCTCAATGGCTCTTATTGTTCCTACATTTCTGAAATTCTCTGTATATACACAATGACAGCAAAAGCGTTTCAAGGCTCAGAAGAACTTGTACCATCACTTTTCTCTTTGTCAGCAGTTAAGATGATTATCACACTATCATTAGAAATCAAGATTACATTGTTTAAAAACAGCCTGCTGTGCTTTACATGGCAGAAAGGTAATATATGAAATGTTCTTTAGCAAGAAAAAATAACCCCCTGTTCTGAAACCTACAGAGCTTTTCTCATAAAATATGAGGACTGGTGTTCCGTTTTATCCAAATTAAATTTTATTAACAAACTGAAACTTGAATTCTCCTGAGCTGTATGGGCAATTGCTGCGGTGAGGGGAAGAAATGATTGGACATTCCAAATTGGGGAGTAAATCGGGGGTAAAATAACTGGGCACACTAAATAAAAAAAAATAAAAAAACGGTTTTGTTTTCCCTGTGCTATGCCTGTTGAGCCTGACATTTAGTTTAGAGGAGGGACAACCATGCGGACAGGTATATAGACACAAATTCACACAAAGCTCTGGTACAGCTTAACAAACAGCAGGATCGTCTTACATTTATACTAATCCCTTATCCCTTGGGTCCATCCACACAGTAGCCTCTTGAGACTACAGATCCAGTAGCATCTGTTCACTGAACAGCTCCGTTACGGGGTTGAAATCAAATAAGATAATGTCGTTAACAAGTAAGCTGCCATGATTTTAAAATTTTAAAAGAGAACAACATTTATTGTATTACTTTTCACATAACTATAGGCCACACTCAAGTAGATATTTCTACTGTCTGAGCAGCGTTCTTTTCTCCTGAGACATCACGGTGTAAATAGTGTAAATTAGAAAACTGATCATCAGTGCACTCCACATTTTAAAGGTCAGAAACAAAATGAGTTCTAATACAGTCTCAATCCAGGACAGGCCTGACCTGGCATTGAAATAGGAAATTGTATCTTACATGGCAGCAAGAGCGAACAGTATAGTTACTTTGGATAAATAAAAGAGTTCCACTAGGGATGTTTAGCGTTCCTTTGGCAAAGCTCTAATAGTTGTGATAGTTCCTGTCCTTGAATATTTTTCTTCTAAAGGACATTGATAGTAGGTTTAATACCGTGTTAGACTTTGGGGGCTTACCTAACTTCTGCAAAGGAGTTACTAAGGTGTTTGTTCAAATGATCTAAAGACTGGCAGATCTGATCTGAACAGATCTGCACATTTTAGTCCAAAGGACCCTTCCTGTATTTTTGCCATTTCAAGTTTATAAAATGTCCATGAAACAGGTCCAGAATTACTTATTCTAATAGTGGCAATACCACACATTTTAATAAAACACATGAGTGAAATACCTTGGATTACATCCCTTGTATGCCCTGCTCACCTCGGGGGGGAAAAAAATCTGTGCAAGTCAAAGCCACATTTTGCAATACCTCATACTTCTGCAATAAACAGTGGCTGTCCAGCAAAGCACAGCGCTCTGACGAACTCATTAACACAGTCATTCTGCGCTCTCTTTTTATTGAAGCGTGTGTAAAAGCTGTATAAATGGATTGCTTGTCTGTCAGTTAAGTTATTGTTTTAGTTTAATGTGTCACTTATTTTTCAGTATGTTCTTTTATTGTCAGCATGAACATGTACCTCAATGCAGCAGGATTTGCAGCGCTATGTATCCTCTGCCTCATCTGACCCACTTCTGCTATTTTTGCTTTTTGTATACTTCGAAACATTCGTTTTCTTTTGAATATTCATAAACTGATTTAAGTTTTCTCCCCATTTCTCATCCACTAAAAATATTATATTTTCGTGTAAGTATTTCAATTTAGTTTTTGGTCAAGCTAGTAGTTACTACGCCCAGCAATTGCCAGAATAATGAGACTCTGATTGGCTAACGTAATCAGGTGATAGTGTGTTTGTGAAGTGACAGAGAACCACAGTTGAATGTTATTTGATCCTCTGACGTCTAAACATCTGCTGTATCCTAGGATACAGTGTAGGGCTGCTTATTACAATGTCGGAGTCAAAATAAAACAGCATTTTAATCAAATTATTGTGTATTTCCTAGAAAATAGTACCAGGATAATATTGAATAATAGACAAGAATCAGGTATAAAAGTAAAAACGGACGTCCACTTAAAAAAAAAAAACCCTGTAATTTTTTGGTAGAATTTGGAATAAACGGAAACGCAGAACACTAATTATAAGATATGCCGCAATATCATAAAGGTATACTTTCTGTTTGTTCCCTGTGCCAGGAAATAGAAAATACAATTTTAGTACCCTGGAAGTAACTAGAAATTTATATTTCTGTCCTAAAACATAAAGTTGTATGAATAAAACATAAACAGCAATTTATCTGATTGACATATTCATCCCACTTTAAGCTTGACATGCCAAAACTTGTATTTGTCTTTTGCATGTGTCAGTTTGTTTAGAGAAAATATAGCAGATAGTCAATAGAATATTGTAGTTGAATGTATTAGTTTTTAAGCTAAAGATAATTGGTAACACTTTAGTTTATGTATCTGATATAAGTAATTATAAACAATCTATAAACATGTTATTAATTATGCTATTAACAATTATAGAATATGATTAGAAATAATAAGAGTATTATTATACACTTTTGTCATTGTTTTTTGCGCTATTGTTAATAATCGCTTTTTATTTATTTTTTTTATTTATTTTAACAAAACCAGCATTACAGCATTACAGGAGTCCACATATAAAAATAAATTAAAAAAAGGCATTAGATTCACATTTTTTACCAAAAAAAAAAAAACTGTATCCTAAGTGAAAATAAATACTAATTTTGAAAAAAAGGAAATGCAGATTAGACAGTAATTAAATGGCACACACATACATATAGGAATATTATTATACATCCACATACTGTATATGCATAAAAAGGTAGATGTTTGAGAAACGGGTTCAGAATTTTAAGTTGCTAACTTCCTAGTATAATTTTTTCAAAGAGGCCCCATGTATTTAAAAAACTTTGAGCGAGCCTTTTGCATTTGCTAAGACTCGTTTTGTTTGTTCATGTGTTTTTGTTCTGTTTAATGTTTAGGGTTTTGTTTTATTAAGTATTGTTATTAAACTTGCCTTCTCTGCCTCCGAGTTTCTTCCAGGTTGTAGCAACCTGGCCAGTGAAATCATCCTTGTCACAGACCCGTATACAGCATAAGACCATTACTACCCAATTTAGAAGGTTTAATATATTATAACAGCACAAATTCTTCAACATAACTGCCACATAGATCACTGTATATTACAAGGATAACAGCTTATCTGGTATCTCATTTTAAGCAAAGCATCTAAACATAAGTGATGTATCCGTGATTTTATACCAGAACCTTCTGTCTCCTAATCCTCAGCTTGAACCACAGAGCCACACTGCATATTCCTTGTCCTTGGCTTTGCAAACCTCATGCAACACATCTCATCAGCATTGCAAGGTACAATTTCCTTGAAAAGACCATGATTTATTGAGTGTATACTTAAACTGCATTCATAAGTCACCAAATGCATATGATTTTGTTGTTTGTGCATTTTGTTTATAGTTTAATATTGTATCTGAGCATGCCACGCCATCCAGAAAGTGAAATACCTAATTGATATGGAATGTACACTGTATTTATCATTACATTATAAACCCAGTGTGTCTTACAGACATACTTGGTTCAATGTAGCTGTTATGCTACATTGAACCAATGTAGCATAACGGCAGCAGTGTGGAGTAGTGGTTAGGGTTCTGGACTCTTGACCGGAGGGTTGTGGGTTCAATCCCCAGTGGGGGACACTGCTGTTGTACCCTTGAGCAAGGTACTTTACCTAGATTGCTCCAGTAAAAACCCAACTGTATAAATGGGTAATTGTATGTAAAATAATGTGATATCTGTATAATGTGAAATAATGTATAATGTGATATCTTGTAACAATTGTAAGTCGCCCTGGATAAGGGCGTCTGCTAAGAAATAAATAATAATAATAATAATAATATGCAGTACACCCTCACTATAACAAACCTGTTAGGGTCCAAGCCTTTTGTTTGTTATATTGAGGGGTTTGTTATAGCGAAAGGACAATCAAAATTTACGATAAACTGTTGGAGTAAGTTAATGAGATGAGATTGTGAATAAAAGAAGAATTACATGTACCTGTTCGTCTCATGTATGCAGTATTCTGCCTTTACTTTGTCCTATTCATTAAAGAATTAAAATGCAGTACAAAAGGCAAAAATCACGAAAAGCTTAACTTTTATTCAAAATCAATCTAACATGAATCGTTTCAAAGTGCACCAAATCTTAATCCAAAGTCTGTCCTTAAAATGTCTTTCAGCACAAGTTTTCCAGTATACAGCATGAATTGCCATAATTCAGTGGCCTTCCGCCGATCAATCTCTTCTAAAGATCTTGGCTTTCATGCAGAGACGTTCGGGATAGAATTTCGAAGCTCCATTAGCCTTGTGTTCACTTGAACAATCTGTTGTGCAGACATTCTAATGGTTTTGGGTCTACTCTTCCAGAGCAGAATCACCTGTTTTTGAACTCCGAGGCATCCCAGGTGCATGTAGTCCAGAGGAAAACGCTTTATTACGTCTATCTATAGACTGCAAAAGGGAGACACTCCATGGTGGTGTTCTTCCTGAGCCTGATCTCTGAATGACTGATCAGTCCAACAAACAAAGTTGATGCCTTGGTAAGTGTGGCGGAGTGTCCCGCCCCTATGTATTATTATTTGTATTTTTGTTTGTGGCGCGAATAAAAGCGCCGTGTCTTTTATTACTTATATTTAAAAACCCTGTGAGGATGCATGGCTGATCAGCTACTGATTATTTAAGTAGCCGACAGTCATGCATCCTTACCAAACGCGTGCAGACTCTGGCCGAGGGGTAATAAGATAATTAACAACTAGTTAACCCCTCGGCCAGAGTATAAGAAGCTGCAGCTGTCCGTTCTGTGGGGGTTGAGTGTACAGAGGAGAGTACGGACAGCGGAGAGAGGAGAGAGCAAGGAGACAATACAATTGCTAAAACGTGCTGGATTAGCCAGCACGACACTTACTTGTTTGTCTGTTTATTTGTTTGGCCCTCGTGCCCTTTGGTTTCTGTTTTCTGTTTTGTTTAAATCTTTTGTTTGTTTATTTATTAAATACGCTGAATGCAGTTGCATTCAGCTTCACCCGCCCATCCATTGTTTTGGTTTCAGTTCCTTCCTGGTCCGTGACGTCACCACACTTTTTTTTTGTTGTTTATTTAGCAGATGCCTTTATCCAAGGCAACTTACAGAGACTAGGGTGTGTGAACTATGCATCAGCTGCAGAGTCACTTACAATTACGTCTCACCCGAAAAACGGAGCACAAGGAGGTTAAGCGACTTGCTCAGGGTCACACAATGAGTCAGTGGCTGAGGTGGGATTTGAACCGGGGACCTCCTGGTTACAAGCCTGTTTCTTTAACCACTGGACCACACAGCCACCACACCTCACCACTGCGAGCCATCCTGTCACATAAGTCATTCTTCCAAACCACACACCTTTCTGTTCATATCTGTCACAGCCAAAGTAGCCAGAATACAACTTGGTGAACTTTGACAATGACCTAGCAGGTGCATCACAAACAATACATCTCAGTTTCATTGGCAGTGTCTTGCCATCATACTCTAAACCATGTTTCATTAGTTGGTCCAAGTTTCTGACAATGTCCTGTAAAAAGTCTAAGTTGTTTGGTTTTGTATTGTCGCGTTTCAGATGAATTGCACACAAGATTGGCTATGTTGACTTTTGGGTGCTTTTAAATAGATACAGGCATCTATGTTGAAAGATATTTTCAGAACATCCACGTTTTTTCTGGTTTCTGATGGTTATTTCTCAAAGTTCTTCACCAATTCTTCTTTCACACCAAAGTATACATATTGTATTCCTGATTTGATCTCTATTGGTACATTTGTTGCAGTTTTCAGCAATGTTCTAGCTGTGGTGGGCAAACTGCCAGGTGGGCAAACTGTCAATTTAAGGTGACGATCAACTGCATTGTGCTTAACCTGGAATTCATAAGCCCAGGAAGCTCGGCCTTCTGCCAGTGATACATCACAGTTTTGCTCTATATCGTCTGAATCTGAATGTGATGACAGGGTCATATGTTCATCAATCAAATCCCAGCTCCATTCTTCATTCTCACTATCACTGTCTGGTTATTTGTTGCGTTGGGAGCTACTACCGCTGCCTGGGTTTTCAATACTGACTTCACGGTGGTGACTGTCAGACACTGTAAGGCTTGAGTCGAAGATGTTACCAGTAGAATGAGTAGTAGTTTGATCACTGTCACTATCATCATCACTGTATACTTGTAGATCTTTGGAAACCTGTCCTGCAGAGGAGATTGATCGCTTTGCCTTTTTTCACTTTCTGTTGTAGTCATACTGCCTTTTCTTGCCCTCTTCCATTCTGTAATTAACAAATCATTTTAACTGTATATAAAAACATGCAATAAAATGAATGGGTTATTACTACCAAATTGTATATATAACATGCATTCAATTAATGTCATACATGCATAACACTGTACTCACTGTAGTGTAATTATAGCATAATTACAGTGTGTGTGTGTGTGAGAGAAGGGAGAGTATTAAAATCTGCATACCTCTGGCACGGAGCTTATAGCATGGGCCTGTCCAATGAGTTCAGTAGAATTTTAAAAGCAGCTGAAAATTGAGTTTGTATAACCTCTGACACAGCTCCAGTTGCTGGTTGGACAATAAACAAAAAGACCTTCATTATAAGCATGTACTCAATATAGCTGCACAATAAATGCATTACACATTTATTTTTATGAAGAAAAAAAACACCATGCTTGTAATGACAAATTCAAATAAATCTGCACATTGCGTGTATTTGTTTCCCCCTAAATACGTGATATAAGCCACCAATATGAATATCACTTTAGTTAAATTATATTGTATGTAAAAAAAATATATATATCTGAGAGACAAACTTAATATTACTACTGCATTCAAGTAGTAATTTTAATCATTTGTCTTTTACTCTATATGAAACTGACAATAAAATACAACAAATAATTTGCGATAAATTTAAATTCAAATAAAAAGTTAAGACAATGGGTGTACATATATGACTGTGACAGGCTAGCTCTAGGGGTTACGTCAGGCCAGAAAGAAACACACACACAGGCAGTACTCGGTTGAGTAAAACTGAGACACTGCTGCGCTCAGTCCGTTTAATGATACACAGAAAATAAAATGCTGAACAAAACACAGGACATGGCACTTGAGGCCAAAATAAATAGACAAACAAAACGGATTACTAATTACTAATTAATTATTCACTTGAATCCCAGAACGTGAACTAATTCTGTGCAACCCCGTGCTCACATATTAAATACTTTAAATGCACGTGCCTAAATACAATTATACATATATATATATATATATATATATATATATATATATATATATATATATATATATATATATATATATTTAATTGAGGTCCAATGAAACACGGCTGGCATATATTTTACCATGAATACTGAATATTTCCAAACGAAATACAAACTTTTACTTTATGATTATTTATACACATGTTACTTAATAATTAATAATTACTTTAATAAATATAGGCTACGTCATTTACATTTCAGAATTTGTATATTTGATTGTTATGTGACATTTTGTTCTTTTGTAATAGTCAAATACATCTGCATGTGTTTTTCTTTTAAACATTTCAATATTTCAATATTAAAGTTAATAATAAGTCACAGCGCATACAGTTTATTTTAAAGATGTTGTGCATCTTTGAAATCATTGTTCATTAATGTGATATATAAGCCTTAAGAAAAAATAAATAATGCTAATAATACCAAATTTGTGATCAAAGCTTTGAGTATAGAGCCCACAATCACCAAAGAATGAGCTTTTCCATCCCCTCCAAATACACATTTTCTTCTTCGAAAAGCTGCAGGGGGTGATTATGCTGAAAATAAATCTTCATTCCCACACATTGTGATCACCCCTCATAAATAGACAGATTTATATATTTTTTTATTGTTGTTGTTATATCATTAGCATTTAATAAACCGGTAGCATAAATAAATAGATAATTAAATACATAATTAATTATTTATTTTATTTTATTTTCATTTTGGCACAAAATCCTCCATACTAATACAGTACAGTGCTAATTTTACCTGTTATACCACCACCCACCTGGTCCGCTATCCGCCATATTCCTTGGCCAAACAAACGTGTATGCAAGCGATGCAATGAAGGAAATACACCGTCTATGTAAAACGTTTTTGCAACATTGCTACAATGTTATTTCTGACATTACCTTATTACAACTTTCCAGCAATGTTGTGAAAACTTTATCTGTTTGCTGGGTATTGGCTTAAATACATGTTCCTAAACACAGAAATGATGCTAGGAAATTATACCATAAAGACGCATGTCATGCTCCACCTGGTCTGAGACATGTGTTAATATTGATGCCGGTAAAGGTCATTTAACGGCACATTACAGATTTATGAATCAGACGAATAATATGCTAATGGCACGTTATTCTAACGTAGCGATTATGTTTTTCGACGGTAAATTGCGTTCATGCATCACCCGATGAAATACTGTCGTGTTAAACACTATTACTTGCACCATAAAAGAGACGGCAAGTTTATGAATATGGGCCTTAGACTCCTCCTAGATTTCGACACTGAGCATCAACAAATGCCAGAGTAGTGTTATTTTCAGGTACATGAATAAAAAGTGGTACCTCACGCATGCCTAAACAACTTCTAAACAACTCTCACTTAGAAAGCACAGAGGTGCCCATTAAAATCTGGTACATGATGCTGTTTTTGGTCTTTTTCATCTTTTTTAATTGAAATTATCATATTTTTCCACCATTAAGAAAACAGTATGTACATATTTTTACTTTTGCGGTGGACTTCTCATTTTGTCTTGTATATATATTTTTTTCTGCTTTTCCCCTTCCTCTATTTTTTTTTTTAATCTAAAACCCAAAGATAATTAATTATACTGGACTTTAATTCCCTGGCCAGATTAATCTGCTTTACGTTTGTGAATCTGAAATTCATAAAAATGTAAGGCTGTATTAAAGAGTTAATACTATTGTATTTGTTTTTCAGGCTAATATCCTGTTATATTTTCTTTTGTTTTATTGGTAATCTACTATTTGTTCTAAAATCTTTGCTTATTTTATTTTGACTAATTTAAGATTAGGTCGGACCTTAGTATTTTGACCATTCAGAAACAGGGTGCAGGTCTAGTGGCTAGTGCATTGCTATTAGTATCTGTGTTCTGGTGGTGGTGCATCAACTTCATTGATAAATCCTTTAAGAAATCAATTTAGTGTTATGTTTTTCTAATAACATTATTCTGGTAGGACAATTCCTACCTGGTGCCCGAATAAATCAGAATTTTTTTGGTAGGCACCATCACAAAATGTAGGTCAGAATAATGTACCCTACAAAATACATGTGGGTTACCTTTAATAAAGATACTTCTTTCAGGTTAAATACCTTTTTGATCTTGTTGGAAAGTTGTTATCTTGTGAGACGGTACAAGATATGAATATATGAGGGCATGTTTAAAACCCAGGTGCACAAGGCAACTGCAACAGGTTCTCTGAGGATGATTTTCCAGCAAGCTACTTAAAACAATGTTAACGACAGTTAATATAACCCTGTAAATGTAAACATTTTAGAAATCATCTTACTGTCAATATCATTTGCTATACGCATTTATATATGATTGGGTTTAACAGCTTTGTTTCTGAAAAAGAAAAAAAAAAATCAGCTACAGGTTTTATTTTTCCCAGCTGAAATCTATAATTTATCATTGCACTGAAGTCTTTTCTTTGATATTTTATCAATAATGTAATGGTATCTGGCTGTAGTGTAAAATGCTTGAACAAACCTAGAACAATGTGAAGCTGACATTTTACTGTTGCACAGCAGGAGATGTAGCATTCTTTTTACACAGAAGCTAAAAACTAAGTCTTTATAGTTTAAACATTGTGCAAATGAGAAGACTGTTTTGTTTTTTCATCCCATGATATTTATTATTTGTTCAAACTAAACTAAACCAACATCATCATTAAATACTTACTGTAGGGCATGCCATCTGGTGCACAGCATTGGTGGAGCAGATCCTTGACCGACTGTGTCTGTAGGTTTGCACGTTTATGTCACGTCTCAACTGTGCCAGGTACTGTTTCCTTCTCCCTTGTGGTAAAGAGATAGATTGCTGCCTTGAAGGGAGGGAATGTTAGAACCTTGGGTCTGCAGCCAAAGCCACTTACTGCTGCAGTGTAAGAAGACTTGGCAGCTTGCTATTCTGTGAAAGCCTGCAGCTACCAGCCAATAGCTGTTGAGATGTGTCGTCTTGAGAAAGTGATTAGAGTTTACAAAGGGACATAGTATTTTAAAGGTAAATAGAATATATATTGTTACTTGGTTGTCCAAAGGGAAGATGCCCAGTTACATAAGAACATAAGAAAGTTTACAAACGAGAGGAGGCCATTCGGCCCATCTTGCTTATTTGGTTGTTAGTAGCTTATTGATACCAGAATCTCATCAAGCAGCTTCTTGAAGGATCCCAGTGTGTCAGCTTCAACAACATTACTGGGGAGTTGGTTCCAGACTCCCACAATTCTCTTTATCTAATCTCCATTTGTGACCCCTGGTCCTTGTTTCATTTTTCAGGTCGAAAAAGTCCCTTGGGTCGACATTGTCAATACCTTTTAGAATTCTTGAATCAGATCGCTACATATTCTTCTTTGTTCAAGATTGAATAGATTCAATTATTTTAGCCTGTCTGCATATGACATGCCTTTTAAACCTGGAATAATTCTGGTCACTCTTCTTTGCACTCTTTCTTTTTGTAGCAAGGTGACCAGAACTGAACACAATATTTTAGATGAGGTCTTACTAATGCATTGTACAGTTTTAACATTACTTCCCTTGATTTAAATTCAACACTTTTCACTATATATCCGAGCATTTTGTTGTATGTTGACATTCAGTTATTACTGTTTTCCAGGGCTTTGTCAGTTTGGGGTGAACAAGCTTACTGCTTCTCAGCCTGTATTAAAAAATGGAAGATTTTCTTTTAATGCCATTCCATACAATCGCTAGATAGCCCAAAAACAAAGGGGCCTGCCCTTTTAGCACTAAATCCTTTTTTTGTCATCACTTTTATTAATCTATAAATAACAAAATAAAAGTACATTTTTATGATCTTTTCTTCACCAGTGAATATATAAAAACAGCTATAATGCAGCTGAAGGTATTCCAGTGTAAAGCTATCCAGGTAATATATCCTAGTCTGATAGGCACTTACTGTTATTCTTCAAATGCAACATTAAGGTTAAGCAGGGTTGCATGATTGAGAAATTACTGCTGTCATGAGGCCTAGATGCAGAATCAATCGCCGAAAAATAATTACTGTGTAAATTACCACTTCAGACAAACCACTTCAGTGTTAGATTTTCCCCCTCCATTCTCTAATACAGTCATCTCCCACATTACAATCAACATCTCTCACTGTCTCCCCTGCACCTCTGACAGATTTCAACCTAGCCTGCCTTAGTTGTCTTCGAAAACTTTAACTGTCAGGAAAACAAATCCCTGCAGATATTAACATTTTATCATTTCCTATTTGAGACAAAATGAGAGCTGGGTTTAATTTGTAAAGAACCCAATGTGTTTGAATGATAGATTAATTTGAGTGTGTCATTTGTTGAAATTTTGACAGGTGGTTAAAAGACTCAACATTAAATTATAAAACTTAATTCCATCAGTAGTTTGTCATTAGAACAACAAATGTTTTGAAATTCACATGAAAACAAAAATGCAGTGAAACATAAACTGTCTTGGAATTTCATAAAAATAGAGTTTATCTATGTACAGCAGCACTGTAAAGATGTGATCTCTTATGGCAATTGTTTTCATGTTTTTATCTTGACAGGCAACTTATTAAAGACCCAGCCTGGTGAGAAGGGGACATATATTCATGACTTGAATGATCACTTTGTCTTCCAACACAAGACGGCTGGCTGGACAGCATGACAGACTGCTGTGCCAATCGATTGGGTACCCATTATCTCTCAGGATGGCAAGCCCAGGAAGTAGTTACTTCTGGTCCTATTAGTCAAGATATGTTCTTCGGCTGTACCAGCTATCTCACTGTGTACAGCGGCGGCAGGCCTTTCTAAAAGGAAGATTTTCCAACAGAAAGGATTAACATGTGTTGATACAGCAACATACGATGTAATAGGCTACTTGATGCAAGAGCTTGTACTTGCATAAAGTTCAGTTAATGGCTGCTTTTACAACAGAACAAAATAGCCATACCTTTGTCTCGTTGCCAAACCTTTCTCCTCCTATAATTTTATTTATTTTTATTTTTTTTTTAAAGTAATTTTAATGCAGTATTTCTACAGATAAATTAATCCAGTATAACAACTACGTCAAATATGAAGCAGGTTATACATTGATAGTCTACTGGTTATTTAAAAAATGCAATAACAGTAACAAGACTACGACGACTACGACTAATAGGTAGAACCTTGGTGTATTTCGGGGGGCTGGAGCCGGGACTCCTCCCTTGAGTCATCCCGCTAAAATATCTGTCAGTCAACCTTTAATTACCTGTCAGTCACCCTATTTAAACTGTAGCCAGCTTTCTAATTCTTGTCTTGCTTTTCAGTTTGCGGTTACTACGCAGACCTGCAGACCCAATCTTAAAACAAACCTTTTGTTTTCAATTGGTTTTAAATGACTACTCAGCTGAGGCAGCTTTCGTTTTCATGTGACTCATGAATTTCTCTCTCCTTTTGGCTGTCTTTCTTCAACAAATAATCCACTAATTTTCAAACAAATCCGCCATCCTGTTTCTCCTCCATCTGACAATGCTGCTGCTTCAACCTCTGCTTATCCAGCTGTGCCCGCTGCCATTCCTCTTCGCCTCTCTAAACGCATCAAACCTGATTATCCAGCACAACTTTTTTTACAAGGATCGACAAACTTCTGAAAGCTCTTTTCAAAAAAGGATTGCCCATTGAAGCAAAGAGCGATCGGGCTGCTTTATTTCATACTGCAATTCCATATAGGCCGAGCCTGTTTTCCCCCCTCAAAAGTCACGGCACAGATCCAAACTTGTCAGTTCATGCTCTGCCTCTGCAGTACAAGCTTCACTCACTTCTGTTTCAGCATCTACAACCCCTCAGTTTTCATTTTCATCTGATCCTTCCTCTGATTTACGTTATCAGATTTTTAATGATATCAACCAACTCATTCATCCTCTATCCACCTCCATTTCTACAGTATCTGATCGCATTGATACGCTTAATAACAGAATCACTTGCTTGGAACCGGCTGCCATTACATCTTCATCAGTAGCACCAGCAGCAGCGCTCGTCTCTCCTGCTGTTCTAGCCACGTCCACACCTGTTCTCAAGCTGCCAATCTTCACTCTAGCGACCGCCTCTGGTTCAAGAACCTCCTCTC
Source organism: Acipenser ruthenus (assembly GCF_902713425.1). NCBI lineage: Eukaryota > Metazoa > Chordata > Actinopteri > Acipenseriformes > Acipenseridae > Acipenser > Acipenser ruthenus. Next base: position 100,673,658 of record NC_081190.1, on the reverse strand, counting down.
CTTCAGCTGTTCATTGCCACTCTCTCTCTCCTCAACTGAAACGCAATATTATTGAAGGTCAAGACGTTAACTTGATCCCTATTCTTATTGCAACCTCAGAATTTCTGGATAACAGGGTAGTTGACTGTGGAGATCTAAACTCTAAAATCTCGGGATCCTCGGCTGTGTAAAACTTACTCTTGCATTTTCTGTTTTTCGCGATGTCCTTTGTGAAGTTTACGCTCTCTGACGACAATAACTCGACTCATATTTATTTAACATTGTTGATCTCGGTTAGATATGGCTGTACCATTTTTTTTTTTTGAGTATCATAAGGCTTTTTCAGCCAAAGCAGCTTCTCGGTTGTGGCAACCACCACACAATGTGCTGCAAGAAACGCAACATCTGCGCATTCTTAAATGAATGACAGTAAGCCTGGGCAGGCAATCTAGTTCACTGTCAAGGCATCTTTTTTAGCTCCATATACTTGTTGTTGTTGCCCAGTTTTTTAAAACTCCTTTGGCATCTGGTATAATTCATTTTTTGGTACCCTTTTATATTAGGGTTATTACGGTAATTTTCTGACTATGCATGGGTGTATGTGGGCCCCGTCTGCTATCCGTAGCTGGGGGCGGAGCTTCCTTTGTTTGGGCGCTCGTTATTGGTAAGGTATAAAAGCACAAAAAAGCCAGGTATGGTGACTGGCTGTTCCTTCTATGGGTGAAGAAAGAAAACGTACTTAGTTTCCAAAACCTTATGAAAGTGTTAGTCTGTGTTTTGCATGCAGCTATTTTTGTGTTTAGTGCACACATTTATTTCTTTCCCCCCTACGGTTTCAGTATGTGTTGGGACTAAGAATAGCGCTACAAACATACAGTTATACTAACACACAGCTCTTTTGTTTTTGAAAAGTTTCACGTGCAGTTCTAACCACCCCTCGGTTTGACTTATTTTGCTACTTTGGATCACTGTTAAATTGCTACGTACCAAGAACAAGTTTCAACCTTATGTTCTAATATAAATCAAACGATACCCAGCGAGTTTCTCATTCTCACAAATGGTTAATATGATTAAAATGTTTCTTACCTAAGATGTCTTGACTGAAAGCAACCGGTTAGAGAAAAATCCTTTGCAACAAATCCAACAAAGTGGGAACACCAACCAATTCAACTTTAACAATGTAAATGCTTGTTCCTCAGTTTGTTTTTGACAATTGTTGTATTGGAGGGGGGAGGGAGGTGGAAGTAAGCAAGAGGAGGCTGAGATTTTGGGATTGGGGGTAGGTAGGCAGCGGAATCTGCGAGCGAGAGGGAGTACAGATGTTAATTGTGGCTTGAGTTTTCTGATATGTAGTGTGCTTCCTCTGGCTCTCTTCTTTATCACCTTAAATTTGTGTAACCATGCTCCCATCTCTGTTTATTTTGCTGCATTTTTGTCATTACTATGCTGCTGTCCTATTGTTATAAGATGAGTGCTGAGTCAGGGACCCTTCTCCATGTCATATTTTCTTGCTTTCTGAGTGCTACGTTTTTTACTCGCTCATTCTCCCTGATCTTTAGCTCTATTTTTTGACCAAGGGTAGTGTCATCATTAATTCCTGAAATTTGCGAGGGACCAAACATACAATATGAACCTTTTAAGAAAAAAAGGTTGATATTGTATGTTTGCAGGAAGCACATTTGGTTTCAAGTGTTGTTTCTTCTTTTCAAAATAAACATTACAAAGTAATTGCATAAGTATCCTGTAATATTTTGCTGTTTGTGATGTCCACAGAGATCCAATATTAATCTCAGACCACGCCCGTGTCATACACTTACAATTTTCTTTTGGAAAGATCTATGGCTCAGCTACACTTAACCACCGCTAATACGATGGCAGCACGGGACACTGCTGCCAATTAGAGGCACAATTGTTTGAGTAAGATCAAGTGCATATTACGGCATTTCCCCCTAGGATAACTTTCATTCAATTAATTAAGGTATATTCTTTATTTAATATTTTAGTTTTAATAGTTTATTGTATTTTGTTGTAATATTCTTGTTTTTGTCTTGATATTATGTTGTATTTCTGTATTGTTGTGATATATATATATATATATATATATATATATATATATATATATATATATATATATATATAAATATATATATTATCTGTATTATCTCCCCCATTTCCCTCTTCCCAAGGGGTGGGGAAAAGAAAGAAAACTTAATAAAATAATTGTTCACAAAAAAAATGTTTGATGCGCAGCTCACTGCACTTACTCACGCATGCCTAAACAATGCCTAAACAATGCCTAAACAACTTCCGCTAAGAAAGTAGGGAAGCACCCATTCAAATCTGGTACGCTATGCTGTTTTCAGGCTTTTACATTCTTTTTAATTGAATTTATCATATTTTTCAGTCTTTTAGATCGTTATAATTTTATCCACCATTAAGAAAATGGTATGTGAATCTTTATCATATGCAATACGGTGGGTCTTGTACATTTTTTTTTACTTGTGCAGCTTTGCGATGGACTTCTCATTTTGTCTTGTTCACCATGAATTTAAGAGAAATTGATTGTCTGTTTCCAGTATATGTTTGCAAAAAAAAGTATAATTTAATGGTAATGTGCCTCTGTTTGACAGAAGGGAAACACCCATCAGACGCAACTGATTGCACATGTACCAAAATCTGACAGCATACCACTTTTAATATGACAACATATTGCTTTCTGACATTACACAGGTCAAGTTTTGGTACGCATACCACATTCTGACAATGTACCACTTTCTAACACTACACCGGCCCTGATTGCATCCATTGCAACATGAATGGTGAACAAAATGGGTAAAATAAAAATAAAAACTGATTATTCAAATCAGTTTGTAATCAATTATTTTGTTACTGTTTACAAAGGTAATAAACATATAAAAACCATAACAAACCAATAATGTGAAAATGATGACATCAGTACTTTTAATAAAAATAAAATAAAAGATCTGTACTGTTTTGTTTTAAAAGGAGTGCTGAGACTGGATCTCAGTTTCTTCACAACAAAATCAGACCTGAAGAAAGCAGCAGTTATATCATTAACTTTTAATGGTGGTTGGTCTCAAAAGACATGGCTCATTTACCTCTGTTGGGAAGTGTTATGTTACTGTGCTTCAAGTGCTGCTTCTGTTTGATCAGTTCCTCTCTTGGAAAATGTGTTGTGTTAAAGGGGTTATAGCTATGAAATAATTCTAGAAGTCTTACCTGTTGTGTATTTTCATTCGCCATATAGATCTCATACTCTATGTGCAGTTTTGAAAGACATGGCAAAAACATATAATGAACAAAAATGAATATCTGGTACCATACTATGTTAAAGAAAGTTCTCAGTTACATCACTTACTTTCAGGTAGTCTGGTATAGTATCTCTTCCTAGGTCACTTTACCACAGCAGTGTCTCCGGGGTCAAAGCATATTACTATCTGCAAAGAAGGCTTTGAAATGATGGGAACAATTTAAATACCCAAGCAAAATGAAAGAAAAGTGCAAGACTGTCTGAAAGAAACTTACTTACTTTTTAAAGAAAATACATTTGCTATAACAGGTTTCTTTTAACACTGCGCAGAGCAAAGTGCACGAAAGGTAACAGTTATGGAATTATTTAATTAACTAAAACCCCTTTACCAAAGTTGCATTATTAAAGCTTTAGTGAACTATGAAGTGTATTCAATTAAAAAATACAAAACCACTTCATGACCACCCATATTTCCCTGTTCTATGGCACACTTCAATGCCCAAATCCTTAATAATATTGTATAAGTCTTTAACTCAAAACAAAGAAAAGTCTCCCTAACAAAGAGAAAAAAAAATACCTGCAGCAGCAGCAATTGGAATACATCAGACCACAACAGGATCCAGTAAATGCAAGCAACTAGAACTGTAGAGAAGAATAATTATTTTGAGGGAAAGTGCTTCGTGTGACTAATGGCGTGTGAATAAAAATGTTGAAATAATTATGATTGCATTTAAAAACAAAAGATTTGCAACCGTGTAAAAATGCAGGATCCAGCAACAGTTGCTTTTTTTAATAGTACAGTGCATTCAAATGACAAAACAGATAATAAAAAATATGTATCAAATGACAAGAAGCATTCATAAGAAAGAGTGCCACCCACTCATGTCATCTTTAATGTCAAAATCCCCAGCAGAACAAAAATGTTTATAAATGATTTGAATATCTGATTAGCTTGAGTCATGTAGTAATCCTTTAATATATGCTTTTATTGACAAACAGCAATAAAGAAAATGCATTTGCTGCTAATGTTTGAATGTAACTAAAAGACAAATTCTATTAAGTTACAATAGCTTTCATTTTTCAGTCTTTTGATCTTGCATTTAAAAACAATATGAACTGGAACATTAGTATTTTTTCTAATCTACACAACTATATTCTAAAAGGCTTTCTTTATGAATAGACACCAGCACTGTTTGTTTTTTTTTCTTAGATCTCTGTCTCTTTAAATCGATCTATACTGTTGTTATTATTAATATTGATGTCGACTAACTTTAGTTGTGTCTGACGTATTTGGACCTAATTTGATATTTAGCTTGAATTAAACACAGATTCATACCAGTAAATCATTGGTGTTAAACAGTGGTACCATTCCATTGTGATTTCCAATGACCTGTCAGAAAATAAAAAATAAAATAAGGAAATTTATTAATAACTTGTTTACTGATAGGTGCTAAAGATTACATAACAATTGGAGAATAAGGTAACACTTTATAGTTTGACTTTTGGACTACATCAGATACAAGACTAATTTTCAAATACATTAGGTTTTTTGACCATGGTCTTGAAAATCACTTTTGTGTAATCATTATTCATAGAGACAGAAACTATAGGTTTAAATGACTAACACCTCAATTTCTATATACTGTGTACTTTATGTTTAATGATAATGTAATGTACACGTTTAAAAACCATAAACACATTAGTGTGTTAAATAGGCCAATAAGTGTATATTTAGTAAGGCTAAATTAATATTTAACTAAATACATATTAAATCAGTTAGAACACATTTAGAAACAGTGTGTGTATATATATATATATATATATATATATATATATATATATATATATATATATATATATATATATATTATATATATATATATATATATATATATATATACAGCTCTAGAAAAAATTAAGAGACCACTGCAAAATTATCAGTTTCTCTGGTTTTACTATGTATAGGTATGTGTTTGGGTAAAATGAACATTTTTGTTTTATTCTATAAACTACTGACAACATTTCTGCCAAATTCCAAATATAAATATTGTCATTTAGAGCATTTATTTGCAGAAAATGACAACTGGTCAAAATAACAAAAAAGATGCAGTGTTGTCAGACCTTGAATAATGCAAAGAAAATAAGTTCATATTCATTTTTAAACAACCCAATACTAATGTTTTAACTTAGGAAGAGTTCAGAAATCAATATTTGGTGGAATAACCCTGATTTTCAAGCACAGCTTTCATGCGTCTTGGCATGCTCTCCACCAGTCTTTCACATTGATGTTGGGTGACTTTATGCCACTCCTGGCGCAAAAATTCAAGCAGCTCGGCTTTGTTTGATGGCTTGTGACCATCCATCTTCCTCTTGATCACATTCCAGAGGTTTTCAATGGGGTTCAGGTCTTGAGATTGGGCTGGCCATGACAGGGTCTTGATCTGGTGGTCCTCCATCCACACCTTGATTGACCTGGCTGTGTGGCATGGAGCATTGTCCTGCTGGAAAAACCAATCCTTGTACTTGGCTTGATTCATGCGTCCTTCACAAAGACAAATCTGCCCGATTACATCCTTGCTGAAGCACCCCCAGATGAGTCCAATTTTCAGCTTTGCCCAACACCTGGTTGTCTAATGGTTAGACGGAGACCTGGAGAGGCCTACAAGCAACAGTGTCTCACACCCACTGTGAAATGTGGTGGAGGATCGGTGATGATCTGGGGGTGCTTCAGCAAGGCTGGAATCGGGCAGCTTTGGCATGAATCAAGCCAAGTACAAGGTTGTCCTGGAAGAAAAAATTACTTCCTTCTGCTCTGACAATGTTCCCCAACTCTGAGGATTGGTTTTTCCAGCAGGACAATGCTCCATGCCACACAGCCAGGTCAATCAAGGTGTGGATGGAGGACCACCAGATCAAGACCCTGTCATGGCCAGCCCAATCTCCAGACCTGAACCCCATTGAAAACCTCTGGAATGTGATCAAGAGGAAGATGGATGGTCACAAGCCATCAAACAAAGCCGAGCTGCTTGAATTTTTGCGCCAGGAGTGGCATAAAGTCACCCAACATCAATGTGAAAGACTGGTGGAGAGCATGCCAAGACGCATGAAAGCTGTGCTTGAAAATCAGGGTTATTCCACCAGATATTGATTTCTGAACTCTTCCTAAGTTAAAACATTAGTATTGTGTTGTTTAAAAATGAATACAGACGTGCTCAAATTTGTTGGTTCCCCTCCACAAAAAACGAAGAATGCACAATTTTCTCTGAAATAACTTGAAACTGACAAAAGTAATTGGCATCCACCATTATTTATTCCATAATTAATAGAAATCAGACTTTGCTTTTGATTTTTTATTCAACATAATATTGTAAATAAGAAAACAAATGAAAATGGCATGGACAAAAATGATGGGACCGCTAACCTAATATTTTGTTGCACAACCTTTAGAGGCAATCACTGCAATCAAACATTTTCTGTAGCTCTCAATGAGGCTTCTGCACCTGTTAACAGGTAGTTTGGCCCACTCTTCCTGAGCAAACTGCTCCAGCTGTCTCACGTTTGATGGGTGCCTTCTCCAGACTGCAAGTTTCAGCTCTTTCCATAGATGTTCGATAGGATTCAGATCAGGACTCATAGAAGGCCACTTCAGAATAGTCCAATGTTTTGTTCTTACCCATTTTTGGGTGTTTTTAGCTGTGTGTTTTGGGTCATTATCATGTTGAAGGACCCATGACCTGCGACTGAGACAGAGCTTTCTGACACTGGGCAGTACGTTTCGCTCCAGAATGCCTTGATAGTCTTGAGATTTCATTGTGCCCTGCACAGATTCAAGGCACCCTGTGCCAGGCGCAGCAAAGCAGCCCCAAAACATAACCGAGCCTCCTCCATGTTTCACTGTAGGTATGGTGTTCTTTTCTTTGAAAGCTTCATTTTTTCGTCTGTGAACATAGAGCTGATGTGACTTGCCAAAAAGCTCCAGTTTTGACTCATCTGTCCAAAGGACATTCTCCCAGAAGGATTGTGGCTTGTCAATATGCATTTTAGCAAATTCCAGTCTGGCTTTTTTATGTTTTTCTTTCAAAAGTGGAGTCCTCCTGGGTCTTCTTCCATGGAGCCCACTTTCGCTCAAAAAGCGACGGATGGTGCGATCAGAAACTGACGTACCTTCACCTTGGAGTTCAGCTTGTATCTCTTTGGCAGTTATCCTTGGTTCTTTTTCTACCATTCGCACTATCCTTCTGTTCAGTCTGGGGTTGATTTTCCTCTTGCGGCCGTGCCCAGGGAGGTTGGCTACAGTTCCATGGACCTTAAACTTCTTAATAATATTTGCAACTGTTGTCACAGGAACATCAAGCTGCTTGGAGATGGTCTTGTAGCCTTTACCTTTACCATGCTTGTCTATTATTTTCTTTCTGATCTCCTCAGACAACTCTCTCCTTTGCTTTCTCTGGTCCATGTTCAGTGTGGTGCATACAATGATACCAAACAGCACAGTGACTACTTTTCTCCATTTAAATAGGCTGAATGACTGATTACAAGATTGGAGACATGTGTGATACTACTTAAAGAAACTAATTAGTTTGAAATATCACTATAATCCAATTATTTATTATCTTTTCTAAAGGGTACCAACAAATGTGTCCAGGCCATTTTAGAATATCTTTGTAGAATAAGCAATAATTCATCTCTTTTCACAGCTTCTTTGCTTTATTCTATGACATACCAAAAGCATGCAAGTATACATGATAAAATAGCATTTAATTTCATCACTTTTCAGGAGGAATGAAGCATTATTTCAATGAGCTGTAAGGGTACCAACAAATTTGAGCACGTCTGTATGAACTTATTTTCTTTGCATTATTCAAGGTCTGACAACACTGCATCTTTTTTGTTATTTTGACCAGTTGTCATTTTCTGCAAATAAATGCTCTAAATGAGAATATTTATATTTGGAATTTGGGAGAAATGTTGTCAGTAGTTTATAGAATAAAACAAAAATGTTCATTTTACCCAAACACATACCTATACATAGTAAAACCAGAGAAACTGATAATTTTGCAGTGGTCTCTTAATTTTTTCCAGAGCTGTATATAATGAACCTAATTATTTGGGGGAATTGTAGATTGTGTTAGGAGACAAAGCGTTCAGGAAAATCAATGGCATTAAGCAACAACAAAAAAAGAAAACAGTTAGCTGAGCTGGTATACAGATACTGCTGGAAGAAGAAATTTAAAAGGTCATTTTATTTTGTAAAATTAACAACTATACAGTATACCATTTACATCAAAGAGGCAGAAATGGACTGAAAATGCAAATAAAATTAGTGGGGCCAAGCAAAGAGAGGGCCATGACATAGGAGCAAGGAAAAACAGCTGTCTCTCTCTCATATCTGTAGGGCAGGTAATAGGAGAGTTAAATAGGTGGTAAAACATATTTTTGGTGCATATTGAAAAAAGCCTGCAAAATGCATAGAAAAGTGAGTTGCCTTGTAAACATTTCCGAAGACCGTTTTGAATTATGATATAGCAACGGACACCTTTCTCAGATTATTACCAAGATAAAGGATACAAAATCCTTTAAAAAACAATACAATGTGGCTAATACGTTGTCACAAAGACGGCCGGAGTGGGTGGCGTCAGACCAGAAACAGGAACACAAACGACAGAGACGGTGGTTGTGATGATGAGCCGAGTGCAATGGCTGCACTCAGCGTTTAATAACAAATAAAAGGGTTGTAAACAGCACAAAACACAGGACACGGCACTTGACGCCAAAATAAACAGACAGACAAAACGGACTAACACTAAACAAACGGTGCACGGATAGACAAACAAACACGGTGAGAACAAACTTATCTTTACGATCTTTTATATTTACTTTACTCCTCTCTCTCTCTCACCCGTTCTCCTCTTCCGAACACCCAACCCTGAGTGCAAGAAATGTGCGTCTATATATACTATTGTGCTGGGATTCAATTACTAATTAATTATTCACTTGAATCCCAGCACGTGAATTAATTCTGTGCAACCCCGTGCTCACATATTACATTTAACCAGCACGTGAAGTGATTTGTGCTCTCCTCGTGCCTAAATACAAATCTACACTTTTTAAATACACGTGAAACACAGACCCGTTTATATCCCGTGTACCAATCTATACACCAACATTAACATACGCACGCATACATACATACACATAACACAAATGCACACAGGGGCGGGGCGCTTTGCCACATATACCCCCCCTTGTGCGCAGCACACATGGCCTCAATGGCCACCTCCCCCCTTAAAAATCCAGCAGTCCAGGACAAAGTCTCGGGCTGGGAAGGGAGGCTTCAGTGGGCCCATGGCTGGCCATGCTGTCAGCACCCCTGCCGGTAGTGGCACGGCTGACAGCCTGTTGGTCCCGTCCTGCAGCGAAAAAGCTGCGGGGGCAGGTGGTCCCCCGACCTCCCCCTTCTTCGTAGCCGGCAGCTCCCTCCTGTGGGGCTCCGGCCACAAGAACTCCTGCAGCGAAACTGCTGCTGGGGAAAGTGGTCTCCAGACCTCGTCCCCCTTCTTTGTAGCCGGTAGCTCCCTTTGGTGGGGCTCCGACCACAGTACTGCCGGCAGCGAAGAAGCTGCAGTGGGAGCAGGTCTCCGGACCTCCCCCACGATCTCCGGCAGCGAAACTGCCGCAGTGGGAGCAGGTCTCCGGACCTCCCCCACGATCTCCGGCAGCGAAACTGCTGCAGTGGGAGCAGGTCTCCGGACCTCCCCCACGATCTCCGGCAGCGAAACTGCTGCAGTGGGAGCAGGTCTCCTGACCTCCCCCACTTTCTTCGTGGCCGACAACTCCCCTTGGTGGGGTTCCGGCCACAGTACTTCCTGCTGCGATGCGGAGCAACTAGCAGCCCCAAGCAATGCGGCACGGCTGGCAGCCCCAGGCGAGGGTGAAGCGTGGCAGGGAGTCAGGACCAGCCGGGATGCGGGTGTTGGCCCTCTTCTCGGCCTCTGCGACCAGGCGATTCTTACCCATGCTTCCCTCAGCAGCCTATGCAAGGGCTGCGGAGGGCCGCCAGCTTCACGCCCTGGTCTTTCTGGTGAAGGGAGAGGCAGCTCCTGCTTCTCTCCCCCTGATGGTGATGGAGGCAGAGGCAGCTCCCGCTCCTCTCCTCGTGATGGTGGGGAAAGTGATACCAGCAGGCATTCATCCTCTGCTGGTGGGGGGAGTGATACCAGCAGGCATTCATCCTCTGCTGGTGGGGGAAGTGATACCAGCAGGCATTCACCCTCTGCTGGTGGACATGGCGGAGGCAGCGGCAGCTCCTGCTGCTCTGCTCCTGCCGGTGGAGGTGGCGGAGGCAGAGGCAGCTCCTGCTGCTCTGCTCCTGGCGGTGGAGGTGGCGGAGGCAGAGACAGCTCCGGCTGCTCTGCTCCTGCCGGTGAAGGTGGGAGCAGCGTGTAGTCTCCTGGCGACGGAGGTGGGAGCAGCATGTCGTCTCCCCCTTTTTCAGGGGGCTGGTGCTGCTCTGCCTCTCTTGCAGGGGACTGGTGCGGCTCTGCCTCGGAAGGGGAAACCAGCAGGCATTCTTCCTCTGCTGGTGGAGGTGGGACCAGCAGGCATTCTCCCTCTGCTGGCAGCTTGGTTCCTAGGGTTATGGAAGCCCCGACTTTCCTCTCTTTGGGCTGTGGACGCACCGACTCCTCCCTTTTGGGCTGTGGACGCACCGACTCCTCCCTTTTGGGCTGTGGACGCACCGACTCCTCCCTTTTGGGCTGTGGACGCACCGACTCCCCCCTCTTGGGCTGTGGACGTTCGGGCTCCCCCCACTCAGGCGTAGGACGTTCGGGCTCCTCCCACTCAGGCGTAGGACGTTCGGGCTCCTCCCACGCAGGCGTAGGACGTTCGGGCTCCTCCCACTCAGGCGTAGGACGCTCGGGCTCCTCCCACTCAGGCGTAGGACGCTCGGGCTCCTCCCACTCGGGCGTAGGACGCTCAGGCTCCTCCCACTTGGGCTGTGGATGCTCAGGCTCCTCCCACTTGGGCTGTGGACGCTCAGGCTCCTCCCACTTGGGCTGTGGACGCTCAGGCTCCTCCCACTTGGGCTGTGGACGCTCAGGCTCCTCCCACTTGGGCTGTGGACGCTCAGGCTCCTCCCACTTGGGCTGTGGACGCTCAGGCTCCTCCCACTTGGGCTGTGGACTCTCAGGCTCCTCCTCATAACTGCGGAAGGGACAGTTGGCGAACAGATGATCCTGGTCGCAGAGGAGGCACCCCGGCGTTGGCTTGTTAGATCGCCGTGGATGTCTGGCCCTTAGGCGGCACTCCTCCTCCCTGTCCTTCACCTCTTTATCCTCCTTCCATCCCATTTTATTTGTTTATATTATTTTATTTTTTTTGTAATCCAACACTTTTTTTTTTCAAAAAATGCGGTTCCTGCTCTGGCCTGAGTCCTGGAGGCGCTGTCGATCCCACGCAGGACACCACGTGTCACAAAGACGGCCGGAGTGGGTGGCGTCAGACCAGAAACAGGAACACAAACGACAGAGACGGTGGTTGTGATGATGAGCCGAGTGCAATGGCTGCACTCAGCGTTTAATAACAAATAAAAGGGTTGTAAACAGCACAAAACACAGGACACGGCACTTGACGCCAAAATAAACAGACAGACAAAACGGACTAACACTAAACAAACGGTGCACGGATAGACAAACAAACACGGTGAGAACAAACTTATCTTTACGATCTTTTATATTTACTTTACTCCTCTCTCTCTCTCACCCGTTCTCCTCTTCCGAACACCCAACCCTGAGTGCAAGAAATGTGCGTCTATATATACTATTGTGCTGGGATTCAATTACTAATTAATTATTCACTTGAATCCCAGCACGTGAATTAATTCTGTGCAACCCCGTGCTCACATATTACATTTAACCAGCACGTGAAGTGATTTGTGCTCTCCTCGTGCCTAAATACAAATCTACACTTTTTAAATACACGTGAAACACAGACCCGTTTATATCCCGTGTACCAATCTATACACCAACATTAACATACGCACGCATACATACATACACATAACACAAATGCACACAGGGGCGGGGCGCTTTGCCACATACGTACATTAGTAATTAGTCCAATACCAGTAATTGAAAATAATACCTAATCATTACAATAATATTGTAGCTGCTCCTACCCTGCCATTGCCTATTAGTTCAGACTATTACAGTGCAGTTTTATTAAGGAAGTAATGAAAAAAAGCAATAACCCTCAAAGTTTTAAATGTGGAAGTTGATCTATAAGAATGTGCTTCAGGGTAGCCGATGATTAACATAAAGGACATGCAGGATTTTTCCCTACCCACACATTCAGGTTCTGATTGCAGCTGAATGTAGACAGCAGCTGGGTTGTCATCTATCTCTATCTTACTATATACAGTACTGTGCAAAAGATTTAGGCAGGTGTGAAAATGCGGTAAAGTAAGAATGCTTTCAAAAATAGACATGTTAATAGTTTATATTTATCAATTAACAAAATGCAAAGTGAGTGAACAGAAGAAAAATCTACATCAAATCAATATTTGGTGTGACCACCCTTTGCATTCAAAACAGCATCAATTCTTCTAGGTACTCTTGCACACAGTTTTTGAAGGAACTCGGCAGGTAGGTTGGCCCAAACATCTTGGAGAACTAACCACAGTTCTTCTGTGGATTTAGGCAGCCTCAGTTGCTTCTCTCTCTTCATGTAATCCCAGACAGACTCGATGATGTTGAGATCAGGGCTCTGTGGGGGCCATACCATCACTTCCAGGACTCCTTGTTCTTCTTTATGCTGAAGATAGTTCTTAATGACTTTCGCTGTATGTTTGGGGTCGTTGTCATGCTGCAGAATAAATTTGGGGCCAATCAGATGCCTCCCTGATGGTATTGCATGATGGATAAGTATCTGCCTGTACTTCTCAGCATTGAGGAGACCATTAATTATGCCAAATCCCCAACTCCATTTGCAGAAATGCAGCCCCAAACTTGCAAGGAACCTCCACCATGCTTCACTGTTGCCTGCAGACACTCATTCGTGTACCACTCTCCAGCCCTTCGGCGAACAAACTGCCTTCTGCTACAGCCAAATATTTCAAAATTTGATTCATCAGTCCAGAGCACCTGCTGCCATTTTTCTGCACCCCAGTTCCTGTGTTTTCGTGCATAGTTGAGTCGCTTGGCCTTGTTTTCACGTCGGAGGTATGGCTTTTTGCCCGCAAGTCTTCCATGAAGGCCACTTCTGACCTGACTTCTCCGGACAGTAGATGGGTGTACCAGGGTCCCACTGTTTTCTGCCAATTCTGAGCTGATGGCACTGCTAGACATCTTCCGATTGCGAAGGGAAGTAAGCATGATGTGTCTTTCATCTGCTGCAGTAAGTTTCCTTGGCCGACCACTGCGTCTACGGTCCTCAACGTTGCCCGTTTCTTTGTGCTTCTTCAAAAGAGCTTGGACAGCACATCTGGAAACCCCTGTCTGCCTTGAAATTTCTGCCTGGGAGAGACCTTGCTGATGCAGTAGAACTACCTTGTGTCTTGTTGCTGTGCTCAGTCTTGCCATGGTGTATGACTTTTGACAGTAAACTGTCTTCAGCAACCTCACCTTGTTAGCTGAGTTTGGCTGTTCCTCACCCAGTTTTATTCCTCCTACACAGCTGTTTCTGTTTCAGTTAATGATTGTGTTTCAACCTACATATTGAATTGATGATCATTAGCACCTGTTTGGTATAATTGTTTAATCATACACCTGACTATATGCCTACAAAATCCCTGACTTTGTGCAAGTGTACCTAGAAGAATTGATGCTGTTTTGAAGGCAAAGGGTGGTCATACCAAATATGGATTTGATTTAGATTTTTCTTCTGTTCACTCACTTTGCATTTAGTTAATTGATAAATATAATCTATTAACATGTCTATTTTTGAAAGCATTCTTACTTTACAGCATTTTTTCACACCTGCCTAAAACTTTTGCACAGTACTGTATATATATATATATATATATATATATATATATATATATATATATTAGTTAAATCAATGATTACATATAATCTATAATATATTAGGCTATGTGTTCAATAAGATAACTAATAAAAAGTTAGCTTATTACAAAACCTTCCTAACATATGTGTTACAATTGCCTAGTATAACCTTATACATGTTTATGTGAAATATAACAGTCCATCCTTACTTCGACAACAAAGGATGGATTTAAACAGGACAGTACCTATATGTTTCTTTGTTCTGTGGTGTCCCTTTTCCAGTGAGAACATGGCTTCTTTTAACAAACAATGCAAAACAAAAATAAGTCCTAGCTCCTGTTTTGGAGCACTAACTAAACTTAACACGATCCCTAACTTTTCCCTAACTGCCAGTCCAGTTTACTGACTTGTAATACATTGTTCACAGATTTAATAATTGTTTTAGCGTACACCGCATTCAGGTCCATGCACCAGTCCTTAAATTCACACATACAACTTTTGTCTTTGAAACCTGTCATTTTATACCTGCATGGCTTGTTAAATTACAAACAGGTGTATTATCTTAATTGATTGCCAGTCAATCTGTGTTCTTAGATAGCTATGGCATTCTGGGAAATGTCGTTTTTCATTCCTCATTTAAACAGCAAGAACTACATTTCTTTTTTTTCCCACCCATGTTTTTTAATGCCTGCCTTACATTCTAGGGTAAAGACTGCATACTATTCAGGGTCCTATGTATCTGCCTTCTACAATCCGTAAGAAAATAATCCTCAGTTTCATTTGCCTAACGGTACTCAAAACAGTGAAATATTCTTACTGATTCAACACTTATCGGTGTTTATCCCGTACTTAATGGTCAATTTTGTTAAAATGCCCATATGTGATGTATAACTCAATGCTGTAATTATTCAGATGTGTGCATTTCAAAATTACTTTTATTTTTAAAATCTCTGGGAAATTTTGTTATGTGTGTTTTTTTTCCCCATCTTATGTTGAAATATTTCATCCATACGTATTCATTTGGAGTATATACTGTGTATTGTAGGAATAGTGAGTCGAAAGTCAAACGTCTTTTATATCCCAGTAGAGCAATAGTACAAGATGCTTGCAGCGCTAAGCTTTACTAAATGTATTTGTCAGGTCAGACTGAACAATGCTGACGGAGACTGGAAACTACACCATGTGCAACAATTCTAGCTGTGCTAAATCATGGACAAGGAAAGGGTGAAAATAATCCATTGAATTAATAAGAACCCATTTGAGCTTTATATGTAAAATAATAGACCACTTTACCAATTAATTTATTCCATGCCTTTTATGTCACAAATGTATACAGCACATTGCTAATATCAACATAGCTGCCTTGTAAAGTACAGAAATAACATACCTTATCACTAGCACGGGCCATTCATTTCCAATTTAGCTAGACTTATGGTATTATACAGACAAGTTGCAAAGCTATTTTCTATGTTCATATAACCTTACATTTTGCAAATAAGACAGCATGCAAGCAGGGAATGAAAGAAGAATGAAAACAGTTTAACCATTACTTACACTAAGTATTGTTTTGGCTTAGACGAATCAGATGGGAATAATAGGATTACATGCACTAAGCCCATGTCAAAATAGATTTAGGTCTGTGCCTAAAGGCTGTGTATCACTTAACCAACACTATTCAGGAATCTAGACAGGCTAAGCCCTTTATAAAGTAAATCAGAAAAGATAGAAGAGACAATGGGGGCTGGTGTTAACTCGGCCACTGAAGAGCTGCTCCAGTCCTATTTGTTTTCTACTTATAGGTGTAGTCTGCACAGGGTTTATGTTATATGGAATAATAAAGCTCAATTTCATTCATATTGCTGAGTGCAATCTAATATATCCTTATGCACGCTTGCTTTTCTTGCATTCAGCAAATCTGTCTCCAAGCAGCCTTTGAAACTCACTCCCAATCTCGTGTCTCCTATGAGTCACATATACTTAAACCATACTACTAAGACCAGGTTATTTCTTTAAAAAATATGTATAATTGTGAAAATGCTTTCCCTTGAAGTAACCTATAATCTGTCTATGGTAAAATATACAAGCAATTGTGTATTAGCTTAAAGTTTAAAACAATTGTTAAATGAATACAAATATTAGCCAAAGTTATTCATTTGTAGATTATCTAATAGTTTACTACTTATACTTATGCGCATGATATCGGTCAGTGAAATACCAGTGGATGTTAAATTGATTCAATTAAATAATTTAGAACAGAGGTTCCCAATCTTTGCACTTGAGTACCACCATTTTGAAAATACGCAATCAATTTAAATTTACCAAATTAAATTATTTGTAATTAATACCCTAAAACATTAATACCTTTAAACACAAAAATAATATTAATGAAAAATAGAAAACTCACCATTCCAGATGGAATGCTTTTAATGGGATGGATGTGCTTGCTTGACAGAACACAGCTGGTGGATGTTGGTTGAAATGTTAATTTCAGTCAAAGATCTGGTTCCAAGTTTAGTTTCATCCTGTACTTGGTTTTGATGGCCATCATGGTTATAAAATCCCTTCTCGCACAGATAGGTGTCAGAGATTTCAGTGACCTGTCAGAAATGTGGTGGTACTCCTCTCTTCTTGACAGCAAAAAATCACTGAGCAGCACTTTCTTGAACTCCAGTTGAAGCCCACCATCATATGAAAGCTCTATCAGTTCCTCCCTTTGTGTAGTTGAAAATTCATCATGGAGGGTTTTGTCTTGAAGTTCAGCTGAAAATGGGTCTCTGATCCAGTTTTGCTTTGCTACATCTTCTGGGACACACTCAGTGAAATCTGAGATCAGACCACTGCAGTGCTCTTTAATGTCAGCAATTAGGTCTGGTTGAAGTTTCAATTTGTTTTCAGTGAGAAAACTTTCTAAAACTTGAAAATGACTGGTAGTTACCCTTTTGCACGTCTGTTGTCATGAATTGAAGCTTCTTTACAAAACCCTTTGTTTTGTCATGAACAGTAAAAGCAGCCATTTTCAGACCTTGTAAACTTGCGTTCAGTTAATTTAGTCGCAAGAAAATGTCTGCCAAATAGGCCAGTCTTGACAGCCACAGCTCATTCGTGAAACAACTGGCAAAGTCAAAAGTAGTGTCACTGAGAAAAAGCTGCACCTCTGAATGCAGTTCAAACAGACAGGTCAAAGCCTTTCCACGAGAAAGCCACCTCACTTATGCATGGAGAAGGAGCTTCTCATGCTCACTCCCCATTTCACTGCATAAAAGTGAAAACAAACGCGAATTCAGTGGTTGTGCTTTAATGAAATTCACCACCTTTACTGCCTGTAAAACCGCTTTAAGATTAGGAGGCATCTTCTTGGCTGCCAGAGCCTTGCAGTGTGTGAATTTGGCTGCAGGCACTATTAATTTAACTTTTGCAAGAACACCTTTCGACTTACCAGTCATGGCTTGAGCCCTGTCAGTATACACCCTGATGCAGTCTTCCCACTGTAATCCAGAAATGTCAACCCCTAAGTGTTCATACCAGTGAGACCCGTGCTGAAAAACCTTGGGATTGATGAAAATCTTAACCTAGACCAATAGATATATTTTTTTTTTTTGGGGGGGGGGGGGGGGGACTTAAGGGCACCGGGAGTGAAGCAAACGACAGGAATACAGCTCAAGTACATAAAGAAAAAAACAACTGTAGCTACTCATGAAAAGAAAATACTGTCTGCTTTTGCTCCTTTTGTGGAGACAAAATAAAATAAATAAAACAAAGAAATAGTCTGTGTACACCACACATTAAAAAAATGACATTTAACAGTGAATGTTTATATGTGATCTGTTTTAACATTTAAATTATTCAAATAGAATACATCTACACCTATTGCTTTGTAAATGCTGAGAATTAGTTTAATATACTCTATTGATTTTCAGTTTTAATAAAATCTTCAGTTAGTGTGTAATGTGATTATTATTATTATTGCATACTTGCCAACATCTGGAAACTGTTCAGCAGGACGCTCATCTCTGGGTGGGGGGGCATACGCATCATACACATGGGAGGAGTCATACACAAAAAACACTCATTATCGTATAATAGACGTATCCCCCCCCAACTCAACACGACACAACCATAATGACAGTAAAAATAGACATAATGAAGCGTTCTTACCTTTGTATAAGTTAGTGATGAGCAGATGTGTCAGCCGCACGAAGAGCACAGTGTGTGGTTTTCACTAACTACTATGCAGAATAATTTTTTTTTTCTATGGTTAAATATCGGGACTTTTTTCCTATGCATCAGGACACGGGACATTTGCTAGGAAATCGGGACTGTCCCGACCATATTGGCTTGTATGTTATTGGTCAACATTATTAAAACAACAAAGCGTCATTTTACAGAAATACAAAACCAGTGTGTGGTGCTCCCTGTCACTTTGACTAAAATTAAGGTGAAATAAAGAGAGATAGACATACCATCAATTTCCAACTAATCTGCTATTTCTTACCATATGGTGTCTTTTTTTATTGTCTTTATAACCACTGACACTGGCATCATAAAGAACATTATATGTTTCAACTTTAATAATGTAATTCTCATTGATGTCCATTTCTCTTTTATTTCTGTGGTAATTTCTGCGTGAACGAGACAGTGACAGTCTGACAGCCTCTCTTTCGACTCTATCTGAGTAATGACGTGTGTGTACAATTCTATCTTTATCTTTGTCAGATAAAGGAACAACATCAAGCTGTTTTCAGCTCTCGATCCAAGGAGTGATGAAACAATGTCTTTTGCATGAGGCAACAGAAGACTTCACCTATTGTATGCGAATTTCCAGTCTGAGCAATCCTTAAACTCTCCAGCCGACCTAACCCCTACTCCTCCCGGGCAGCGCTTGGCCAATTGTGTGCCGCTCCCTGGGAACTCCCGTCCACGGTCTGCAGTGGCATAGCTTGGATTCAAACCAGCGATCTCCAAGCTATAGGGCGCATTTACCAGATGCGCAACTCGGGAGCCCCAAAATCTTGATTGTTTTGATGTTTCTATTTCTTGGTGTTAGATCTGTTTTTAACTCTTATTTTCATTTCATGTTGGGTTCTTGATATTAAAATATCCTGATGCATCCTCACAACAACCTTCATCACAGACCCTCCCCAGTCCTTGGATGTTTCATACAGAGGGCTTGCTACCTCCAGTGTGAACATTCATTTTTGTCATAAATGTGCAAACAACATTTTTGAAAAATGATATGGATACATAGAAGAATACAGCTTTTTTTTCAGCAGGGGTTGGGTGGGATCTCAATATACTGTTGCTATATTTTGATACAGTGGAATTCCCTAATCTTCCATTTTGATATGCAAATGAATGTGCCAATAGTATTTTAATATAAAATCATTTTTTCCAGATGAACACTTCAGTGGTTTGCATCAGTCATGTCTAGGCAATGGCAGGAATGATAAATAACTTTAATACTGGAATCAGCTTTATAAAGCAAATTCTTTTGGTAACACATGAAAGCACACCCACATTTACATAGGTCTGGGACATAACTGTAAGTGTAGGAAAAAAAAGGTTAAATATTGTGGGGGGCGGGGGCAAGGGCGAGGGAGGTTGGTTTGTGGAGTTGCGGGACATGGCCTTCACTAATTTCCCAATTTAAAGACATAACATCTCACTGTAGCCCTCTGGCTGAAATTGTCAGCAATCTTTTTTTTACATCTAGATCACTGGTAAGGTCTTAGTAAAGATTAAGGACAGGAATATGATTCCGCCTCGTCTGCCCCATTGATGACCGAAGATAGTTCTTAAGTCTTCTGAGGCTGGAGAATGAGCGTTCTGCAACACAGGATGAAACGGGTGCAGTCAGAAGGATTCTTAAATGTGCAGTATTCAGGTATCATCCTTCAGTTTTTAGAAATGTGATGACATCATGGATATTTTCCTGCTGAGTTATAGCCAAAAACACATCTCGATTAAGTTTTAGTTGCTGCACATCAAACTCATTTGCATAAAACTCCATTACTTGCTGTCAAATTCAGCATTTGACTTTAACAGCTACACTAGTTCTGATTGTGGCGCATCCACACTAGTTTGACGGAACTGTACTGGTATGGACTGAGAAATGTATTTTCACTGTGCTGAACCTTTTGTTTTAGCTGAGCACCCACTTATTTTTCCCCATGGGTGCTTGAGCCCTGGAGCACCGACGGTGGCGGCACCTATGGTAAGACTTTCAGATAGTAGTGACATCTTTCAATAAACATCACAGGGAAACAAGAAAATGATGGTTTATAGGCAAACAAAAAAGTGAGACAACTTCTGAAAATCTTTCAGCGTGTCAGGAGGGGTACCCCCTTTAGTATGCAGTAATTTCAGTGTTGTATTAATTATTGATGAATTGTTTCATATACATATTATATTTTGATTTAAGGATTTAAAGTTAGGCCCCGTTCTTATGATCAGCTTTGGATTGGTTTACTGACACTCTGGCTAAGCATGAGAAATTGATAGCTAAGCAGAGTACAGGTTTGGTTTCCTGTACGTCATCAAGAGTTAGAGTAAACAGGGCGATGTAAATAGCAGCAGAGCTTCCAGGGAGTTTGTGTGCAGCAGTGAAGACAGCAGCTGTCGTGGGGACTGAAACAGAGGCATTCAAGTGTTATATTAAAGACAGTTTTAGGCTTTTCTAATAAAACAGAATTAAACCCTGCCCAAGTGATTTGGTTTGATAAGCAGCCTCATGAGTCTTCGTTTCTCCTGCACCACACAGCAACGACAAGACTGAAGGTTTTGCAGCACCCTATAGAATTAACTCATTTTGCTTCATAAAGTCAAATGAAACCTGCTGAATAATTACGTTAACATATTGAATTACGTACCGCTTTGTAGTTTGCCATATATTTAATGAAGAACTGACAACATTTTTTAAAACTAACATTTCAAAATTGAACATGAAATACTGTACTGCTATTATGGCTTCCGATAGACTTTTGCGATATCCCTGTGTAGTTTCTTTGATCACATGATGTATTAAACAGGGGTATGATGAAACAACATGGTTTGAAATAGCTTTGCAATCTGGACTTACCATAATATATTAGTGGTGTTTCTTTAATTTAAATCAGAGCTTTAGGATAAACTACATTATTCTAGAATCTGATTTAATTTGAGTCAGAAGCAGGTCAGCTTGGATTCAGATTGTGACCAAGGTTGTACCATTGCCCTCTGTCAATATATTTGTAAGCTGTTTTAATTAACCATGTGGTTGAACAACAGCATGTGTCTATGGTAGCTTAGCTAGGACAGTATAATAGTACTGCAGCTCTTTTGTTTCATTCTAGATCAGGGGTGTCAAACTCAATTCCACCGCGGTCCACTTTGAGAAATCAAATTGAAGTGGAGGGCCGCTTGTAAATATTTTGTCCTCCCACCCCCGAAGAAAGTGCATATGAATGCTGCGACCATTTATCAACCATTTATTATTGTTAGTATGATGTATCTGTTGTGTTTCAATAAGATGAAGTAGACTAGTGTTTCGATGTGTGTCTCACGTTTTTAATCTCACTTGCACACACTCACATATTCACAAACGGCAATGCCGCAAAACATAATAACAAGCCTTTTACGACACAGGCGCATGACAGGGTAGCGTAACCAAGCTACAAGAATGTCAGCTAGCAACGTACATCTACAGCTGTAACAGTATCACTCAGGCCAAACTAACTTCAGATAGGATTTGAGACAGTTAAACACAACTAAAACATATGTTTATATCACATATGATATTCACTTGCAAAACATAAATAAAAATATCTGTCCAGGCATTTGTGGTCCAGTGGTTAAAGAAAAGGGCTTGTAACCAGGAGGTCCCCGGTTCAAATCCCACCTCAATCTACCTCAGCCACTGACTCATTGTGTGACCCTAAGCAAGTCACTTGTGCTCCTTCATTCAGGTGAGATGTAGTTGTAAGTGACTCTGCAGCTGATGCATTGTTCACACATCCTAGTCTCTGTAAGTCGCCTTGGATAAAGGCGTCTGCTAAATAAACAAATAATAATAATAATTTAAACATAAATAAAACATATTTTTATTTTGCATATGATATTTACTTGCAAAACATAAATAAAAATCAGTCCAGACATTTAAACATAAATAAAAATAGCTGTCCTGCCAAGGCCTATTTGCTGCTACTTGTGGAACCTGACACCTGGGACCTTTTCTTTGTGGCAAGTTGGTCACTCTCGGGGGCAAAATCCTGTGCTGAGGCAACTCTCAGGATGGATTGAAGATGCTTGTCCGTCAGACGTTTTCTGTGAGGGGATTTGTTTATCTTCATCAGGGAGAACAGCTGTTCGCATAGGTATGTGCTTCCAAACATGGAGAGGACACTGGCAGCCTGAAGGCGGAGCTGTGCTAGCGTGTCTGGGACGAAAGTGTAAAACTGGGCAGCGCCGACTGAGTCGAACTTGGCCTTGAGTGCACTGTTGCATTGTACCTCGATTAATTCCATTTGGATATCCACTGGGACGCTGTCCACATCCACTGCAAAGGGATTGGAGAAGAGCTCGAAAGTGAACTGCTGCATCTTGAAGTCGGCAAATCTTCTTTCGAAGTGCGCAGTAGGCTCAGTTTGCCAGCAAGAGCCACACACTGGTAAGTGAGTTTGAAACTGTCTGACATGTCGGGAAATGAGCAAAGTTTCCCTGTTGCATGTGATTTTCCCACAAACGCAGTTTCATTTGGAAGGCTTTCACGGCATCATACATGTCAGTAATAACATGTTTGTGACCCTGCAGTTTCACATTCAGAGATGGTCCGTTATGTCACATAAGAAACCAAGGCCACACAGCCAGCTCTCATCCCGAAGCTCCTTGATTTCTTTCCCTTTCCTTTCCATGAAAAGGGCGATTTCCTCACGCAACTCAAAAAATCTCAAGCACTTTACTCCGACTTAGCCAACGCACCTCTGTGTGGTACGGCACATCATCACATTCGGCATTCAGCTCGTCAAGAAGTGACCGAAACTGGCGGTGGTTCAATCCCCTGGCCCTGATGAAATTCACTGTTTTCATAACAACGCTCATTATGTGTTCCATCTTCAGTACTTTGCCACAAAGCGCCTCTTGGTGTATGATACAGTGGTATGTTGTTAGCTGGCCCGGGCAATTTTCCCCTTGCATCTTCTCTCGCACCTGTGCTACCAGCCCACTCTTTTCACCACACATAGCTGGAGCCCCATCTGTTGTCAGTCTCACCAATTTCTCCCATGGGAAATTCGTCTCATTTACACACCTCTTGACCTGTTGAAAAATGTCCTTCCCTGTGGTAGTACCATGCATCGCTACACCCAAAAGCTCTTCAGTGACGGATAGGTCGGGATTCACCCCATGGATAAAAATTGACAACTGAGCTGTGTCCGTAGTGTCTGTGCTCTCGTCAGCAGCCAGTGAGTATGCAATTAAGTCTTTTGCTTTTGCACTGACCTGATCTTGCAGATTGGTAGCTAACTCATCCACTCTCTCGGCTATAGGATTTCTCGAGAGACTAACATTTGCAAATGCTTGCCTTTTGTCTGGACACACTACCTCGCTAACTTTAAGTATGCACTGCTTTATGAAATCACCCTCGGAGAAGGGTTTGCCTGATTTAGCTATTTCCTCTGCTACGATGAAACTTGCCTTTACAGCCACATCACTCTGTGATTTTGCCATGGTGAACATATTCTGTTGGAGCTCATGACTTTTCTTTAACTCTGACACCTTTTGTAGCCTTTGCTCTCTATCCAAGTCTCCATATTTGTCTCTGTGTTTGGTCTCGTACTGGCATCGTAAGTTAAATTCTTTCAATACTGATACACTCTCTTTGCAAATTAGACAAACAGGTTTTTCCCTGTGCTCCACGAACATGTATTCAATCTCCCACCTGTCCTGGAACGTTCTGCCCTCTCTGTCTACTTTCTTTTTAGCCATTTTTGATGGCTGGCTAGCTTGCTAGCTATTGTTGAGTGAGTGATTGTGTTGTGACAGGTTTTAAGTTAAGTGTATGCGTGACACAGCGCACTGTAACGGAATGCTCAGTGTAGGCCTGTGAACTGTGCATATATGCCGTGGTTCGCGCCAGAGCGTGCAGTGCATGTTTGGACTTGTAGTGAATAGAGACCCGAAGTATTATGTCACTTCCTGTCCCACAGGTTCCAGAAGTGAAATTGTCCTATTGATTTCTCCATAGGCTTTTTTTAAACCTGCGATTATTAAAATATATATTTAAAATACAGTTATGTTCAGAAATCGTTCAGAAATTGTAGTGGAAACTGGATTAATTTCACACCAAATACGTTGTCTTCGCTTAAAGAACTGTATTTCCCAACCTAAAACAAGCTGAAGTTCCTGAGGAGTGACGGAGCTCCGTGAGGCCAGTTTCCACGCAGCGGGGGTGATTTGTGTTGAGCAGAGTTTGCGTGTGAGACTAAATTTATGAAGTGTTGGTGAATTAAAACCGTAATAAAAACGATCTAGCCCACTAGGAAGGTTGATCCAAGGTAAATGTATTGCTAACTAACTAGTTATTTAGCTATGAAGCGAAAGCTAGCAAGCTAATACTCCACTCAAAATGTTGGAACACTCCGAACACTGAGTTAGCAGTTTTCTGCAGGGACAATGTAGTTCGTTTGTGGAATATGACGTACACAGAGTTGTAACTTTATCAATTCTTCAATAATTTGCGAGATGTTTCAGCCTATTACATAGCTTATGATGTATCTAACAATGAAAGGTAAATGTTACACCAGTTCAAGGTTTTAATTATCAGTAATCGCCAAAATGAACTGACTGATAGAAATAGTCTCGTGGGCAGGATTTAGATGCGTCGCGGGCTGTACATGTTATAGGATGTAAGGTGGCTCGGGTCCCTTCGCCAGGAGAGAACCCAGCAGGAAAGTTAATTAGAGCTAAGATTCACCTGAAACAATTGAAGGCTGCTACAGATTGGAGAATTCAGGCAGATGTTGGCCAGCACCTTATTTTCCCACACAAGATTGCTATAATTACCCTTCGACTTGACACTGGTGGAGTTAACAGTGCCATAGGAGGATTCTGTGGATGAGGCATATGAGAGGAAGAAACTCCAGTATGCTGAGTTAGCCGCTGAGGTGGCTAAGGTAAGTAAACTGGGCTGGGTTGGGTGGGGGAAGGGGAGTGGTACTGGGATGCCAGCATCACTGTTGAGCTTTCCTGAGGTGTTGTGGGCTAGTTGACAAAGCACTGAAGACGGGAGGTACCCACCTGATGACCCCTGCGAAGTGCCCCAGCCAGCACATTCCAGACGGTTGCCATGCTGAGGCGCTAGGGAGGCTGCACTAGTTGATACCTGGAGCCAGCATCACCGCTGATGTGCCAGGGAGGCTGCAAATAGGCTGATCCCTAGAGCCAGCATTACACTTCAGCCATCAACACCAGGCCAATACAAAATCCACGTTACCTGGCAGAGGAAAATGCTGAAGGCTTCTATATTACAGCGACGCTACATCTTGCTTGATCCCCACCATTACTATTTCATTTAATCTGGGCGAAAGCCAAGTCCAATATATGCATGAAGTAAATAACAGCTACTCTAATGTAATAAAAATCTATGCATATTTTTAAATGACTGAATTTTTTTTTTTTCTTTGCACACACAAGTTTATTTGAAATGCACCAGTGTCATCAAAGTAGCAAACATAGTTAGGCAATGTGAAGTACAAAGGTGTAATAAAGTGGATTTGTATATTATGTTTAGTATTTTTACACAAAAAAGTGTTTTTAATGTATGCTGAAATCAAGCCTTCCACTTTATACAGCAAATTCTCAAACTTTGAACATGTAATGCCCTAAGCAAAATATTGTCTCCTTTGTTCATAGATGGTTGATGTACTTAATCAAAGCTGCTTTGTAGTTAGAGTGACATTTCCTTGTTTTCCTGCTCAATTGGTTGAATGAACTCTTAAATATGGAACAGAGCAGCATTGTGATGGCTACCAAATGCATCCTAAGGTCTTCTTGTCAGAACCGGGTGTTTCCTCCTCTGGAAACCACTAAAACGTGGAAATTGGGTTTTATTAATTGAGTGGCTATAGGCTAGCTGTTAAATACCAACAAGCCTCTAGTTTTCGTATTTTAAACGCCCAAGAACCACACACCCATATACTGTACACCAGAGGTGCCGTCACGGATAAAAAATAGGGGGGGGGGGGGGGATACACAACGGCGCCACATCGTCACACTGAAGACATTACAAAAAGGATAGTGTTTGAAAAATACTCAAATAATATGTGGTTTGCCTTGTCTTTGTTGATTTGGCAGCCGTAATACAAAAAGTTCAGTTGAAACCAGTGCTTAAAAGCATACGTGGTATCCATGGCACACAGGTGTTGCTTTGAAGTTATATGGGTGCAGTGTTTTTAAAAGTTACAGTGACTAGTTACACCCGTGGAAAAGAAAATGTTGCATTCATTAAAGCAACAAAGTGCTTTTCATGTATACAAAAATGAAACACTAGCATGTCCATGCGTGCGGTTTAATGTCAGTGGAAAGCAGTGTTTTGTAGTGGCACAGCTGAGAATTACAGCTATGCAGTTAATACTACAGTACGGTAAGCTTTCCCAAAAGATCTGCAGCAACAATATAATACTTCTGTACATAAAGGTTACTACAGGGCTGTCCAACGGATAGCTGTTGAGTAAAGTAAACCTACTTAACCCTTTTGTTTTATTCAATGTGTGTTTGTAGTTCTCTGGCTCTTTAAAAGTGCACTAGTCATCAGCATGGCTTTTTAAACCAAAAAGGCTGGTTAGGACCAATATTTGTTACACATCTGAGGTGCTGACATTGTTGGTAGTTGTCAATGGCATTATGACAGTATTCCATGGTTCTGTGTTTTTCTGAAACCCAGTTCAGTTTCAGTAAAGAACGTTATAGTCGTGCTGAAAATATATATATATATATATTTTTGAAAAATCATACACAATCATATAAAAAAGCAATGCACTATACTGTATGCCTCTAAATGTCTGTAGAATCTGTTTAACTGCTTTCCAATTATCCAGCAAGATAAAGACCCTGGGGTCAATTTAAATTTACTGCAGGGTAACCCAAACTGCCATAAAGAAGATATTTCCAGAACACAAAGCATCTTCACCCAAAGGCCAAGACATGAATGGCAATGACAATTGTGTTGGATGAATAGGCTATATGAAATGGAAAAGAAGGCAAGGTGATAACCTCAACATTCGCCACATGATAACCAATCTCACACTATTTCTATCTTTAAAGTCAAAAGTTCAGATTATTTACATGGTTCCAGTAATAAACTTAACAGTGTGTCTTAAAAGTTAAGCCTTTTTTGTGGCTCTTCGCAGGGGTCATTAAATGTATTAAACGGTTAAGAATTGAACTGTCCTTCTATGAACTAGTGGGAGACATGCATCCCAGCTCATGGATATCAGTAACGCAATGAAACACAATTTTTGTATCTCAATGATACTCTAAAACATAAAGAAATAGATACAGAAGCACTATTCTTTTTGCCAGAGTTAATAGTTTTAGTATATAAATTCTAGTTGCAGTACAAATGATGGGCAGAATGGCTTTGCTGAGCTATTGTAGTTCTACAGATGGTTCAAGTTCATACATCTCCCCTCATCTATCCATACTATTGAGTATGGTCTATATGCAGTGCATTCATAGAAAATGTGCCTCAATTTATCTGCAAAATACACATATTGGTATATGCAAATGAACTTCAGGTTCTCAGCCAGTAGTGCTTCATTTACTCTAATGGTTGAGATGTTATTCATTTTTTAATATATTTAAACACAGTGCTGGTTGAAGTTGCTTAAAGAACTGCACTGACCTAATAACAGTCATGGTTATACTTTATAAGCTACAATTAGCAAGACAAAGAACATCCTTAATGGTCCATAATCAAAGCTATAATCTAGAGCCACGGTATTGGGTGATAAAAAGGTATTTGGGGATAAAAAAAAAGGGTGGAGAGAGATCATCTGTAAGAGTCGGTATACAGTTTAAGAACTTTAACTAATATACACATAATTAATTGTTAATTCAGTAATAGCAATGAAAAAATGCAATATAAGGTCCTATTCACAAAACGTTATGGCCCAAAGGACACTTACTTACATGTGTTTGAAAGAATATATTTTAAAGAGTGTTTATAAACATTTTCTTAGATTAAACAGTGCTTTCAAAATAATAATAAACAACCTCTCAAAAACAGTTGAAAACCCTGTTTTGTAAACATGGCTTATATTCTATATAATGTATAAAATACTTACATATTTGTTCTGTCCCTGTGAATAATTGCTGTACATTGCCAGAAACACGTTTTCAAAGGCCAGAAAAACAGTTGCTGTTCAGTTATTCAAAACACGTGTCATTTCATAGCTATGTGATGTAAGTAAAGGTCATTACCATTTTTCTTCGCTAGCAACGTCAAATATTTAATTTACCATGAATTTGATGTGTTAAAATAACAAATGTCATATTCGAAAAAATAATTGGTGTACTTCAGCTAAGATAATAGAAGCTGGCTTGACAACCCCACAAGTTATCTTAATTGACACAAGAAGCTAGTCTTTGACATTTAATTTAGTACCGCAGCAAACGTATTTATAAAATAGAATATTACATTAAAGATGAAAAATATGTGTATAGTTTAATGTTTGCTTTTATATATGTTTTCATCTATAAACATGGTCAGAAAGCTGTAAGTATACTTCTATGTATTTACTAAGTAGTTCCTTCCTACCGAAATATTACGTGAAACACTGATTTCATTGTTTTTTAACCAAAGCTACTTTCCTTTACCCCTAGGATATGAAGAGAAGGAGTGAGGGTCTGTTTTATTTCCCACTAGTGTTTCCCCAAGGGTGATTTAATGATCCCATTATTGATATCACTGCAATTAAATACAGTCCGAAGACGTGAATGATATATCAGGTTTTTACAAGTTTTCAAGCAGTAACATTACCACTCTTTAGATCACTATTTAAACAGACATTTGTCTTATTCTTTTTCTTTGTGCTCTTAGGGATGTAAGGGTGACTAGTTCTATAGTGGTTTAATAGTTATTTGCTAATAGAGTATTATAACTACATGTCAATTCTACCGGTGGAATGGATTTTGGTCAAAATGAGTGAAGGACATAGTGCATAAGATGGTCATATGAATGTGAGAAAAAGTCAGAAATGACAGGTTGCAATTTTAATGATATTAATGCCTTGTTTCCAGCAGCAATAGACACTGACTATAGTAACTTGGGGAATAAACAAACAAACAAAAAAAGTTTGAAAAATGCAATTATGTGGAGGAACTGTATGAATCATGTTAACCCCAGAAGAACATGGAACTCTGTATGACAGATGACTGTGGTCTGTTTTCTAAAATGCAGTCCTGATTACATCTTGTCTATTACTACCTCATTAGAAAAGCATGACGTGTTTGTTTGTTTTTTGTTTCCAGCAACTGCAGGCAGGGCAAAGTGCTATTATCCATATACAAGCCTGCTTTTGTATTCCATTTGTACCAGCTGAGAACATATTTTGTAAATTTAATTGCTACACTCTAAAAGGCACATACTGTTGCTTTTCAAAAAATGTCTTGAACAAATTAGTTTAATTTACCTGCTGACTTAGTAGTGAATAAGTTGTCGATAAAGAGAATTCTTTGTGTGATATTCATACAATCTTTAAGGGTAATACAAAAAAACAGAAAACATGAACAAATGTATTTCCAAAATCACCAGTGAGCTTTACCTGGTATGCTCATGTAATCTAACCCCATCTTTTCAATTGTGCAAAGCTTAATAGGTTCCTTCTACAGATATGCCTTTCTGCACATACAGTAGGAGCCAGTACAAGCTAGCAGTTCATCTTCTCTGCCATCCTGGCCAAGTTGTTATACTTTGCAAACACCCAGTGGGTATCTGGGTATAGTAAAGATGGCATGTACAGACAGAAATGGCACTGAAGAGGTGTAGCAGACGGAGTTTAGGTAGGTACTGTATTACATTGTGCCTTGGTACGTCCAATTGATATCATCTTTTATTATTATTATTTGTTTATTTAGCAGACGCCTTTATCCAAGGCGACTTACAGAGACTAGGGTGTGAGAACTATGCATCAGCTGCAGAGTCACTTACAACTACGTCTCACCTGAAAGACGGAGCACAAGGAGGTTAAGTGACTTGCTCAGGATCACACAATGAGTCAGTGGCTGAGGTGGGATTTGAACTGGGGACCTCCTGGTTACAAGGCCTTTTCTTTAACCACTGGACCACACAGCCCCCACCTGGACCACACAGCCCCCACCTGGACCACACAGCCCCCACATCTTCTGGACTCTCCATCCTCACTGTTCCGCTTCAGCAGCTAGTTGAGCATACCGAAGTTTCTTCCTTTCGTACGCCTCATCCACAGCAGTCTCCCATGGCACTGTTAACTCTACCAGGTGAACAAGGCGTGCTGATCCAGACCACAAGACAATATCAGGTCGAAGGTAAGTGATGGCAATCTCAGGTGGAAAAATAAGCCAGCATTTTCCAGTCTCTAGCAGCTTCCAGTTGTACTAGATGAGTTTTGGCTTTAATACCTTTTCTTGGAGGTTGCTCCCCTGGATGGAGGAATGTTGTTCTTTGTGTGTTATATATTGCCGGCATGATGGCAACATGTTGGTCATGCTGTGCTTGTCTTCCTATGCTAAGGCCAAACATCGCAGCACCTGGTCATGATGCAAAGTAAACAGTCCCTGATCAAGACCCACCTTACATCCTGTCAAAATGTGTCTTAATGTAGCTGCCGATGAACACAGACACCAGGGATCCTCTCCTACCCATAGATTAAGGCTCTGTGGTGATGGGAGAACATCATATGTTGACCTGATGAGGAAACTGATCCTGCTCTGTTCCATTGTCCATAGATCTCACCAGCTGATCTTGCGTTGTTCCACACTCTCCCATCTCATCCATTCTCCCTGCTTGGCCTGGGAAACTGCCTTTACACACCTCCTGCTTTTGCACCCCATTGACTACTAGCTTCCTCTGTTGAGCTGGGGCCGCTTTGTGCCATGTAAGAGGAGCTGAACTGAGACCAAGGCCTCCTCTTCCATGCTGTACTTGCTCCATGATATCACTGATACGAAGGGCAGCCTTCGCATCTTCCACAGCTTCCTTTGCTGCCCACTTTCTTCCAATTTTCAACACAGGTGCTGCCTCCCTCACACATTCATCGTGTGACTCTACGAATGCCATTTCCAATCAAACCTAGGCGCACTTAAAATCCTCAGAGCTGAGACTGGCAGCTGCAGTATCCCTTTACCATATAGTCCCACTCTGCTGAGACAGCGTAGAACTCCTAACCATTTCCTGACGTATGAACTGATTAATGCTTCCAGCTTCTCTACTGTTGTCAAGGAAACCTCATACACAGTGAGTGGCCACAGAAGTCTTGGCAGTAGACTAAACTGAAAGCACCAGAATATAAGTTTGCCCTGGTAAAGCACTGCTGTCTATGCTCTTCAACCCTTGCACTGCTTGTTGTCTCACTTCTCCCACACAAACTGTTTCCTTTAGGTCCCCATCATACCATCTCCCAAGACTTTTCACAGGCTTCTCACTGTTGGCATTGCCTCGCTATTAATGTAGAATTGCATTCATGCCCAGTCAATGTTATTGATTAGTTTGCCCAATAACCAATTAGTGAGGGCTACTGTTATAGTCATGACTGTCATGTCATCCATGTATGTGGCAGCTTTTGATCCTCAATTAACTTACGCAGTTATTTTGTCTGATCTGGAAGTAACTGTTCCCCCATTGGAATGTCTCTGGTGCTAGGAGTCTCAATACAGGGTCCTAAGTCATCCTGTACTTCCCCTGGGGCTATAAATAAGGCCTCCCTTGCATGCCAGGGCTTCAATAAATTGATGTGATACATTTTGTGTTCATTACGGTGATTGAGCTGCTTAATAGTCCGAATCACCTCACATGGCCCCTGCCATTTAGCACACAGTTTCGATTCCGATGTGGAAAGGAGCAACAGTACTTCGTCTCCTGGCCAAAAAGTTCCAATGCGTGCATTTTTGTACTGTTGCTGCTGCCGGTCAAATCCAGGCGATCTTGGAGTAAGAGCACATGCTGCACTACATTTTTGGACAAGTCTTTGTGCTCTTCCCACTGCTCTCTCAACAGATCGAGGATGCCGCAAGGTTGTCGGCCGTACAAGAGCTCGAAGGGGGAGAACCTCGTCGAACTCTGTGGCACCTCTCTCACTGCAAAAAGGAGGTAGGTAAGAAGCGTTGCAAAATGTTTTTGCTCCTGGTTCACAAACCGTCTCAGTATCTGCTTTAATGTCTGATTAAAACGTTCCACCAAACCATCCGTCTGTGGATGATAAACAGATGTCCAGATGGGATGTATTTTTAATATTTTGTACAGTTGCTGCAACATTTGAGACAGGAAGTTAGTTCCACGATCAGTCAATATCTCTTTGGGGATCCCTACTCTCGACATAATCTGCACTAATTTTTTGGCTATTGCAGCTGCACTAGTAGACCTCAATGGAACTGCCTCCGGGTATCGTGTTGAATAATCTACCACTACTAATATATGCATATACCCAGAATCAAAAGGTAGCAAAGGGCCTACTATGTCCATTGCAATGCGCTCAAAGGGAGTGGAAATGATTGGCAGTGGGACCAAAGGGGCAGGGCGCACTCGAACCGGCGCTACTTGCTGGCAGTCTGGGAATGTGGTTACATATTTCGACACTTCCTTATGAAGTCCTACCCAGTAAAACCGTGCCAATATGCGTTAGTTTTTATATGCTCACAAGTGTCCTGCAAAAGGGATGTCATTTGCTAGCCTCATGACCTCCAGCCGATAAGACTGGGGAACCATCAATTGTGTTACAGACTGTCCTGTGCTAGCGGCAGGCTTCACTCTATATTATAATTGCCACTTGATAATGAAGTGTGGATATACTAGCACCCCAGTGCCTTCAACATCCTTACGTTCAATAGACTGGACTTGTCCCCAAGCGTGCACCAGTGGGTTCATTGTTTTGGCCCCGCACTAGGTCCGTGCTTCGGTCCCACATGTCCGGTATATTGAGAGGGGCTGGAGTAACATCTGCCCTTGATGGCCCAGTAACCTTGCACTCTCGGTCACACTGCGTACCGACTCCCTTTGATGGCAGTTTGATACCAGCTGAGCTTTCTGCCACCAGGTCCCAACCTTTTCTCATTGATGCTCCCTCCCATTTCTTGATCCGTCTCTCTTTTGTTTTTCTAGGATGAAAAATGGGAGGAAACAATTCAGCTTGTAAGGGGAAAATATCACCAATCATTTCCCCTTTCCTTTTTTCTGCCACCTTTAAGTGTGTGGCCGGGACTGCCATTAATTTCTTAATTCTTTATAGTTTGGCCAGTCGACCCCGAATCATTGTATTGGTCACACCTATAAATATACTTTTAGAACAGGGTATGTCGCCGTGTCTCTATGGATACAGGTGATCGCCACGACACATCGCCCAAGAGAGATGCTCTAATTAAGGTCTACCCTGTGTCCACTAATGCGTGGGTTTTCACTTTCCTTACCACATCAACAATACAAGGCCCCTCCCGACCATTTCCCCATTTCTTGCCTGTTTCTGATGCCAAATAGCATGTCGCCACGTCACACTCCGTTGTCGATGGGCATAATCGGGCGATGTGTCCAGTTTGATGGCATCTAAAACAGACATTGATAAGATGATAAGACAGCGGGGCAGGTTGGGAGTTAACCTTTGCCTTTGCCCTTTGGTGGGGAGGTAAGGTCGCCCACTGGAGTCTGGGGTCTGGGAGGTCTCGGTCCTGTCACCGGTGGAAGTGGCATAGAGGAGGGAGCCGATACTCTGTTGTTCCGTGGAGAGCGTGAGGTCAGTAGGCTGGTCTTGGAGGAGATCAGGGAGTCCTCGAAGTCCTCCGCCAGTTTTACTGCCTCTTTCAGGGTGGCCGGGTTGTGGTGCTGTATCCACGCTTGTTTTTCGGTGCTGACCACATGGCAAAACTGCTCGGTGACCATTGCCTTGCCCATCTGTACCCCCATCTTCTGGGGTGGGTATCCTGTGGCCTCTGGTACTCCCTGAAGCGCACTCGGTGTGTTTCCATGTGATTTTTAATCGGCGGAGAATGGCCAGCTTTACTAGGTCATACTGGGCAGTGACGGCATCTGTCATGGCCTGTTAAGCTGCCTGGACTTCCCCGATCAGACAGGGTCCTAACTGGCTTGCCCAGAACTCCCGAGGCCATAATGCGGTGGTAGCCAGCTGTTCATACGTGGCCAGGTATGCTTCCGGGTCATCCTCCGTCGTCATTTTCTGATCAGCGCTGTGTACCTCTCCTCTCTCCAACTCTCCTCTGTCTCCCGTCTTTGGTCCAGCACCTCCAGCAGTGCGGATAATGTTGTATGGTCCATCCCCTTTTCTGACACCACATGTGGCAAAGCGGTTTTCAGTGTGCAGGTGTAGAGGTGATGTGGTGCTCAAGTAATGACAAACAACAACGTTCACGGTGCAATGATGTTTTATTTCTAATCCAAAGTCACTTGACAACTGTAAACAATAATAACTGGCAATACACAGCTATGTGTACTGCGCAGTAAAACCCACGGGGTTCAGTCCCAAAATAATAGCAAATACACATACAGAACACAGACACAGTCACAAGTCCAAAGTGAGTGCTTTTTAAGTGTGAGTGGTGAAATACATTTATTTGTGTACAGTAGTGCAGTGTTGTCCAGGTTGGTGCTGGCCTTTAGTGACAGCTCCTGGCACGTGTTAGCCATCTAACAAGAACAAACATTTACAATTAATACGACAAAACAAACAAACTCTAAACACTCACGGTATATCACAGTCCTTCAGCGGTTCGTCCGTAACCATAACAAAGGAGTAGTTTGCGCGGCCACATCCCCTTCTGTATTTTCAGCCACACCCCCTTGGTTAGCAAGTGCAATCGTTTTCCTCCAATCCGCGATTGCCACATCACTTCCCGTCTGGGATGATGACTTGGTATACTGTGGCTCCGCCCCTTTCCTGGATGGCAGACTTCCGACTGACCCTGAAATGAACTGTCAAACCATCCAGTCCGGGCACAATGTTCCCTTTACACAGCGCCCTCAC
Source organism: Acipenser ruthenus (assembly GCF_902713425.1). Taxonomy (NCBI): domain Eukaryota; kingdom Metazoa; phylum Chordata; class Actinopteri; order Acipenseriformes; family Acipenseridae; genus Acipenser; species Acipenser ruthenus. The sequence continues at coordinate 100,638,211 of NC_081190.1, read as the reverse complement.
AGGTCGGGAGGGAGATTTATAACCAAGATTCATTCTTTCTCTGTCACAGACCCTTCATAATAGATTGAGTGCATTAACTTTGTTCTGCTCTCCTCCATTGCTTCCTCCTTTCTCTAAGCGCTCAATCTCCTGCTGCCATCTAGACTTTTTAAGAATAGTTTGTACTTTCTCCTTTCTTTTTTCAACTCCAAACTTCTTGTAGATGTTATCCCCAAAAGTATCCAGCTTCTTTTCGACTGTTCCACCTAACCTTTCCAATGCCAAACAGAGATCCGTGTTTACACTGACCCACGCTGTTTTGCCCATTGAGGTTCTTTTCTCTCTTACGCTGGTTCAGCTGACAGGGTTCACAAGGATCATTAGGTTCATCACTAGCTGTGTTTATGCATATATATATATATATATATATATATATATATATATATATATATATATATATATATATATATATAAAATAAATTTAAAAAAAATAAGCGACCAGATAGTACCTTAAATTGCAAGATTGCACTTTAAATTATATAACATATGAAACTTTAGTTAGGTATATGATACCAGTATAGTAATAATAGATAACTATGATAATTGCAGCAATTCCAATGGTACAATAAATGACTAGCAGTTAATTAACAAGAATGTTTATCAACTAGACTGTACAAACAAGCAATAGTTTAAAAACAATGCTACAAGAACACACTAAACACAGAGAAAAAATATATAAAAAGGCCTTTTTAAAAAAATGCTACCTTAAGCTTATTTTATGTTTCAGATAAAGCTCTGAAGGTATTGCCGGTAAACTGATTAATTATTGGCAGCCTGACTAATTAAGTTGGAAAAAGTATGGACAACCTGGATCTATAATGAAACAATTGTGAAAGTGTGACACCATTTAGGTGTTTGTTTGCTGCAAGTACAAGAGGTCACAGAAAGGACAGCAACAGTCAGTAACCTTCTTGAAGAAGTAGAGGTGAAGTTTCTAACCACACAAATTATTATGCAACAGGACTTTTTCTTTCTGAAAATCAGTTCAAGACTTTTACGGAACCAAACCATATTTGGAAAAGGCTGTGTGGCAAAGTGGGTAAGTGAGTGCAGCTGAATGCAATGCAGCAGTGCAGAATACAACAGACAGAAAACAATATCCAGGTGCAAGGGTGTTTATTGAGTAATCAATGTCCAGAGCCTTATGGTGAACACCTGTAAATAATAATGTTGTAAAAGTGATACAGTGGCATGTATCACTTTGTTTGTAATCCCCGGGTTTGACCTGCAACCAAAAGTCCAGTTCTATTACACCCACAGGAAACACAAAACACAAACACAGTTAACAGTGGGTGATGTTAGTGCTCGTGGTGCAAGACAGTTCTCCGTGAACAAAGGGAAAGTGCTTGTGTCCGGGTTTGATGCTGGCTGAATAGCGACAGCTCCGGATCGTGTCAGTAGCCGTCTAAAATAACAAACAAACAATGTTTACTTCAACAGACAAACAAAACACAACATTCACATTTTTGGTATCACAGGGTTCTCCTTCTAGGTTTGATCTAACCATTTACAAAGGAACAGATCACTTTCACTACAACCCCTATTTATACCCTCCCTCATGACCCCTTGGTTAACGAGCGCATCCGCTCCTCAAATCCGTGGATGCCACGCTGTTTCCCGTCTGGGTCATTGAGTTTGAGTACTGTAGCTTAGCCCCTTTTCTAGATGGCCGACTTCCATCTATCCCTGGGAATAATCCGTCATTCCATTTAGTCCAGTTACACAGCACCCTCGCAGGTCAGGAGGGAGATCTAACACCAAGAATCATTCGATCTCTGTCACAGGCTGTTATACCTACAAAGGCCAAAAACGTAAGAACTTGAATTATTACTTTAAATGGAGAGTGCATCACAGACCCCTACCAAACCCAGCCAAAAAGGAGCGTAATGCTCTGAAAACCCAAAGGTGCCGCTCCTTGACTGAAGAAAACTACAAAGAACACCTCAGCTACATATGCTATACAGAGGGAGAAGTGGTGACAGCCTGAAAGACTGAGGTCTACTGGATTATAAAGGATTCAAAAAGACTGTCAGACCACACTTTAAAATTAAAGAATAGGACAACACACTAGGACTGTGTTGCTCCCGTTGGGGATTGAAGAATCATCGCAGAGAAGGCTTCATAGCAAAATTCAACGAGCCAAGGTCCACAACCTGATGACAAATGAGTTGGTGTTACCTGGGACTGTTGAGTATAATCTATGTTACATTTGCCACATGAAACCTAATTACATGAAATATAGTTACATGAAACATAATTGAATTCTAGTTATATAAACGGATTTGTTTACTTTTAGAAATATTTTGTATTTTATTATTATTTACTAGTGAGTTATGTATTAAATATGACGGCGAAGCGCCGCATATTTTGTTATTGTTTTGTTAGTGACGGTGTAGCCGAATGTTTTGTTTTTGTTTAGTAGCGTGGATGGGAAGCCCCATCCACACAGTATTTAAAAACTCGTGCAGAAGGTGGCCATCTCCCGAATTAATTAGGTGATTTAATTTGTTGCTAATCGGGAGATGGTCACCTGTTTTAAAAGCCTGCAGCTCTTCAGCTCGGGGGTGTGTACGAGAGGAGTGTAGAGAGCGAGGTGAGAGAAACGAAACTTAAAAGAAAACATTACATACAGGAACAGTGAAGGCTATTGCCCAGCCTGACCTGTGTGGTTTTTTGTGTAAGATATTTGTTTTGTTTATTCTTTTTATTTCGCTCTGTGAGCAAGTTTCTTTTTGTTAAAATATTTTATTTCTTTTTGTTATTTAAAAATAAAACGGTGCGAGCGCCTTTAACTGCAGTACTTGCCTGGTGTCAGTATTTTTCCCGTCCCTGCTTCTGCCGTGACGTCACCGACTCAGCCACCCTGTCACAGAACCATGTGTTATTTACACAAAGAGCTTTTAAATAAACTTGCTATCTGTTGACACGTATTATTTAGGTAAATTAGATTGAAGGTTAGATACCATTGATTATCTTTGATACATAGTACATGTTTAAGATACACTTCTGACTTTCAGATTTCTATTCTTTCCTATTTCTATATTCAATAAACTGCTGCTATAAACTTTTCTTGTGTCTAGTGTGGGTGTTCATAGTAAGTCCTCGATCTCTCTGAATGTAATATTTCAGATTGAAAACTACTCAATTGTTCTTACACCTCGAACACACAGTAGTGTAGTTACAGAAATGTAGGGATTACAATCAAGTTGAAAACATTATTCTATTGGGTTAAATAAAACAATAGCTTTAGCATCAACAACTAAGCCAGTGGAAATCATACAAGAAAAACAGTAGCGCAGTAGTTTAAAAACCTATAAACTAGTAATATAGTCTCTAAATAACAAAGCCATCTCCTAGAGCAAACCAGCTGCAGTAGTTCAAAAACAGTAAGGTTTTGGGGTCGGTCACTACTCCTCACTCGACTAGACACATGACTTGGCTGAAATTTAACTCAAAGGTAAAACTTACAAGATTTCGACTAATGCCTTGTGTCAAACTCAGGGCAAAAGCAGAACGTTTATTAAAAACCAAGACCTTAAAAAGGTAGGGAAAACCTCACTGGACCCTGTCTTAGATTTTTACCAACTCAGTATACTAAGCCTCGTCATTATTCCCTGTAGTAATTGCTTAATCGACAAGAAATGGTGGAGGCATACCTGTTTTAGGAAGCACATCTAAGAAGGCTACAGTATGGCTCTGTGGGATATGTTCCTACATTAGAGGCTGTACTGTAAATAATAAATGTCTTTGGGTAAATTGTGCCTATGTCATAATGATCTGCAGAAGCCCAGTAGCTTCAAACAACTTGAATATAAATGTAAAATTTAAACTTCATATCGAGACATATTATTCTAAATTAAACATTTACATTAGCGCAATCATTCCACAATTTGGATAATAGAGTGATTACTGCAAGCATGTGCATCAGAATATTCCCTCTTTTGTTGTGACAAAAACCTTGTATTCAAATATCCAATAGTGGTAGGGGATATAGTCATATAACAAAAATAAGAATCTTCACTGGTGCAGGAACCAGGTGAATTTTAAAGACTGGGAAAACTATTTTGTAAGTTTGCTGTTGCCATGGTATGTATTTGTTAATCAAAAAATAAAAAATAAATTATTACTGAATGAAAAACTGAATTACTGAATTGAACTGATCATGATCATGTCAAGATCATCTGCCTTTTGTGTTCATGATTGTGTCAGTATTAAAAGAATATCATGCGTAATGTATAACTCCTCAAATAACTCCATATGATTGAAATGTAGAGTACTGTATAAGAATAAGTTGGTTATATTGTTGTGTGTATGTGCCCATTATAAGCTGTAATATAAATGCTAATTCACCAGCTCAGTTCCCATGGTAACATCAACATAAATGTACTATGTGCAGTGTAAATGTAATGTAAAATTAAACCTAATTGACCATGATGATGTTTTTGTCATTTTTTCTAAAGCTATTATTCTGTGATTATGACATTAAGTACACATTACTTCCACCTTCTAAACAAAGGTACCAATAGATTAGCATTTTATTATAAATAAAAAACAAGGACAATTACATTTAGAGACAAAATAATACAAGCTGGCAGAGAGGTACTGTACAAAGGTAAGCAGGTAGTTTGCCTTTGTTTATTTTAAAGCCCTGTTAAAAGCCTATAACATTCAAATTCCAGTTACTGGATAATTCAAGTATTCTGTTGTGTGTTTGTGCGTGTGTGTGTGTGTTTTTTTTATATGCTTTCTTTTGTCAATGAAACAACACTCAAGACAGGTAATATATTCTGTGTAATGCTGTTTTTTGTATGTATGTATATATTCTATGAAAGATTTGAATAAAAGCACTGAATATGTGTAGATTAACAGCTTCGGTTCTGTTTGGTCTAGCTATTCCTGCTTGAATTTGCTCTTAAATTATTGAAGACAACCTCACTCTACTGTAAGGGTTTCATTTCTTTCTTTTGTTTTGTCGGGAAAACACCGTGAATTCTACACTACAAGCCAAGCATCACCCAACCCAAGGAGTGATTTTGGCCAAGGAGCTGTACTGTAGGCAATATATTTCCAGCCAACTGATGAACAGGCTGCTCCTTCAACAAAAAGCTTTTAAGACAAAATTGTTTGAATGCTTACCTATATGCTCCAGTTGTAATATCTGGTTTGATTAGTTACTGATCATACAAAGTGTTTTAAGAGTTTTGTATTTAAATATACTGATTGATTATGGAATGAGCAGGTATATTTGATTTTGGATCTTTTGATTGAAGACTTACCTAGCATAACAGACAGAGGCTGATGTGAGCCAGCAACCAGATTCTGTCTGAGAGAAGAGATCTAAATCTCAATTGACCTATTCTGGTTTTAATAAAATAAAAAAGAGAGTGATAATAAATAAATCATTACATAAATAAACAAGGCTGAACTGCACTGAATTGTAAAATTGAGCTATTTGTATGCAAACCTTGATTACTCAAAATACTTGATTTTCAGAACACAACTGATGGTTTGGATTGATAAACTGCTGTATAAGTATGGATCCCTTTGTTGTGTGACTAAACCTTGAATTTTAATATCCATGAGTAACAGGGGTAATAGTTACGTGACAAAAACACTTATTTTCATTGGTGTAATATGCTGTTGCTATGAGGTTTGTTGAATAAAAACTAAAATATCTCACTGGATGAATAAATAAACGACTAATAAGGCAAAGCTTGCTGACTACAGGCAATTTCTTTTTCAGAATGGCACCAGTTCTTGTTGTTAGATGAATAAACAAACCAAGAGTGACATTTTCGCACTGTAGGCTGGACTCATAAGGGGGTTTAGATAATTTCATATTCAAAACTGACCAGCTGCATTGAATTGTTAAAATAAGCTCTTTGTAAGCAAAGGACCAAATGCCCTTGCACATTACAATTAAAATGTGATACATTATGAATACCATTTTCTTTCCCATACTATCAAATGAAATGTTTAATAAATTCATTGTTATACTAAGTGTAACAGGGTTGCTCACATTACGTTAAAATAGGCACGTTTGATTAATTATTGTAGTATATTCACTTTTTATTTAATGTTGTCTTTTTGATTTTATCACCGTGTTTGCAGCTCCCATAAGTGTAAATTGATTGATTTGGAGAAGCTGAGCACCTGGTATAAATATTCCTGATTTCATCCATTCGAGAGATTGATTTGTCCATTGTGAAGTGAACCCGGGAGTTTGGAGTGACGTAAAGGAATTGGACTCTGGTTTGGCGGGTGGTAGGAAGACAAATAGGAAAGAAGGAGACAATGAATTTAAAGGCGTATCTCCCTGCCTGCACTTTATTTGTCACCATTCAGTCGTGTATGTGTTTTTAAACTAGTATTTTAAAAGGCATTGGGGTTTTAGAGGAGTGCTGGAGATGGGTTGTATTGGTTTTATTGCTGTTTTTATTATTTGTGAGGTCCGTCTCTGTGCAGGTATTGAGCTGCACTGCCCTTTAGCTTTAAATTGTAATTCTGTGTTTAGTTATTGTTTTAATTAACGGGCAGTGCAAACCCCTTACAGTGACTGTGTATTCTAGATCTGCCCTGTTTAAGTATACTTTACCACATGTATTTAATAAAACAATGTTCATTGCCTGACATAGTAGTGGGCTCTAGTCGTTTTTTCTCCGGAAAAAGCCGAGAAAACCATTAAATGGCCGAGTGAGACCGAGAGAAGCTGAAAAAAACAAACAAACAAAAAAGGGCGGATCTGAGCAATACACATAGCCTCGGCACCACAGAAATAACACGGGCATGAGTAAACAAGATAGCTGCTTCTGCATCCAGCGCTCAAAGAATATCACAGACATTTGCAGAGCTTTTTGAGATATTATAGTAATAAAATAATGACTTGGATCGCATTATTGAGGAGTTTGGTGATAAAACGAGTGATCAGGGGATGATTTATCGGTATGCACAACTATGAAGAGGTATGTGAAAAACACAGCGAACAAGGGGTGGCGCGGGGCTGGAGATGCAGTACTGAGTGTCCTGTTGATATGCAGTGCCTTTTAAACCTGTTTTACTGTGAAAAAAAATACTTTTAAGCGTCTAAAATAAACTGTGTGTGTGAAAATCAATTGAACCTGCCTGAGACTCACTGAATAAATGGACCGCGAAGGGTTAAAGTTATAAGTGTAAAAAGTTGTCAGGATTTTAACAATGAAAAAAGAAATTACAGGTACATTATTTAAACAGTTTTCGCAACAGGTGGGGATGTATAACGCTATATTTTTTAAGAACCCTGTTACTTAATCTTTAACCAAATTTTGTACTTATCATTTTCAGGTAATGCTTCAAGGTTAAACTTCCAGAGAATACCATTTTATTTTGCATGGATGTAAAATCCCTGTACCCCAGTGTTTCCAGGCATGAAACTTTAGAAGCATGTGAGGAGGCACAGGAAAATAGAATAGATAAGAACATGATGCCTGCAGAAGAAATAATATGATCAAGATAGTTTTGGAAAATAGTTATTTTACATTTGGAAATAGAAGCTACAAACAGAATGATGGCACAGCAATAGGCTCCAAATTAGGTATGCATTTTGCAAGCACGTTGCAAATGGGAGGAAATGTTAAATGAGTAAATTAGACAAGAAACCATTAAAATATATTATATGAATGACATATTTGGAATATGGACACATGGCGAAGAATCTCTTTTACAGTTTCATAAATTAGCAAATTATATCCTTCCTAACATTTCAGTGTATTTAAGGTAGACAAAATCTGAAACTGAATTCTTAGACACCTTGGTTAAACTTGATCAAGGATCTATTAAAACAGATCTTTACTCAAAACCTACTGATATGCATTAATACCTACATATGTCATCTGCACAGCCTATCTATACTAAAAGAACAATTCCTAAAGGGCTGGGTATAAGGATACAAATAATCATTTCTGATGAAAATGACTACAAAAACAGAGAAAGGAATTAAAAATAAATCTTAAGAAAAGAGGAAATAATTACAAAATTATTGAGAGAGAATTGAGAAAAGTTGACAAACAATAGGAATTAACTATTATTTATTATTATTATTTATTTCTTAGCAGACGCCCTTATCCAGGGCGATTTACAGTCGTAAACAAAAATACATTTCAAGAATCACAGTACAAGTAATAATACAATTAAGAGCAAGATAAATACAATGAGTTTGGTTCTAGCAAGTACAAGTATGACAAAATACGATTCAATAACGGAGCAGATAACAGTGTCAGTGATAGTTACAGCAGGATATAATTAAATACAAAATAGTACAGATTAAATAACACTTGTGACAGATTACAGTACTCTAAAGTACAGGATTAAATGCAGTAAAATAGAGCAAGATAAGAGCAAGTAAAGCGCATTAAAGGAAGAGTGATAAGTGTCCAGGGGGAAAAAAAAATACTTATAAGAAAGGGGAAGAGAGGGTTAGAGAGTACCATTAATAATGACATATTCTAAAGTATTATCCAACATTTCAAAAATTGTTTGGAAGCATTTATGTATACTTCATAATTCAGAAAAAATTGAGAAAAAAAAATTCTGAAAGCACTGATCGTAGCTTTTAGAAGGGATGCAAATTTGAGTCCACAGTAAACATAAAAGGATCATAGATACATTAAGGGACATTGAAACCTGTAAAAGCACATGTAGTGTGCAAATATACTGGTAAAGATAAAAGTGAAATTGCAAATAAAGAAAATAAATATTCAGTCTTAAAGGAGGCTGTGTGGTCCAGTGGTTAAAGAAAAGGGCTTGTATCCAAGAGGTCCCCGGTTTAAATCCCACCTCAACCACTGACTCATTGTGTGACCCTGAGCAAGTCACTTAACCTCCTTGTGCTCCGTCTTTCGGGTGAGACGTAGTTGGAAGTGACTCTGCAGCTGATGCATAGTTCACACAGCATAGTCTCTGTAAGTTGCCTTGGATAAAGGTGTCTGCTAAATAAACAAATAATAATAATAAAAGAATCCGTCATGCAAGGACAGCAACCTTGTATATGGTATTTTTTGCATACAATGTAATACAATAAAATATATAGGAGAGACAGGTACATCATTATATAAAAGAATACAGAACCACTAATATATGAAATAAAAAAGTAAATGAACCAGTAGTTCAGCACTTTACAAGGAACAAACACACCATGGATGACCTATAGTTTGTGGTTTTAGAAAAAATGTAATTAGATAATGCACAGTATAGAAAAATAAAATGACAAAAGTATGTTAAACATACTGAAGCATTGGGAAGTTGGCTCTTTGAACACACATATCTATCTATCTATCTATCTATCTATCTATCTATCTATCTATCTATCTATATATATATATATATATATATATATATATATATATATATATATACACAGCTTGGAAAAATAACAAATCTGATTGGTTAAACAGCATCACATGACTGTGCGTATATGTAGCGTATACCATGGCTTGCATACTAATGAGCTGCTTCACACTGAATATGTCACTACGGACCACTACATTCCAAATTCCATGACAAACTGCCATTTTATTTGTTATTAGTTACAAAACCACTGTCAAAAATTAGTGACATTCCACCTATTTCCTTTAATATACTTGGGGATGAAAACAGATAACTGGTACAATACAAACGTGTTGAGTGAAGACAGCAGTCCACCTGAAAAAAATTAATAAATAAAATAAGTGCGCCAGCAACTATCAAGAGTAGACACATAACAGTAGATGAGGAACAGCCGAATGAAATAGAAGAAAACTAAGATTGAAAAAACACACACAAAAAAAAAAACGACAGCATGGGCTGTTAATGTACTTAAAGACTTAAATATGGACATTCCTTTTAAGGATATAAATCCAAAAAATCTCAACAACATTAAAGTGGATTTTATGCCAGTGCAAGAAGTTCAACTGGGGACCAATATTCAGTCTCCAGTTTTATAATGCTGAGAGCTGGACTAAATAGATATTTTAACAGTAGAAGTGTTAACATCTCCGCTGACAGCACATTTAAAACCAGCATTAATGTACTCCTGTCAGTTATGAAAACTTTTAGAAAAGCAGGTAGACAAGGCCAGACACCACCCCCTGAATTACCGGCCTGGATTTGAAGCATCTGCCGGAAACTGAGGCACTATCCCCTGACACCGCGGTCGGATTGGTGCGTAAAGTCTATGTGATGAGTCAAAGGGGTTTCGGTCTGTAATTCAGCCTCCCGACAGTAGAAGGCATCAAGCTAACTCGGGACTTCCCTTACCAAGGTCTCGTGACCATGACGAAAGTAATCTTTATGAGGGGCGTCACCTTGGTGAGGGGCGGAAGTGCGAGCATGTAAATCCCGGTCACTCGAGTCAAGTGAGTTGTAAGGACACTTGTCAGTTTGGGATTGGTGTTCCACTGACTACAGGGGTGGGGCTTTGCACACTAAAGGGAACTCGCTACTGTGTTCCGGGTTGGTCCTTGAAAACATAGGCGGGGTAATTGGGCTTGAGGGAGAGACACAGTACAGTTTGTTTTGGTTTTTGGTTTCTTGGAATACAAATAACGGCTATCTTTTGTTTATCCTTTACATGTTTGGAATATCTTCAAGAGGACTGAGAAACGACTGACCCTCCATTCTTTTGTTATTTGTTCCAGCACCCCCTCCCTCACGCTATTCTTTTTATTTTTTTTATTGTGTAACAAAAACAATAAACATATTTTGGTTACACGTAAATTGCTGTCTGGACATTCCATTAATACTCACACGCCTCACAGTCTGGTTCGATCGTAAAACTTAATCTGGCACGACGTGGACACAAGGGTGTTCGACTACTAACAAAAACATCTTTTGAGATCCGAAAGGATGAAAACAGACTTGAATATGTGTGCCTTGTATATATACAAGGTCACACAAACTCACCTCAAGATCCAGCATCAGCATCCATCGCAGTGTTATTTGAAACTCCACCCAGACCATCAACATCATTAGCTTGTGCTCAGTCCTCTAGTTTCAAGATGCCACTTTTGATGCATAAATTCACAATAAACAGAGATATGCAATTTATTTTTAATAAGTGAACAATAAATTAAATTAAATTAAATTAATTGTGGGGCTATATTACACTGCGGATGTATACACAATATAAGTTTCTGGGTTTTTTTTGACAATTTTATTTCAACTGATAAGTAACATTACAGCATACAAATTGTTTAGCAACATTCACGTATACATATAGGTGCTACCAATATGGAGATTTACATTTTCTGACTCCCCCCCGCCCCACCCCCAACCACATATCTGCTTCTATGTTCACAAAGTATAATTAGGTGATTGAAATAAATTTGAAAGTATTTGAAAATCTAGAAAGAAAAAATGAGAAGAAGGGGGTATTGCACAGCCATCCCAAAGAAAGAACAAACCTCCTAATCAGAAGGAAGTGCTTGTAAGGGGTGAGGGGGACCTCCAACCAAGCAAGATTCTCCGGCGAGCCAAAAGTGCTACAAATGCCACCACATCTGCCTGTTCTGCCTGGAAAGGTTGGTCCTCAAATGGAATACCAAATTGTAAGTTATGGCCATGGATCCAGAGGGGTCTGCAATACTCAAGAGAGAGTGGTGAAAATGAAAGACCAGTAATCAGCAAGCTTAGGGCAAGACCAGAACATGTGAATCAAGTCAGCTGTGGAGAGGTCACAGGTCCCATCCAGCTATGGGATTGGAAATGAAGCGGGATAGGGTTAAAGGGAGAGATGAGCAAACTAGGGCAGGAAGAGAGGATAAATGGCATGAATGTGCCTCTAACTGACACCAGTCCTCCTTGGGTGCATGCATCCAATAGAGGATTTTAAGAATATTGGCAGCCCAATAATAAAACATGAAATTTGGAAGGGCCAGTCCACCGCCTGGTCTGACCCTCTAGAGAAGTTGCCTACGGACCCGTGGAGGCCTGCCCCTCCAGATAAAGGAAGTGATTAGCTGATCAAGAGAGTGAAAAAAGACATGGGGACAAAAATAGGAAGGCTCTGAAACAAATACATGAATTTAGGCAGAATGTTCATCTTTACAGATTGCACGCTGCCAGCTAATGAGAGTGGCAAACTGGTCCATCTTTGAAAATCAAGTTTGGTTTGTGCAATCAGAGGTGTTATGTTTGCTGAAAAGAGGGAGGAGAGAGACCTGGTGATCTTGACTCCCAGATATGTGAAGCACGATTGGGCCAGGCAAAAGGGAAGCGTAGCCTGAGAATTTTGTATTGCAGCATCATTAATTGGAAATTCACTTTTAAATTTAATTTATAACCAGAAAAAAAGACGTTTATCTTGATTTTTTACAAGTATGTTTCATGTATGAATAGATATTATCCCGAAGATGATTGTTTACTCTTGTAATTGCACTGTGAATACAATTACCAGACCCCTGCATAACAAATACATAGGTAATTTACATTTATTTAGAATAAATACTATTTTATGTATTCTGATTGGTCCAAATCAAGACACGTAGTAAATATTTGAAACGTATACAAAATAGTGCATTTTGACCCGATGGGCCTTGCATAGACAAACCTGAGAGTCCTGACAAAGCATGCGTGCATCAAGGACCTGGGTACCCCTCCACCCAAGAGCCTTGCCAAGTTCCAAGCAGAGATTCAGTTATCAATACAGTTTTGGACTGTATGTAATGGGTTTTTTTTGCGGTTTACACCATTGGATGCAAGTAATCCTTTTGGCATCTGAAATCAGTGGTTTGTGAACAGCCGTTCAGGTCTAAACACCTATTGAAGAGATTGCTCTGGGTGTTGTTTTCATTGATATTGGCACCTGCAGTGTAGTTTAGCTGTTCTGTGGTAACTGGGGCTGAAGCCTTCCTATCCTGTGAATTATGCATCGCAACTGAAGACAATTGCTGTCTGGCAGAGCTTTCCTCTGACCAAAGCTGTTTTTCAAGGATTTGTTTTTCATGCTGTGCATAAAGTACCTAATAAAAATAGAAGCTTTTGATTTTCCAGTCAACCAACTTGTTTCTGTAATAAAAGATCCAGCCAGTGTAGCTATGGCGACCAATTTTCTTGATCATCAGTGTTGGCCAACAAAATCGCTTCAGTGTGGACACAGCTTAAAATCGTGTTCCAACCATGTTCTTAATTATTGAATTAAGTAGTTCAGGAGTCTTGTTCCAATCAGACTTTTTTTTTGTTTAATTGAACTTAGGTATTATATTAAGCTATTAAGGACATGGTTAGAACAAGGTCCTTTATAGGAATGGACTGAAAGTAAGCAGTACATAGCTAACCTATCCCAGGGGTAGTCAAACATGGCACCTCCGGTCCAGCTCAAAATTGAACCAATTAACCTCCTGATCAGTTTTTAAAGCATTTATCATTGAATTATACCTTTGAAACCTGGGGTGTTATGGAACAGCACTCAAGACAAGAGTTCCCACACTATTGTAACTGCCTCAAAGGTCAGCTTTCAGTGATGTAAACTATTTTATTTGAATGACGTGTATGTTACTTTATATGGTGTTTCTATAATATAATATTGTTTTAGCCCAAACGCTTGCTACAGCAGTCTATGAACAGCTGTCTCAAGGGGGTGTCCTGCACACTTGGTGGCCTCTGACCAAGTGCTCTTCAACTCACAGCTGCATTGGTATAGTAATACCAGCTGGTACTGTAAGCTTCCTCGTTCTGGTTTTCCTCTGCTCTGGATCACCACCTGTACCCATTGGTCTCTCCAAATTGGGCCTCCACTCATTTTGGACACTGACGGTTTTGTTTTTCCCTGGTTAGGCATTGACATAGTACTTAATATCTAACATAGGTCCATTCTTTGCTATGGCCAGTCTGTCCTCTGTCATTGTGCTACTAACTGCCCTGATCCTCCAGCTCCAAACCCTAACCTCCTGTATAGACCCCCAAAAAACGAATCTACTAAAATCCAAAACAACCCTTTGTGCACAGTTGATTATACAAGCTTAAATTTCTCTCCATGTTGTATTCACCAGGCACAAGAGCCCTAACTGACTGACGTAGCCCTACTATGCCTATTTCTACATCTATATCTAAGAGATATTCATGGGGTAATTACAACAAGGCAGTGGATTGTATGTAAAATGAAAGGATAAAGGCACGCACTGGGGAAGGTATGATGCAACAAGTGCTTGCAAAGTAAAACAAAAGACAACACATCTAAGGGATTGCAGCAGAGAGCCGATTACTATATGCACTGTATTTATTTAACTTTCTCTTTTGAATAGACAGTTCTTATGTGTTTGAATATGTTTTTTTCATTGCATTTGATTTGTATACACCTTGCAATTGTAAAAGCAATACAATACACTTTTTAAATTGTCAGGCTAATGCAGAAGCGACTCATGTTAACTTAACAGCTTATTGTCTTGTCTGATTCCTGTCACTTTGCCACAGGGGAGGCGAGAGGTTTTCCAATCTCTTCTGGCTGATGCTTCTTGAAAAATCCAGGCAGATCTATAATTGCCTCCCATGGGATGGAGTGGCAGCAGGTAAATGCAGAATTGCATGGTAGCTGTTTTGATAAACATGATTACCATTTGATACTCCATGCTTGCTGATGCAACAAACTGTAAATGTTACAACTGATTATTGTTGTCAGTGATCTAGTAATGCTAAACTTGTCAACTCCACCATAACGTGTAACACAGCTCTACGAACAGTGTGTTAGAAACACAAAATGATAAAAGCAAACCATAGTGTAAATACAATTAAACACAACACTAACTGAACACCATGTTACATCATTCTTCCAGGCTGTTGGATATTGTTGACAAACCCGTCTTCTTCTTTTCCCCAAAGGATATTTTGATTTTAAGGGTTCAGGTTTTCATTTGCAACAGGTTTGACTCTTCATTACTCTAGTAGTCGACTTAAACAGGCACTGCTGCTTGCGCCTGGAGGTGTTTTTGTTATACAGATAACATTTTATAGGAACTGTAGCTGATATTTTAAACATGCGCTTGTAAGATAAAAAAAAAAAAAAACCTTCAACAAAAGTAACTAGAGGGCTAAATAACAGAAATAGCTAACTCTGTGGCATGTATGTAATACAATACAATAGAATTAATTGTAGAATTAATGTACTCTGTGCTTGTACTTCTTCTTTGCTGCTTTCTGGCCAGGATTAATACCAAACCAGTCTGCTAATCTTTACACTGTAAACGAGAAGGGGTCAGATTTCAGAAATTCCAAAGTGAGGTGGTTTTAGGGGCATGCAATTGTAATTTCTTCAGTTTCTTCCCCATCTACAACTGTGGAAAGTGTGAGTTTGTAAATGGAAGATCTATTCACAAAATAATTTGCAGAAATGGCAGAAATTACAGCTGCACACCACTAGTGGTCATTTTTAAAACCACCTCACTTCAGTATTTTCAGAAGCAGCCCTATTATTTTTAATAAGCAGAAACAACAATAAAGAATTATATAAATAAAATACACATAATAAGATTTAAAACATGAAAGAGGTTAAATAAATACTAGTACAATAGTAGACGTGTACATTTTAATTGGTGAGGTAGTTTTTCAATTTGACTTTTACCTCAGAATTTGTTATTGAGTATGTGAGGATGGATTCATTCATTCTATATGTATCTGTTTGGTTTATACCACTAAATAATGTTTAATAGCATATATAAATGTTACATTTGGTCTCACGTGATTATGCTAAAACCATGGCAAGTTATATAGTATATTATGTAAGTTTTATGACTGCAGCATATGAGACATATGTTCTGCATATTAAAATATATGACATTAGCACTATCTTGCATACTGAAAAGCTCCATTAAATATGTATTACTTCAGAACTGTCTGTCTGCAGTAGCATAGACCTTATTGTTACAAACATATACATATTCACATCTTGCATATTAAAGGGTGCCCTAGTGTATACTATTATTTTTGTACAGTATTCCATTTACCAAAAAAATACAATAACCATATTGAGAAATACACTAGATGATAATATAAAATACGTATGCTTTTTTATTTTAATAATTTAACAAAGCAGCAATTGTATCACACAGTTATAGAATGCTGCTGCTGTGAAATGTGGCCCCAATTAGGCTTGTTTGTGTAATTTTTACTTCTTTGCCGGATTGGTACAATTATTTGTGCCATTATAAGAACATTTATTTCATGGTGTAATTGTGGAGAGCTTTGGCAACAATGAAGACCCCACTGTGACACAATGAACTAGCCTTAAGTCAAATGATCATAGGAGGTAGGGTTATGTAAAGAAAACCTATCCTTATGGGGCAGTGAAGAAGAGGGAAGGTAGGAAGAGTAGTAATCATTTTCAAAGGCAAATACAGTGGCTCTACAGTGGTTCTGTACTGAGGAGCAGTGGTGAAATAAAGACAGTGACATCAAAGTGACAATATTTGCACCAGGTCTGTTGTTTTGTCATAGTGGTCTATAGGGTTATATATATATATATATATATATATATATATATATAGTGACAAACGGTCAGGTTTTGATGCAAAGAGAAGGTATCAGAAATGTTTACTACTCACTGGTAATTGCTTGCGCTTCCTTTTTCTGTCAATCAATCAATCAATCAAATTTATTTTGTATAGCGCCTTTTATGCCAGGCATTACAAATACTATACAATAATATAATATACAAAACAATATATATAAAAAAAACATCCAAAAACAAATGGGGAAAAAATATATATATATATATATATATAAAATACATATTAACAAAATTCTAAACTAGGCCATCCCAATCTACAAAAAGGCCTCTGCATAAAGATGTGTTTTAAGCTTTGATTTAAATGCATTTATTGAGTCAGCTTTACGGATTTCAATTGGAAGATTGTTCCATAATACAGGTGCATGATGACAAAAGGCTCTTCCACCACAAGAGCTACGTTTTATCATTGTACTCACCAGAAGCCCAGCATCAGCAGATCTCAACTGGTGTCCAGGGACATAAGGTAAAAGCATATCATTAATGTAAGCAGGGCCATTTCCAGAGACAGCCTCATATGTCATTAATAAAATTTTAAAAATAACTCTGTACTTCACCGGAAGCCAATGCAAGTGGGCAAGAACATATGTTCAATTTTTTTGTACCGGTCAGAATTCATGCAGCTGTATTCTGAACCTGTTGTAAGTGATTGATAAGTTTACAAGGTAGACCAGCCAATAGGGCGTTACAATAGTCCAGGCGGGATGAAACAAACGCATGAATTAAAATTTCAGATTCTGCAAGATACAAACAGACTTGACAGATATTCCGTAAATGATAATAAGCAGACTTCACTACAGTTGAAATGTGATGTCTTGTGTGTAAAAAATGTAATTGTAATTTAAACTGCTTGTTGGTTTGGAACGAAGCAACCCAGACATGTTCCCAATGGACAGTGTGTTTTAAAAAGGAAACAATATCACAGCAGTAAATAATCACCTGACACGGACTGTTTTAAGTTTTATTAAGTCGTAGTGTTGCAAGTCAGCCAGGACGCTGCAACCAGGGCTGGGCTGTGCTTCACCAGCAGGGGTCTCCAAAACACCTGCCAAGGACAAAAAGGTAAATTACTCAAGGAAAGGACTGTGTAACAATAATTGAACCTAAACTTACCTGTTGCTCCTGTTCAGACCAGAGGGGCGCCAACTTCTCTTGTGGAAATAGATCCAAAAGCTGGAGATACTTACCTGTACACCTGAAAGGAGCAAAACTACAGTTACTACGTAGACTCTTGTGGATTACAAAATAACTTGTGAACGTGATACTTACCTTGAGTGGACCTGTGCCTGGAGACCTTAGAAAGGTGACCGCAGTTAACCGTTGGTGACCTGGAAAACCTGGACTGGACTCACACAGTTTCTGTTTAATAAGTTTGTGTTTTTGCTTGCACTGAGAGCAGCTCATGCAAGGCCGAGCATAGGGCGGTATGTGGTTAGGGCTCTGGACTCTTGACCGGAGGGACGTGGGTTCAATCCCAGGTGGAGGACACTGCTGCTGTACCCTTGAGCAAGGTACTTTACCTATAAATGGGTAATTGTATGTAAAAAATAATGTGATATCTTGTAACAATTGTAAGTCACCCTGGATAAGGGCGTCTGCTAAGAAATAAAATAATAATAATAATAATAATAATAGGGCCTGCAAGATGTATAGACAGGGCCCAAGTGGGCAGGTTTTCTTTTATTTATTTTCTTTTTCCAAATGCCGTAAGCAATGGAGATCTCGGCAAGTTGGATCTCAGACCCCAGGACACCCCTGTGGATAAGAAGCTCCTGGACTTCCTCAAACAAACTCTAATAGCGCAGTTGCTGGCAATACAATGCAAGAGTCGTGCACTGGAGGATGCTCTCAAAGCCATGACCGATGTCATCAGGAGGCTACTGGACAAGCAGTGGGGGGGGGGGGGGGGGGGCAGCAATCTAGGCTGGCCCAGGAGCATGTTCCACAGTGCTTCTCCTGCCTGGAATACGGACATGAGGTGGCGAAATGTCCGCTACGGGAGTGGTTGATGCACTGAGGTAAGCCTGAGGTGACTAAGGGGCTAAAAGAGCCCAAAGAAAAAACACAAAGCGTGTGCTGGAGAAGGGGGTGCCCCAGTCGACTATCACAATTGGACTGCACCATTCACTCCTGGAAAGCTCAATCACCTCAAAATCGAGCATCGCCCACACCTCTTCACTAACGCCACTTCGTTGACTTTCCGGGATCTGGTGGTGTCTCTCGAACCTTGATACCTGGGGGAGTGATAATGGTATGCTCAACAAGGTTAGTTCTGCCAGGCACATCAGAAAAAAACATCCTTGAACACTCCAATTAACTCATGCAGATCTGATTTCTGAACTGGAAGTAAATGTTCCCCCATCGGAATGCTCTGCGTGCTAGGGTTCTCTATAAAGGATACAAAATCATCCTCTGCCTCACCTGGGACTATAAATAAGGCCTTCCTTTGCCTGCCTGGGCTTCAATAAATTTCCGTGGTAAATTTCCCGCTCATTGCGGCAATCGGGCTGTCTAATTTCATAATTCACTTTCCCTATAGCCCTAATCACTTCAAATGGCCTCTGCCATTTAGCACACAGTTTGAATTCCAAAGTGGGAGAAGCAACAGTATCTTGTCTCCTGGTCGAAAGGTCAGAATGCGTGCATTTTGGATGTACTGCTGCAAAACGGCCGACCAAATCCAGGCGATCCAGTAGGAGCACATGCTGCATTACATTTTTGGACGAGCCTTTGTGGTCTTCCCACCCCTCTCTCAGCAGATCGAGGATGCCGCGAGGCTGTCAGCCGTACAAGCGCTCAAAGGGGGAAAATCCTGTCGAACTCTGCGGCACCTCTATCACTGCAAAAAGTAGGTAGGGAAGAAATGTTGCCCAATGTTTTTGCTCTTGGTTCACAAACCATCTCAGCATCTGCTTTAGGGTCTGATTGAAACATTCCACCAAACCATCCGTCTGTGGATGATAAACAGATGTCCCGATGGGACGTATTTTTAATATTTTATACACTTGCTGTAACGTTTGAGACAAGATGTTAGTTCCAGGATCAGACAATATCTCTTTGGGGATCCCTACTCTAGACATAAGCTGCACTAGTAGATCTTAATGGAACTGCCTCCGGGTATCGCGTTGCATAATCTACCACTAGTAATATATGCGTATACCCGGAATCAGAAGGTAGCAAAGGGCCTACTATGTCCATTGCAATGCGTTCAAAGGGCATGGAAATTATTGGCAGTGGGACCAAAGGGGCAGGGTGCACTCGACCCAGCGCTACTCGCTGGCAGTCTGGGCATGTGGCTACATATTTCGACACTTGCTTATTAAGTGCTACCCAATAAAATCGGGCCAATATGTGTTCCCTGGTTTTATCAGCTCCCAGGTGTCCCGCAAAAGGGATATTATGCACCAGCCTCATGACCTCAGGCTGATAAGACTGGGGAATCATCAGTTGTGTTACAGGCTGTCCTGTGCCCATGGCAGGGTTCACTCTATATAATAATTGCCCCTTGATAATGAAGTGTGGATATTCTAGCGCTCCAGCATCTTCAACTTCCTTACCTTCAATAGACCGGACCTGTCCCCAAGCGTGCAGCAGTGTGGGATCATTGTATTTGTCCCACACTAGGCCTGTGCTTCGGTCCCACATGTCCGATATATTGAGAGGGGCCGGAATAACATCTGCCCTGGATGGCCCAGTAACCTCGCCCTCTTGGTCACACTGTGTACCAACTCCCTTTGATTGGCATTAGATACCAGCCGAGCTTTCTCCCACCAGACCCCAGCCTCGTCTCATTGATACACCTTCCCACTTTTCATTCATCTCGCTTTCTTTGTTTTTCTAGGACGAAAAAGGGAAGAAATCAAGTCAGCTTGTAAGGGGAAAATCTCACCAATCGTTTCCCCTTGTTCGCCTGCCACATTTACGTGTACAATTGTGACTGCCTTTTTAATTAATTATTTATACTCTGGCCAGTCCTGGCCCAGAGTTACTGGGTGTGGTAGCCTTTCCACCACCCCCACTACGAGGTGACGCTGCATTGGTCCTACCGATATACATGTATATGATTTTAGTGTGGGGTATGTCGCCGAGTCTCCATGGATACAGGCGATCGCCACCTGGCCTTGTGGCTGCCACAACACACCACCCAAGAGAGCTGACCGAATTAAGGTCTGCGCACACCGAGTCCATTAACCCTTTGCGATCCTATGTCGGACCAGGTCCGACATCATCAAAAAGACGTCAAGCACAGGTCTCTAGTCGTTTTTTATCCAGAAAAAGCCAAGAAAACCTTTCACTGGCCGATTGAGACCGATAGGAGCCGAGAGAAGCCGAAAATAAAAAAAGGGTGGATTTGAGCAATAGACATAGCCCCGACACCACAGAGATAACACGGACATAAACAAACAAGATAGCTGCTTCCGCATCCAGCGCTCAAAAAATATCACAGACATTTGCAGAGCTTTTTGAGATGTTACAGTAATAAAATAATGACTTGGATCGCATTATTGAAAAGTTTGGTGATAAAACGAGTGATCAGGAGTTGATTTATCAGTATGCACGACTATGAAGAGGTATGTGAAAAACACAGCGAACAAAGGGTGGGGCGGGGCTAGAGATGCTGTACTGAGTGTCCTGTTGATATGCAGTGCCTTTTAAACCAGTTTTACTGTGAAAAAAAAAACTTTTAAACAGTGCGTGTAAAATAAAACAGCGCCTGTGAAAATAAATTGGACCTGACGCGCCTGAGACACGCTGAATAAATGGACCGCTAAGGGCTAATGTATGGGTACTCACTTTACCAACAACCACATCAACAATACAAGGCCCCTCCTGACCATTTCCCCATCTCTTACCCGCTTCCGTTGCCAGATAACATGCCGCCACGTTGCACTTTATTGCTGAGGAGCACAGCTGGGCGATATGTCCTGTGTGATGGCATCTGGAACAGATAGGAGGGGCAGAAGCCACTGGGGTTACATATCTTTCCCGCTGCTGATAAGGCAGTGGGTCAGGGGCATTGAATCTACCCCAGTCGGGGGCCAGCCGTCGTCTCCATGGTAGGGAGGTTAGGCTGCCCATTGGGGTCGGGGGTCTGGGAGGTCTGGATCCCAGCACGATGATGGGTGGTGGTGGAGGTGGAGCTAGTCCCATGCTGCTCGGTGGTGAGGGAGGGGTCCGTAGACGGATCGGAGACGAGATCAGGGAGTCCTTGTAGTCCTCCGCCAGTTTGACCGCAGCTTCCAGGGTGGCCGGACTGTGGCACCGTATCAACGCCTGGGTCTCGGTGCCGACCACATAGCAGAACTGATCCAATGCTATGGCTTCGCCCATTTCTACCCCCGTTTTCTTGAGGGGGCAAAGCCAATGCACCATGTGGTCGCACAATCACTGGGCAACCACCCTGGGGTGGATCTCCGGTGTCCGCTGGTACTCCCATGAATCTCACTCGATGTGTTTCCCCCGCGATGTTGAGTCACCGGAGGATGGCCTGCTTGACCAGGTCATATTGGCTGGCCTCTTCATCGGTCATGGTCTGGTAGGCTGCTTGGCCCTCCCCGATTAAGCAGGGGGCCAGCTGCCTAGCCCAGTATTCCTGAGGCCATAACGCACTGGTAGCCAGCCATTCGAAGGTGACCAGGTATCCCTCCAGGTCATCCTCCGCCATCCTTTACTGCGCCCTCACTTTAGGGGGCGCCATCACGGGTCCTGCTGGTACGTGGGGTGTTTCCCTGCTGCTGACTCTCTCTATCAGTGCCGTGTACCTCTCCTCTTTCTCTCTGCAGCCACCCGTCTCATCCAGCGCATGCAACAGCGCGGATAGTGCAGTGACATCCATAATCCGTGTTCTGACACCACATTTTTAAAAGGCATGTCGTATGCAGACAGGCTAAAATAATTGAATCTATTCAGTCTTGAACAAAGAAGACTACGCGGCGATCTGATTCAAACATTCAAAATCCTAAAAGGTATGGACAATGTCAACCCGGGGGACTTCTTTGACTTGAATAAAGAAACAAGGACCAGGGGTCATAAATGGAGATTAGATAAAGGGGCATTCAGAACAGAAAATGGGAGGCACTTTTTTACACAGAGAATTGTGAGGGTCTGGAACCAACTCCCCAGTAATGTTGTTGAAGCTGACACCCTGGGATCCTTCAAGAAGCTGCTTGATGAGATTCTGGGATCAATAAGCTAGTAACAACCAAACGAGCAAGATGGGCTGAATGGCCTCCTCTCGTTTGTAAACTTTCTTATGTTCTTATGTTCTTATGTGGCAAAGTGGTTTGCAGTGCGCAGGTGTAGAGGTGATGCAGTTGCTCAGTAATAACAAACACAACACAGTTCACAGTGAAAAACAGCTCATTAATTGTGCTGGATTGCTTGTTTGCCAACCTTAAATAAGAATACTTGGCTCTACACAACGATGGGGTTCAGTCCCAAAATAATAATACTAATAATGACACATACTTTATATACACACAATCACAAGTCCAATAGTGAGTGCTCCTATTGCAAGTGGTGATTTAATACAATAATCGGTGACAACAGTAGTGCAGTGTAGTCTGGGTTTGATGCTGGCTTAGCGCGACAGCTCCCGGATATTTAGCCGTCTAGATTAACAAATAACAACAGTTAAACAGACAGATAAGACAACACTAAACACTCACGGTACTTTTTCGTTTTGTACGTCCTTGTGGCGGAGTGTCCCGCCCCTATTTATTATTATTTGTATTTTTGTTTGCGGCGCGGATAAAAACGCAGCGTCTTTTATTATTATATTTAAAAACCCCGTGAGGATGCATGGCTGATCAGCTACTGATTATTTAACTAGCTGACAGTCATGCATCCTTACCAAACGCGTGCAGACTCTGGCCGAGGGGTAATATGATAATTAACAACTAGTTAATTCCTCGGCCAGAGTATATAAACCTGCAGCTCTCTGCACTCGAGGTTGGAGTGTAGAGAGGAGAGTACGGGGAGCGGAGAGAAAGAAGCATTTAAAAACAATTGCTAAAAAGTGCTGGAGTATCCAGCACGACACTCACTTGTTTGTGTGTTTATTCGTTTGGCCCTTGTGCACTTTGGTTTCTGTTTTGTTGTTTTTGTTTAAATCTTTTGTTTTGTTTATTAAACACACTGAGTGCCATTGCACTCAGCTTCACCCGCCCATCCACTGTTTGGTTTCAGTTACTTCCTGGTCCGTGACGTCATCAACCTCACCACTGCGAGCCAGACTGTCACAGTCCTTTACAGGTCTTTCTGTAACCATAACAAAGGAACAGATTGCTTTGCCACATCCCGTGATATACCCTCAGTCACGCCCCCTTCGGTAGCAAGTGCAATCACGTATCCTCCAAACCATGACTGACACATCACACTGACACTGTGCCCTCACAGGTTGGGAGGGAGATTGTTGACTAGGATGCATTCACTGTCTGTCACAGTGCTTTAATGAACAACAGAATTCCTTGTACTCAAATGTGTAATTCATGTTGGGGTATGTAGTGATGAGTATTACATTTTTTGAAAGGAGTACTTGAAAACAAATCGGACATGCAATATGTAAACCCAACATGTATGTTAACACTTTCCATTACAGTTAGTACTGTATGGTATACTGTTGATACATGTATGCTGTGGTACATGAAGCAGTGTTTTATGTCTCTTGCAAGCATAACATCCACACATTACAATCCACCTCTTGTTTATGTACTTCATTTAGTACTATTAAATTATTATTAAATTTCTACAGAAATCTGCAATTGTACCTAAACATTTTAATATCATAATTGGCTTCCAGCATAACAGTATGTTAGCAAGCATTCATAGTCAACTGTAAAGTTTGAAAAAAAAAATGGTTAATCACAGTGCAAACATACACATGCTGCATAAAATGCAGTGACTCCTTTTGCCACGTGAAACAGTGCAGTTAATACAAGAAAGCCAATGTTGCAGATTCCAGATGCAGAAAATATTGTTTGGATGAATATTGCAGATAGGGTTTGGAGAAATACGACTTGTTTAACATTAGTTCCAGCAATACATGGAAGGTCCCTAATTAATTCTGTAGCACGACTATATTCTGAGTTTATTGGTTTTACATAGAACGCTGGTGAAATAATTAGCTTGACAGCAAACATTGTGGGAATGCTAATGCAGTTACTGAACATGTTACCAATCACAAGGACTATGATTTCCCAGTGTTGTGCCCGTATGGCCAGTCTTCGGGGAGAATTTCTCACATGCTTAGAGATGTCTTTGCTGATGTCATTGATGATGTCATATGTGATGTCAAGTGTGACAGGAAACATACACATAAGGGTGCAGAGTTAAGGTTGTGTGGCTACCTTAACTTGCAGTTTCCTAACCTTTTGGACTTTTGCAACCAAACCTTAACATTACTTCAACAAAGTCTTTGCATTGAATTTCCATTGTTTTCAGAAGGCATACTGGAAAATTAAACAACCACATCTGCCACATAATGTAGTGGTGAAAACACAACTTGAGGCACTAAATAGCACAGAAGAGACACGTACCAAGTATATAAAGTTTTTTTTTTCTTTTTTTAAAAGCCAGATTTATTGAAGCCAAATCAAATGTGAAAAATGTTCATCCTTGCCCCTGAGGCTGGAGAGGTGGGAACAGCAACGGCTGCTCCTGAGGCTGAAAAGGAGGGGACAACAATGACTGTACCTGAGGCTGGAGAGGTGGGGACAAATTTGAACAGTAGTGCTGAGAGCAGTTATTCTTCATGTTGTATGGCTTTGTCCACTCTGTCCAGAAGGATCATGTAAGAATCATGCAGGTTTTTAGGCAGTCTGATGCATTGTGTGCATTGTGTGCATTGCATAGCATTACATTGAAACCATTGCTCATCTTTTCGCATCTTTTTCCCGTGTTGAAGGCACAAACACAAAAAACATTATCACTAATTACCAATTTTAATCCAGACAGAAACACAGATGTGACCAGTGTGTGCTGAACTACTGTATATATTCCATGTTTCCCTATTTAGTGCAAGGTAACGGTCGCAAGTCACTCTGCCTAGCAATGATGTCAGGCAGCAGTGATGTCACACCGTTATCTTTAGGGTTCAATTTCCATAAAACTACGACCCCCCCAAAAAATATTAATACCCTGTTGCATATCTACACCCCCGGGACTATGTGTATGCCAAGTGTGGTTCCTTAATTTGCTATACTTTTTGAGATACAGGTGTATAAAAAGTATCTTAATTATTTCTTTAAAAAAAAAGAAAAACAGCTGTATTTTTACGCCACTCTGTATCCCACAAAGTATTCAACCAAATGTTACCCCGTTCACAGGGTTTGTTGAGCCTGCCAATCCGACCACAGATGAAGATTTACATGCATATTGGTCGGGTTTTACCCCTTTTGAGCTGGTTGTAAAATCGACTTTAAAAACAGTACCTTTGTTCAAACCTTAACTTTGTCTGCACGACCACACAGATTAGCTGTTAGCCCTCCTCCACTCCCCCAGATCCCGCTTCTTCTTCACCTTTGCCACTCAGTGGTGGAACGATCTGCCCACGGATATCAGGACTGCTCAGTCCCTGACCACCTTCCGACGCCTCCTCAAGACACACCTGTTCAGACAGCATCTGTAAACCTCACAGCTCTCGTTATTTGAAATCGTTCTTATCCAATTATCGTACTTTCTACGTGCTCTTAATGGAATTTACTCTTATAGCAAATATTTTTACTATAAGTTTAACTGCTCTTAGTCGAATTCGCTCTTAAATGTAATTATTTATAGTTAATTTTGCTTATTTGAATTTGATCTTATTTTCTATGGATTTTTCTTATCTGTAATATGATATTCTGTAATGTGATACTTTGTATTGTCTGCTAAGAAATAAATTATATATATATATATATATATATATATATATATATATATATATATATATATATATATATATATATACAGACGTGCTCAAATTTGTTGGTACCCCTCCACAAAAAACGAAGAATGCACAATTTTCTCTGAAATAACTTGAAAATGATAAAAGTAATTGGCATCCAACATTGTTTATTCCATATTTAATAGAAATCAGACTTTGCTTTTGATTTTTTATTCAACATAATATTGTAAATAATAAAACAAATGAAAATGGCATGGACAAAAATGATGGGACCGCTAACCTAATATTTTGTTGCACAACCTTTAGAGGCAATCACTGCAATCAAACGTTTTATGTATCTCTCAATGAGACTTCTGCACCTGTTAACAGGTAGTTTGGCCCACTCTTCCTGAGCAAACTGCTCCAGCTGTCTCAGGTTTGATGGGTGCCTTCTCCAGACTGCAAGTTTCAGCTCTTTCCATAGATGTTCGATAGGATTCAGATCAGGACTCATAGAAGGCCACTTCAGAATAGTCCAATGTTTTGTTCTTATCCATTCTTGGGTGCTTTTAGCTGTGTGTTTTGGGTCATTATCCTGTTGGAGGACCCATGACCTGCGACTGAGACAGAGCTTTCTGACACTGGGCAGTACGTTTCGCTCCAGAATGCCTTGATAGTCTTGAGATTTCATTGTGCCCTGCACAGATTCAAGGCACCCTGTGCCAGGCGCAGCAAAGCAGCCCCAGAAGATAACCGAGCCTCCTCCATGTTTCACTGTAGGTATGGTGTTCTTTTCTTTGAAAGCTTCATTTTTTGTCTGTGAACATAGAGCTGATGTGACTTGCCAAAAAGCTCCAGTTTTGACTCATCTGTCCAAAGGACATTCTCCCAGAAGGATTGTGGCTTGTCAATATGCAATTTAGCAAATTCCAGTCTGGCTTTTTTATGTTTTTCTTTCAAAAGTGGAGTCCTCCTGGGTCTTCTTCCATGGAACCGACTTTCACTCAAAAAGCGACAGATGATGCGATCAGAAACTGACGTACCTTCACCTTGGAGTTCAGCTTGTATCTCTTTGGCAGTTATCCTTGGTTCTTTTTCTACCATTCGCACTATCCTTCTGTTCAATCTGGGGTCGATTTTCCTCTTGCGGCCGCGCCCAGGGAGGTTGGCTACAGTTCCATGGACCTTAAACTTCTTAATAATATTTGCAACTGTTGTCACAGGAACATCAAGCTGCTTGGAGATGGTTTTGTAGCCTTTACCTTTACTATGCTTGTCTATTATTTTCTTTCTGATCTCCTCAGACAACTCTCTCCTTTGCTTTCTCTGGTCCATGTTCAGTGTGGTGCACACAATGATACCAAACAGCACAGTGACTACTTTTCTCCATTTAAATAGGCTGCATGACTGATTACAAGATTGGAGACATGTGTGATACTAATTAAAGAAACTAATTAGTTTGAAATATCACTATAATCCAATTATTTATTATCTTTTCTAAGGGGTACCAACAAATGTGTCCAGGCCATTTTAGAATATCTTTGTAGAATAAGCAATAATTCATCTCTTTTCACAGCTTCTTTGCTTTATTCTATGACATACCAAAGGCATGCAAGTATACATGATAAAATAGCTTTTAATTTCATCACTTTTCAGGAGGAATGAAGCATTATTTCAATGAGCTGTAAGGGTACCAACAAATTTGAGCACGTCTGTATATATATATATATATATATATATATATATATATATGGAGAGAGAGAGAGAGAGAGAGAGAGAGAGAGAGAGAGAGAGAATCAAAATAAACACATCACTTATATTTGGATAAAATTCACTAGATGTGATCAAAAAATGACAAACTCTGTTTCAGAGCAGGTGCAGTGACTTTTTTTATTGTGCTGATTAACAATTGACATCACGAAGATGCTGTAAAATGATCTGTCGATCTTGGGCAGGTGTTGTGACTCTTGGTCTCCCAGTTCGTGGCCTGTCATTTACAAGAGTGTGTCTGGTTGTAACGTCTCGCCAGGTTTGAAATTGCATGCTGTGAGCACCCAAAAGGACAAGCCACAGTACACTGCCCTGGTCCAGCCTCCA
The DNA here is from genome assembly GCF_902713425.1 of Acipenser ruthenus. Lineage (NCBI taxonomy): Eukaryota > Metazoa > Chordata > Actinopteri > Acipenseriformes > Acipenseridae > Acipenser > Acipenser ruthenus. The sequence goes on along the minus strand of NC_081190.1, from coordinate 100,609,703 downwards.
ACGTGCCGATTGCACGAAGGCGCTGCTTTCTTGACAGACGTGGCATATTGTTTTTTTTCTGTGATTTTCTTTATTGCTTGCAATTCAACAGCTGAAATCACTCCATATCCAGTGTCCAATCAACTGTCTCACTAATTAGGTGATTAAGTGCATATGCTTCAGTCATAGTCACTCAAGCGTGTCATAGTCAAGGATGAATTATCGAGTGATTAAAAAGAAACCAAAAACATTTAGTCATTGTCCATCATTTGTACACCTTATTTTTTTCGAAAATAAATGTGTTATAATGGTGATAAGTATATATATATGGGTATCATATAACATTTTTTTTTCAAATGTACCATTGAGAAATAGCAATTTATCCACCCTACATGAATGGTTTCGAGACACCAACAGTATATACATTTTGGAAAGCAATATATCTACCAAACCTTTTAAAGAATGGAATGAACAGAGTGGGACATTTCTTGCACAGCTGAGTAGTTGGGATAAAGAAAAGAGCCTAGAGTAAATAGGCTTACAATTAGTTTAGGATGATAGAACAAAATGGAGTGAGTTCAACCACAGACAAATATAGAAATCGATAGGCTTGGGCCATAGGTAATACATCTATAGAGATTTTGTACAAGCCATCTAGATATGGGCAACATAAGTAATTTACTTTTAAAAAAATACTGAAAGAAAAATTGGTAATAGGCATCCTTTATACAATTTATCCTTGACGTAAAGGTCTTGTAAAAAGATTTGAGTAAATGTGTGTTGTAAAGGTTAAAAGGGGAGAGGGGCAAAAATGCTTAAACTGGGGAAATGACACTTTCCTGTAATTGGCTGATGTAAGAAGGTTTTAAATAACAAAAGTTGAGTAGAAAAAAGTGTGCCTTGGAAGACAGATTTATTAATCCAAAGTATTTTTCCTTAATGTCAAAGAAATCCCAGAATGTAATGGCAGTGGCACAAATGATGTTCATCCATGGGAAGTCTAAGCTACAGGCAGCCAAACAGCTTGGGTTGAAACGCAACACTAGGATTTCATGTGGCTTAAAGATGTCCTTGGTAAGTACTGTACATTTGAATAGTAAAGAAGGTGAAAAAGTTGTAAATATGGAGGATATACGACATGGAAGCCTCATTAGGACTGGCTTCTAGTAAGAAAAAAAGAAGTTGCATAAAACACATACTAATTTACAATACAGGCATTATAATGCATGACTATTGTCATCTTCAAGACCAATGGGTTTAAGTTCAGGACCAATCAGTTTACCCATGTTTCTGTAGCAAGACAAGGGACCATTATATCAGAATGTACTCAAGTTTAAGGTTTAGCTGCATGTTATACAGATAATGTTCAGAGGAAGGGAAATATAGCATATGTACAGTGTTAGCAAAAGATACTGGACCTGGCTGTACGGTATACGAAAGCTTTTATTTCCCAAAGCAGGATATCAGTGCAAGCAGAATATCAGTGCAAAAAATATGCAAAGAGGTGTATATGCAAAAATACAAAAAACAAAAAAAACTATAAACAGATGTCTATATCTCTAGTAATGTCTATATTATTCTGCAGAAATATAAAGGGATGTCTATAGCATTCTGTAGAAAAGTATAGGTATAAAACTTTAAGTCAATAAAAAAAATCTTACAGAAAATTACAGATATCTGTAGGCATTTAATGAAAAACATATTGTGGTTGTATGATGAAATCTATAACTTCTGTCAATATATAAACATATTTCTATGGTTTGCATATTTCTCTAGAACTCTGTAGTCTACATATTTCTATAGATTTTTAATTTAAATCTATGTTATATTTCTATACATTTCTATAGAAAGAACATATAGCTATACATTTATACAAGATCTAAAATGTTTTATTTTGATTGATTTTTTGATTTTTTAGATTGAATAGTACTTAATACAGGAGACCACCTGTGAATTACAAGATAATACATCTTATCTCTTTTGAGAAAGTTATCAATGTTTTGTTAAACCAAACAAAAAAAAGTAAACTTCTTCATCTGTAAATGTCTCTAGGTCTAGTCTGTGACTTTTTTTGTTTTTTTTAAATGACCACATGTTGGACCTCCAACTTAATTAGTGTGCAGCCATTTTAGATCATTAATATACATTAAAACTTCATTTGTGCAGATGCAAACTCAATAAAATGATATCAATCCACAGTTTATATCATGGATTAGATACGGGGGGGGGGGGGCAGAATAAAATGCAGCAATGTTTTATTGTATATTGTCTTATTGCAGTAATGCATACAGATCTCAGCGCACAGTTGCTTTGTTTGAATTACAGATCATAAAACAGGCAAAGATATGGAAGCTCTGTTATGTAAAAAGGATTTCATATCTACCACATCATGCTTTTAAACTTTAATTTCCACAAAGCCGCGCTCTGGTCAAACTTCACTGGCGACATCTTTCATTCTTTCGTGCAGAACTTCCTCTCTATTCCAGTTGTATTCCCAATATACGATTAATATTGCTGTGATAAATGAGTTGTTTGGCGCTGTGTTCTATGGAGGGAGATCACTGTCAAAAATATTTGTATGCGTAAAAAGCATTTGTACTTGTAATTACAGGTACAAATCAAAAATAAGACTACCACTCAAAAAGTTACAAGTACACCTCATAAAATTACGATTTGGATACAGCGTGAAATCACTGTCAAAAATATGTCACAGAGGTCACAGGACAGGCTGTTGATTGGGGGAACAATCAATGACTATTTAACAGGCTGTGTTTTGGTGAAATTTGTAGGAGGAATTTTCAAAGCGGGGATATGACACAAAGTCACCCAACAGATGGACAGTCTCAGTCTCAGCAAAGATCTTCTATATACACAAGATAGTCAGCTCCCCATTTTTTTCCATCCCTGATGGTGTGGTGCATCATGGGAATTCAAAGATTTCCAAAGAGTATAATGTAAAGTCTGCTTCATTTCCTTTTCAAAGCTTTCTCTTTTGAAAAAGATTGCATTTTTTAGCAAGATTCACTTGGATTTGTTTAGAGACACCCCTCCTTAACACATATGTGTTATTATTTTTACGATCAATGTATTCACTTGGCCTGACAAGAGCTCTTTATTGCCGAAGGTTGTCAGGGATGGGATAGGCAGCGATTGAGAGTGAACGGCACCACGGCAACTCAATTTTTCAACTTTTTTGATAGCGGGTTAATTAGGTCTATTTATTAGGTTAATTAGGTATATTTTTAATTGATTATTATCATCATTAATATTATTAAAATCACTCTGTTTATTAGGCGTAGGCCTACTATTAATTAGGCTTGTGTTTATGATCCATTGCTTATGCCTTAATTATTTAAAAGTGTCTTATTAAAGAAATACATTGTATGTCTATGTAAATTAATAACAACTGTTTCATTTTAAAAAGTTGCAAATTTACATCAGCTTATATTTAGCTCAGTTCTCAGTTGCACGATAGCTAATCATGACTGAATATTTTTGAATACTCAAAAAGTACACAGAAAAACATTATTTCACTTAATTACAGAGCAATAGTAGTTATTAATGGATTGTGATGAACCGGGGCGGGACAGTCGGACTGCATCACCAAGCTACAGACAGACACAAGGCATTATCTGCATCCATGGATGCTCCAAGGCCATGTACGTTACGGTCGGTGTGGATTAAATTCAACAAGTACTTCAACGAAACTACAGTCGCTATTGCAAAGTATGGGTTTTAATATTGCTGATTATCTTATACATAGGAGTCTACTTAAATCGCGGTAAATTTACGTATTTTTCACGGGTATGTTGTGGAATAAAATTTGGATTTCGCGGACAAGTTTAAACATTAAATAAACCTAAGTAGACAGTATTTCAGAAGACTAACCCTAAAAATAGTGGTACTTTCTTCCTTACTAAAACATAGTGCTGGCATTTGTTAAAGGCGAGTCTGCAGCATCCCCCTGTAGTTGACTTGCCCATACATTGAGACTGCATATGCATCCACTGAATTGGTTGGAAGTGTAAGGCAAAGCTTTGCCAAGTTATACAGATGTGGAAATCGATTAGAAACAGCCCAAAAACTCGGTTACATAAGGGCATCTGGCATATTTTAATAAAGTCAATGTATGCAGCACGTTCGTTATCATGTTATTTGTCCCATCCAATCATTTATTTTATTAGTACCGAGTCAAAACAAAGACGACGTGGCTATTCGGGGCTAAAATTCCAACTGTAGCAGCAGGTTGAAGCGAGGGTGCTGTGCTGGATCGTTTTAGTACTGATTTAACTTGCAGACAGGAATACTTTTTGTCTGTGCTGACTTTCCAGTTTGGTTTCTGAAAGCTGTTTATTTTACGTTCTGTTCAGCAGCCTCTGTGGTAGCCTTTTATTTAATGTGTGATTCTGAAGCTAAATAGCGATCGATCGTATTTTCTCCAAATACACATTAAGATATGGAAAACAATTTATTTATTTATTTCTTAGCAGACACCCTTATCCAGGGCGACTTACAATTGTTACAAGATATCACATTATTTTTTACATACAATTACCCATTTATACAGTTGGGTTTTTACTGGAGCAATCTAGGTAAAGTACCTTGCTCAAGGGTACAGCCTATTTAATGGCCGGTGAGAAAACTGCGCCAGCTGCCTATTGGCAGCTGGCGTACCAGCCTATTTAAGGCCGATAAAAAACTGCGCCAGCTGCCTATTGGCAGCCGATGCACCAGCTGCCCGAAGGCAGCCGGTGAAAAAATACAGTATGGCGCCCCCTAATCAAAAGGGGGTGCCAACAAAAAACTGTAAATTAAATGTTCAAAACAAAGGGGGGGGTGGCGCAGAGCACGCCACCCAGAGCCCACTGGTCGACAAAAGCCGTCATGTCGCCAGTGGACTCCGCGTCGGCGTGCTCCAACGCCACCCGGGAACGAAGGAGGGCCCTGAACATGGCCCCACAGTCAAAGAGACCCTCCCCGGTGATCTTACGCTTCCTGGTCTTGTAGATGGTAAGTTTGCCAAGAGCCAGGAGCAGATTCACCAGGAGGTCTCTCTTCCTGGTGGAGCCACGAACAGGGTGCCCGAAAATAAAAAGGGTGGGGGAAAAATGCAGCCAGAACTGCAGCAGTAGGTTCTTGAGGAACAGAAAGAACTGCTGCAGCCTGGCGCAAAGGAAATAAATGTGGAAAACCGACTCGGACTCGCCGCAGAAAGGGCATGCGGGGTCCGAGTCGGTGAAGTGACGCAGGACCTCTCCTGACGCGAGCGCTCCGTGTAGCACCCTCCAGCCCAGGTCCCCAGCGCCTCTGGGGACCAGCGGGGAGTACAAAGCCTCCCACTGGGGCCTCTCGCCCTCCGGGGGTTGGAGGGGCTCCCGCCAAGCGGTGTCTCGGCGGGAGACGAGGGCGAGGAAGTGGAGGGTGTGGAGCGCCATCGCGTACAGGGTCCTCCTCGACACGGAACGAAGGGGGGTCGAGGAGAACTGCGAGATCCTGCTCAGGTGATTCTCGAGGGGAGGCTGAGGGGGAGCCCGATCCTTTGGTTTGATCAGCAGGACCGGAGAGCCGGGGGTAGGGAGGGACGATGGCTCCCCGGTCCTGAGGACCCCCTCGAGATACCCGACAGAGTCTGAGTGCAAAGCTGCCTTGCACTCCCGGATCGCTCGGCGGGCCGTTCTGAGGGTCCCCCGAGTCGCCCTGGCGACCAGCGACTCGGGAGTCAGCCACGCCGAGCGTTGGTGATCCAGGAGATCCCAGACTCTGGTCACCTTGGCCGAGATCAACAGGCTCCGCACCGCGGGGGATTCCAACGCCTGCGCACCTAGATGGGGGTTGTGCAGCAGGGGCTCCAGAAGGAATTCCTCCCCCTCGGTCGGAACCGCGTCTCGGCCGATGTCGAACATGCTCCGGGTCTTGAGCAGGTCCCTGTAAAAGACCGGCAGCTCGGGGAGACGGATCCCCGGGAGGTCGAGCCAGAACAGCTGCCGGTCGTAGCCCAAGCGGTGCAGCTGGCGCAGGAAGAGGGAGGCCAGCGCGCACCACTGCGGGGTCGGGTCCGCGTACAGGAATCTCTGCAGGGTCTGGAGGCGGAAGGTGTGCACCTGAGTCCTGATGCACACCAACCCTTGTCCTCCCTCAGCCAGAGGGAGGCTCAGCACCCCCGCAGAGACCCAATGCTTTCCGGCCCAGAAGAAGTCCGTCAGCTTCCTCTGGACCCTGGCCACAAACTCAGGGGGCGGGCTCAGGACGGTGAGTCGATGCCAGAGCATCGACGCCACCAGTTGGTTAATCACTAAAGCCCGTCCCCTGAAGGAAAGCACTTTCAGCAGACCCGACCACGACCTCAGTCTCGCAGCCACCTTGTCCTCCAACTCCACCCAGTTGGCTGCGACCGAGGTCTCCGCGGGGCTCAGGTGGACTCCCAGGTATTTGAAGCTGTCCGCGCTCCACTGGAACTGCTGGAGCGCGGCAGGGAGGGAGTCCACCCGCCAGGGGCCTACCAACAACCCGGAGCATTTGGTCCAGTTGATCTTGGCAGAGGACACGGCAGAGTAAACGCTCTGGCAGCTCCGCATCCTCTCCAGATCGACCGGATCGGAGGCCACCAGGAGCACGTCGTCGGCATAAGCCGACAGGACCACCCTCGTGTCCGGCGCGCCGAGCGCCATCCCCGTGAGCCTCCTGCGAAGGAGGCAGAGGAAGGGCTCGATGCACAGCGCGTACAGTTGTCCGGACATAGGGCAGCCCTGACGTACTCCTCTCCTGAAGGCGAGGGGCGTGGTCAGGGACCAGTTCACCTTCAACAGGCACTCGGCAGAGGCGTACAGCATTCGGAAGAGGCCGACGAACCTCGGCCCGAATCCGAATGCCCGCAGGGTTCCGAAGAGATACTCGTGATCCACCCGGTCGAACGCCTTCTCTTGGTCGAGAGACAAGAAGGCGACCGACCGACCGGTCCCCCTGCAGTAGTGCAGGAGGTCCCGAACCAGAAAGATGTTATCAAAAATCGTCCGGTTCGGGACCGTGTAGGACTGGTCGGGGTGGATCACGTCTGCCAGCACGGACTTGAGCCTCAAGGAGGCGGCCTTGGCCACGATTAAAGTACCTTGCTCAAGGGTACAGCAGCAGTGTCCCCCATCTGGGATTAAACCTACGACCCTCCGGTCAAGAGTCCAGAGCCCTAACCACTACTCCACACTGCTGCCCTGTGTTACCTCAGTCTGCATGTAGTTTATTTGGGAAACAATCATCAGCCGAAATATACTTTGCTTTTTTTGTCGTCCATTTGTACTATTTTCCCTCCCCTCCTGCACAGTACAGGTCACATAAAAGCAGTAAAGACGCACTGATAGGCTGAAAACTTTGTCATTTGAATAGTAAACAAGAACGTTAACTGCTTTGGAGAATTTATTTTGTAAATGTTACTTGTGGACATTTTTTGTTTGTTTGTTTTTTGCTTAAGTGCAATGCACACGGGACGGCGAAGGAATAAAAAAGGGCTATCTACAGAATGAAGATAAGTTTGCGTCGCTTGCATTGTGCAGTAGTTCATTTAAACAAGTTTTCTTTTTTTTCCCTCTCCGTACTTGTTTGTATGCATTGGCCCCTAAGAGGTGAATTTCGCGGTGACCCCTCAATTTCACGATTTCCGCAAAATCCGCGAAATCGCGATTTAGGTAGGTCTCTACTTATACAGTATATAAAATATACGAATAAAACAAAATAAATACAGTTCACCTATTATCATAATCACACTGCTGCTATACGTTGTTCATAATTACATTTCTGCTATTACATATTATAATGTAAAAATAAAAATATTACACGGCATGTGGACCACTCTTCTTGATCTTGCTGAAAATCCCCTTTGTTAACATACGACGTCACTTTTACTTATTATTCTCTTAAACTTTATATTTCATTTATGGATATCAATGTAGAATTAAATCAATTTTTAAAAAATATATATTTCTTCCCATTCAAATCATCAAACATTACTGCAATCTACCCAATATCAAGGATATAGAATCTCGATCACTGGCTATCCCAACCCCTTGACAGCCAAACCACGGCCATGGCTTGTCTGCTCATGAATATTCATGAAGCCGGCAATTTCGGACAGCACTTCAGCGACAAAGAGCTTGTCAGGCCAAGTGAAAACATTGATCGTACAAATAATAACACGTATGTGTTAAGGAGGGGCGTCTCTAAACAAATCCTGGTGAATCTTGCTAAAAAATGCAATTGTTTTCAAAAGAGAAAGCTTTGAAAAGGAAATGAAGCAGACTTTACATTATAGAGATAGGATAAAAGTCACCACCGGAACTCTTTTGATTCCCATGATGCATCGCATCGGCGGGGACGGCGAAAAAGGGGAGTTGACTATTTTATGTATATAGAAAATTTGCTGAGATTGAGACTGTCCATCTGTTGGGCGACCTGTGCCATATTCTCGCTTTGAAAATTCCTCCTACAAATTTCACCTACATGCAGCCAACTCCTTCCCTTCTATCAGCAATGCAAAGTGCTGGACGCATGCGCTGTTAAATACTCATCGATTTTCCCCCTAATCAACAGCCTGACCTGTGACCTCTGTGACGTGTTTTTGACAGTGATTTCATGCTCTGTCCAACTCGTAATTATGTGAGTTGTACGCGTAACTTTTTGATTTGTACTCGTAATTTTTTTTTTTGTGTTGTACTCGTATTTTTTATTTGTACTTGTATTTTTGATTACGCATGCGAATATTTTTCACAGTGATCTCCCTCCATACGTTCTTCCTTTTCGGGTAACTATATTTAACTGGGTGACTTTTACACGTTTAAACTGTGATTATTAGTCTCTTACTGATATTGAATGATCAATATATTCAATATTGTTGCATTTTATTCTGGACCCCCCCCCCCCCCGGCATAGTTTTAAAATCAATTCTAAAACTCACATTCAGTACTGCAGTGATATGCTAAAATTGCTGACTATGAGTAAGCATTCTGGAATTAGCATTCTGAAGCAGCGGTCCACAAGCGTTGTCCAACCAACCTGAACAACCTGGAGCAAATCTGCCTAGAAGAATGGGCCAAAATCACTCTGACACTGTGTGCAAAGCTGGTACATACTTACCCCGAAAGACTTAAAGCTGTTATTGCAGCGAAAGGTGGCTCTACCAAATATTAATGTGTGGGGGCTGAATACTTATGCAAGCAAGATATTTCAGTTTTTTTTTTTTCTTAAAAATATTTCCCAACATAAAACCAATGTTTTGAGTTTCAGTGTTTTAAAATAAAATATCAAACAGAACGAAATTTCAATGCACCATTTGTAATTCAGTAATATGAGAGAATTGGTCAGGGGTCTGAATACTTTTTCAAGAGCCAGCTGCCCAACGTTTCGATATGTTGTACATATCTTTCTCAAGGGAGCCTGTGTTTGAATCAAAATATTGGAGGTATTTATAGGTTTTTGACGGCACGACAACTACTTGTTATTGTTTACATTCAAATCCATGATTTATTCTTACATGATGTAATGGTGTTCTATATATTGTGACATCATTTCTACTTCTATTTTTGAATCTGTATTAATTCTAATTAACATTACTTTATATAAACTTATATTTTTATTATATCATGCAATGCTGGCTCTGAGGATCAGTCTTGATTATGCGGTTCAGGGCTTGAGTAGGTGGCATCCACACCTTTGCAGTAATCAAATGTATATTTTACAAGTAGGTTGAATAAGTAGATGAGATATTAAATTTGCATTTGTCAGTTAGAAGCAAGACAAAGAAGAGCTTTGCATTAAACCTATGTACGGTAAATTAGCATGGATAAATATATATATATTGACACAGATGGAAACATAAGAAATACAATTCAATCTAGAGTAAAGCAATCAGTTACTTTAACAGCAAAGATAGCTTATAAATACATTCAACTAATCTCTAGAACCAAAATTCTAATACAACCAAATAGATCATAGTTCATTCAAATCCATCATATATTCAATAAAAAAACAATCATGATTAGATTTTAAGGTATTTAAATACAATAGATATCTAATCACATATGTAAATGTTATTTTTTATTGATGAAAACCATTTTTTAAAAGCAATGTAGGTTAAGAAATGTTTTTGATAAACAGAAGGTAAAGAAGAATTCTGTAAATCCTACATAGAGATCACAAACCAACTAAATGTCATTCTGTAATTTAACACTAGCAAAATCCTGTGCCGCTTAAATTATGATGTGTGGGAAGATCTGCATAAACTAAATGCTGTCTTTCAGAAAACTTCATGACATCTCAAAAGTATCAAGTGCAATCCTGAACCATTACTGTCCACCTATAAGGAAAATTCCTTTCAGATCTTGAATTTGATTCGATTTTTTATATAGCTACAGTACATAATCAGTTTAAACATAACATTTTCATATTGACATTAAAGTTGGAAGCACACATGTTTTAAATTTTTTTTTCAGTAAGTTAATTAAATTCATGTTAAAAATGTCATGCCTCGAAAGGCCTTTGGTTTATCCATATCAACAACAGTCAAAGCTCTTTGTTATTTGAACAGGTAATGATCTGTTCTGTTTTCCTTTAGCTTGTGATAAAGGGGAAATCCCAGTGTACCCGGCTGGCTGTTGACATGTATGTCAGTTGAGCTGCCAGATCGCCTCCTTTGCCTCAGAGCCAAATGTCTGTCATTGAGATCTCAGTGGACCTGGAGGTTGGGGTCTGTAGTTTCTGTCTCTCTCCCCAGGCATAAAACCTCAGTCTAGACTGTCATTCTTCACTTGACAGCTCAGGAAGGTGATGTTATCATTTGATCAAACACGATTTCACCACTGGGGCCAGGTGCCACTCTTCAGGGAGGGCTGTTAAAGCTTTCTAAAGACGTATTGCTCATGTTTCACTTAACAATCTCTCACCTAGTGGTATTAAGAGGGAAATAAAAACTGATAACATTGTCCCTGAGCAGAATGTTTTTTTTTTGGTTTGTTTTTTACATTTCCCTTCAGGAACACTGCCTGTGGAGATCTATCAGTAATCTGTCAAAACCAACATCTTTATATAAAGAAAGATTTATGAAGCCATTTTTTCCATCTTAAGCTCAATATACCATTTGCCCTTTAATGTTCTTCATTAAAAATTTTGGGAACATCTGTGCTGGTTCAATTCTACCAATCTGGAGATAAAAAGAAGTGTTACACAGGGGTTCTCTAGAATATGTGTGGTCTTCTGAAAACATTCTAAATAACATGAAGAGTAAATCCCCAAACTGCATTTCCCTAATAATGTATGATATTCCTATTAACTTCTCTAGAGGTATTTGATGAAAAAAAGATTATTTGATTTCATTTCAGTATACATTGATATCCATCTCCTACGTATTACAGGTCATGATGTTACGAAAAAATTAAGCAAAGCAAAATTAAGCAATATTGTTTTGATTTTCATGTATGCTGAGTGATAAATCATAATGGCAGATGAAGCCCAACAAATTACCCAGATATTGTTGTTGAACATCATACAGCGCTCCCGATGCGTAACAGCTTGAGTCATTCTAAGCTTTACAGTGAGGTTACACACCTCAAATGTGACAAATTAAGCTCATAGTAAACCCTGGAATGGCGTTAACAGCTAAGCATTGGGATTTGTATTGATCCCTGAAACTGCTCTGGTCCTTTAATGACAAATTAGTTTTCTTTTTGTCCAAAGTTATAAAGGGATTGTAATGAATCTCCTTCTAGCGGTTGATGAGTTAATAATACTGACGACTACAGAGCTTGCTGAATGGTTGAATGGTTAGTCGTTCACCTTTGAACCGTATGGTTTGTGGTTCACGTCCAGCCCTTGCCTTTCCATTCAGTTCAATGGGCTGAGATGCCAATTCATTACAGGGTAAATGAGGAAGTGAAAAGTGATGTCTGGTTTTGTTTTTCTTTATACACATCAGCCCTCACAGTCCCTGACCTTTGGACTAGTTGTATGAACGTTAACTACAACACTTAAGTACACACCAATCTATTAATACTAACTCAACTAACACACTGACATCAAAATCAATCAGCACGGGATTCATAGCTACAGAGCAGGTATAGTGTAACTGTTTGCTTCCTCACAGTAAGCTCCCATCCTCCCTGAGTGGGAACCACCTTTTAAAGGCAGTTTACTTCCATACCCATAACATGCTTTGCCTGTGAGAGTGAATGCAAATGTCCTTTGTAGTGCTACTTGAAATGGTGTTTGTAACAAGAACAAGGATTTTTAGTCATGTTAATGATATGCAGCAATACACTGAGTCACCCAGCTCCCAAGCTAGTTATCTTCTTTCTTCACAAATTCCTATAAATAAAGCCAATGACCTGGCCACTCAGTTGTCTCCGAGCACTGACCTTGACTTTTCATTTGATATGCATCCTTCACCCACAAAGGTCAGTCAAATGTGTCGCCTCAGGCCTGATGTTAGAGAAGCAGTCTTGCTTGTAAGAGCAGATCAAATAAATTCCTTATTAAAAACCAGACCATTTCTCTGACCTATAGTGATTCATAACCTTTACAAATGACTCTCTGCTTCTGCATCTAAACAACAACTGATCTGTTTTAACTCTCTAGTAATTGTACAGTTGGAGCCACTTTTGCAAGTCTCAGCCAGTGGAACCTAGTTGATTCTAGAGAGGTTCTGAACACTGATTCTATCTCCTCTACAACAGTCCTTCCCTTGCCTGTTTGTCATTACTATTAAAAGATATTTAAGCATGATAGATCCACTGCGGATGAAATATCTCATTTTGAAAGAAGTCGTAACCGTGTTTACAGGGAATTGAAGAATTGAAGCCTTGTTTGAGAATCAGCCTGGGGGAGAAGTTAGCCAGGCCAGAACTGTATTGACCTGTATGGGTAACATCCCAACTCTTCAAAATATGTGTTTTTGGTCTCAGATAGCTTATTTTTGTTATGATTAAGCTGGCAGTGCCTGCATCCCATCCTTTTTTTCTGTTATGCATTGATCAGTGTAACAGCAATCAATCTCTGAGAATACTAGCAGCATTAAATGTATTGTAAAAAGGGTTGTAGGCAGGTGTGGCGGAGTGTCCCACCCCTTTGTTTATTATTTATTTATATTATAGTTATATGTTTATATGACGATGAAAGCCGATTTATTATTTGTTTTTATTTTGCGTTTCAATTATAAAACGTCGTGAGGATACGTGACTGATCAGCTACTGATTATTTAACTAGCTGACAGTCACACATCCTTACTAAACTCGTGCAGACTGTGGCTAAAAAACCTGCAGCTGTCCGCGCTCAGGGGGAGAGTGTACAGAGGAGAGTACAGGAGAGCGAGCAAGGAGGGAGTTATTTAAAAACTAAACAACTGCTAAACGTGCTGGTGGAGACTTATTTGTTTATTTGTTTGGCCAACGTGCCCTTTTGTTTGTTTAGTGTAGTGTGTTTTGTTTAAATCTTTTGTTTGTTTTATTATTTAATAAAACACTGACTGCCGTTGCGTTCAGTTTCACCGCCATTCCTTGCCTTTGTTTACTTCCTGGTCCGTGACATCACTACCCACACGCCACCCAACGAGAGCTCGGTCACAGCAGGTCATTTACATTTCTCTAATTTACATGTCTACAATAAAATGGTAGTAACACAATTATAACAATACTTAATTACTGGATTAAACTTTCAATAGATTCAGTGACATTTAAAACAAACAAAGTGTATTAACAACCATTTGCTATACGTAATTAAGTATGCTTATATATTGTAGAAAACAGTTTAACAATGGTTTCTCCCAAATTGACTCATTTAAATAAATTATGTTAGTACATGTACATGAGTGTGTCTATTCAAACAGTTGCTATTTGCTGGACTTGTTACAGAATGTCTGGACAAAATATTACTTTAGCTGCCCAGATGGTGTAATCAATACCTTTTCTTCGTGCCACACATTTTTCTTCAATATTTATAAAACGGCCTTGTCTAAAGCACCAGATGTATTACAAAGTTTAATGTATTTCACTGGACAACTCTCCCTAAAGAATTATTTTAAGATTGAAGTTGTTCCACTGCTAGGTGCACAGATCTTTCACCTGTAACATCTCACTTCAATGCACTAAGCTTCTGAAAATGGTACTTCTCCAGCTCAGATTGCCCTTTGTCTTCCAATTTAAACTTTTAGAAATATATATTTTGTAAAACGAATAGATATCATTTTGTAATTTGGACTATAACAGCAACTTTAAGATAATGTCATCCAGAACAAAGTGATGCCTGCACCGTTTTTGTATTGTCTGTCCCCTTAGCTTTTATCATGTTTGCAACCATAGAGTGCTTCTGCTTTAAAAACATACTCAAATATTGGCTATATTTACAAAAAAGACAGGTAGCACACTATGATATTAGCACTATTATTCGTGAAAAAAATCCACTTGACCCTGTCTTTTTTAAATTTTGACAGTTTTTCAACAAACTTCTATGTGCCATACCATGGGGTGTCATGTTATGTTAATTTAGGAGGGTCTATGCTAATATTCATGTATCATGAGAAGTGTACCATTAATTAAACATGCATTGCATTAAAAAGGGAGTTTACACCCTACTATAATTTTTGTAAGAGAAGTATCTTGTATTAAAATACTGTCCAACAGCGGGATTCAATGCTAGGACTGCAAGTTAGGGCTTAATTGATTGAGCTGCACAGAGAGTTCAGCTTGCGTCTGACATTTCAGTGGTTTTATCAGCAACAGTCTGGATGTGTGTATAGCTTTACTATACTACATTTGTAATTTATTTAAAAAAAAAAGTATAGTGAAAAAAATGATTAGATGTTTTGAGATTATTCAGAGAAATCTCTTGTGAAATTTCGAAAAATGTATATTTGACAATCGTGGGGAAGCAGTGATGTAGCTCTGTGTCAGTAATATGATGATTCTTCAATTTGTCCCCTGAATGCGATGCATGGAACAGTGTTAATCATACCAAACTAGCACTGGCCTACCCCCTACAGGCATTTCCAATTGGAATATGCATTTCCCAAATCTAGAAAAAGTATAGTACAATGCCGGTATGATGACATCCAAATTCTAGAAAAAGAATGTTCCATTCTGGGTACCAAAAGTCATTGTGAACAGACATTGTTTTTTTTTTGTGCTTTGACCTGTGCTCAGGAACTGCTCTTCTGTTCTGGTTGTTCTAGTTTCATAAGAAACAAAGGCTAGATCTGCCATGTGTCTTTATAGACATCAGAACCAACACTGTCTAGCTAACAGTTTTTTGTATTGCTGGCAATATACAGCTGGGCATTAGATGACAATGGCTTTTAATTCTATAAAAGCACATGGCATGACAACTATAACTTAAAAAAAGACATCTGGACTGATCTGGCTTGGGTTACATATGTCTTTGATAGGCGACTAGGATAGAAGAACTATGTCTGAACACAGGTCAAAGCAACTATTATTTAATGACATTTTACCAACATTAAATTATTGGAACCATAGGCGGCATGTGAGTCTTTCGCTAGGGGAGGCTATTCCACACTTTCCCCCTGCATTATTGAACCCAGCGATGTACAGCAAGATACACACACACACATTATATATATATATATATATATAGGGCAGCAGGGTGGAGTAGTGGTTAGGGTTCTGGACACTTGACTGGAGGGTCGTGGGTTCAATCCCAGGTTTGGGACACTGCTGCTGTACCCTTGAGCAAGGTACTTTACCTAGAGTGCTCCAGTAAAAACCCAACTGTGTAAATGGATAATTGTATGTAAAAAATAATGTGTAAAAATAATGTGATATCTTGAAACAATTTTAAGTCACCCTGGATAAGGGTGTCTGCTAAGAAATAAAATTATATATATATATATATATATATATATATATATATATATATATATATATATATATATATATATGATTAAGACTTATAATATATATATTTTTTTATTACTCTGTCACTAGTGAGTATGAATACTAAGTTTCATTCATTGTTTGAAAAATAGTCGGACTGACGGACACAAATAAAAGCTGTGAACCGGATTCAATCTCCAGCTATATTTGACATTGTTTTTTTTCCCCCCAACAGGCGGACAAATAAATGAAGTTTGACATCGCACTAGCTTGTACTTTTATACCCATTTAAGCAAAACAGAAAAACAGTAAGGATAACAAGCTTTTTTAAAACCTTTAAATCTGTTAACTTGTTCTGCAGTCCTACAGTACCGACACCAATTTTGAACACCATTTCCATCATTTCACACAAATTGAAATCAATTATTAATACTGATAAGCTTCTAAACACACACTTACTATCATACAATCAAGGGGCATTCAACATATTTCATAAGGTATATTTGCAAAAAATAAATAAAATAACTACACTCTTACCGTAAACTTCTGGATATCTATGTGGGGCTCAGATCAGCGGGAAGAATAGACGTTAAACCAGCCAGACATTGTCTCCTCGAATGACACTCAAATGCAACTAAATCCTGTATTTTGGACCTTGGTGATACTGCAACTGGACCATCATAGCCTTGTTTACCTGTGCATCCGTAACTGTCTTTGGAAAGTAAAACTATTAATTTTCATCGGAATATTAAAATACGTTTTCATATTTAGAGTACAGTAAGCAGGCAGATGCGATTTTCTGCTTTCCTTGCAGACACTTTTTCATAAGTTCAAAAGACACCTCTTTCACTGAAAATGGAGTGAAGGACTGGAAAAATCTAAAGGAAAAACTTCAGAAACTGGCAGCCGCGCAGTAGGAAAACGAGAAATATGTATGTTAGTCTTGCCTGCACGCTTGCGGGAAAAGAAATCGATCTTATTCTCTGACAAATATTTTTTTGTGTTGGTCAGAACAATTTCTTGTGAGGGTTTGGCCAATTTATTTTGGGGAGGCTTAGCCTCCCCAAGCCTCTTATACACGCTGCCCATGATTGGAACCCAAGGTAATTGCTTTTTTCTTTGTAGTTTCAATCCTTTATTCAGGTCACTTGTGATTGTTTGCATTGTAACAAATTAAAGCGGCCATTATGCTTCTGGGATGTATTCAGAATGTCACAGGTCATGTATTCGTTATCGGTTCCAAGAGGCAATAATCAAGTAGATGAGTTTTGTCAAACATCATTAAACCCTCACATATTGAAGTCTAATATATATAGTTTCTCTGAAGACAATACCAATATAGACATTTCTCAGTTATTTTTCCCCTGGAGAATAACACTATCCTTTACTAAAGTTCAGTTTGGCTGACTAGAGATCAGATTATTGGGGCTGGATTGTGATTATGGGAGGTGGATGTCTCTTGAAAGTACAGCAGGTATAAATAAGAAAAAGGTGTGTGAAGTAGCTTTTCAATGACTAGAATTATTTATAAAGCAGTGTACTTTAACAAATAATCAGTAAAATAATACTTTTGTTGGGTGTTTAGTGCCTGTATATGATCCCACAATTTGTTTAGGTTTTTGTCATTGTACACATAGCTCTAATGTTCTGCAGTGCAGAAGGGATCTCAGTAACCAAAAACAATAGGGTGTTTTGATTAAAGATATCCAAAGTATCTATATGATACAGAATTAGGAAAGAAAAGCATATTGTGAACTATTCATTTCCGTCAGATCCATTATATTTTCAGAAGAGTTTTATCACAGAGTGTGATCATGCAGTTTTAAGTGCTCAAAGCACTGGAAGATTAAAAAAATGATTTTTTTAAAAAAAAAACACATTGCATCCAGTGCAGATTCTTTTAAATCATTGCAGAAGTAGGGCATAGTCTTACTTCAACAAATTATATACACTTTTTTTTTCAAAGAATGAGAAAGTTACTCATTATCGTTCTGCCATAGTCTAGTATTTTCTAGTTTTAGAGGATATATTATTCCAATCGCTGCAACATATGGCAGTCCAAGTCCTAAAGAGCAAGATGTGCCTGCCTGTGCCAGCTCCTAATTACCAGCTCATTAGCACACAGGTGTCAGTTCCTGATGACAGCTGCAATGCTCAAATGGCCTGGTTATCTGTCATACAAAATGTAATTACATTGACCTTAGCAACAGGAGTTTGATTGTTATCTGAAAAATGTTTGTAACTTAACAATGTTAGGGCATAGCTACTAAAGCAGCTTGTGTAGAAACTAGTAACTCTAAAAAAGAAAACCTGTTGTTATTTTTACTTACACTACTGTACATCTGTACATGACGTGAACATTGATTACATTAATTGCATACTGGTACACTCAGCACAGTACTAATTTAGAGAACTTTATTTTTGCACGAAGGTATACTTTTGCAAGAAATATTATTGACTGCTGTCATTAAAACGCAGTGATCTGATTCAAGCATTCAAAATCCTAAAAGGTATTGACAATGTCGACCCAGGGGACTTTTTTGACCTGAAAAAAAGAAACAAGGACCAGGGGTCACAAATGGAGATAAAGGGGCATTCAGAACAGAAAATAGGAGGCACTTTTTTACACAGAGAACTGTGAGGGTCTGGAACCAACTCTCCAATAATGTTGTTGAAGCTGACACCCTGGGATCCTTCAAGAAGCTGTTTGATGAGATTCTGGGATCAATAAGCTACTAACAACCAAACGAGCAAGATGGGCCAAATGGCCTCCTCTCGTTTGTAAACTTTCTTATGTTCTTCTTATGTACTCTTATTCTTAAATATTAGCCTACTATAGCCATTACTGTCAAAAACCTGATAATCATGAACATGCATTAGGTGTATACACCTTTAACTCGCCATAAAGGAGTGATGTTCACAACTTTAAAATCAATTCTCCTCTTACAAGCATTAGGAACATTATTAATGGCATCGTTATTGTTGTTTTCTTTGTTCTGCACTTGTTTTTGTGTAACTTTGTCTTGCTACCTCATCCCCATGTTCACTGTGGCAGGCGATGAGAGCAAAGGTCATTGCACACCAGTCTGTTCCATCATTTATCATCCAACATCTGTACATGACGTGAACATTGATTACATTAATTGCATACTGGTACACTCAGCACAGTACTGATTTTTGCACGAAGGTATACTTTTGCAAGAAATATTATTGATTGCTGTCATTAAAACTAGATATGATTCTCATAGCACAATAAGAAATGTATGTTTGTTAAATTCATATTAGTGAGATAATTTTGTACAAATTCAAACTGAAATAAAGAAACAGTCAGCTGGGGACAGTTTTTCAAAGCTTGTAATCTGGATCAAAGTGATCTGGATTTTGTAATCCTATATTTTGTGCTCGAGATTACTTCTATCTGGATAATTTTGATCAATTTTTTCAGAAAATGTCACTGCTGGATTGCTTTTATCCAGATTACAAATAACTACGATTATGGAATTATTATTATTATTATTATTTTTTGTAATGGAATCTGGATCACAAAATATAGGATTACAAAATCCGGCTCACTGTTACCCAGAGAACGTTTTGAAGAACCGGCCCATCAGAACTAAAAGATGATAGCGTTAGTCAGGGGAAAGAGAATCAAGAAATTTGTAATCCACTTACTTGCCAAAAAAGTAAAGAGCGTAAAAATAGATTTTAAAGCATTGGTTATCTTTCATTTTACTGTGCTTTATACCATGTCAGTCCCTTATATACACTAATGATAATCCCTTTAAATAACTGATGACCACGAAGCTGAGAGAAAAGGTCAGAAGAAGAAAAAAAAACAAAAAAAACAGAAACAAACAGTTCTTTGTCTGGAAAGTACAGCATGATATTAGCCAGGCACACAAATAGGTTTAGATAAACAAGAAGTATCTTGTGATAAATGCTATCATTAGGCCAAACTGAGGTCACACAAATTGAAATAGATAACAAATGCATTGGATTGATGATGCTGTTACCCCGTGGACTACATACCACCACCCGTGGTGCAGCACATGATTAAGGGAATTCAGGGGGTGCTTGGTTTTGGAATTAAGTGGGATAACAGCCCTCCAGGAAAAATAGTTTTCTGGAAGTTCCCGAGTTGATTTTTAGTTCCTTGCAAAGTAAAGCTTAAGGGAGCTCTTCAGTGGAGTCAGAGTCTACAAAGATGATTCCCTGTTATAGCAGCTTGTGCCACCGTCTCAACTGTTCACTGTATTTTTATATGTTTACCTTTCATAAATTAATTCACAACTTTCAATCATAAACTCTAAAACTCCAAGAAATGTTTGTCAACTGAGGATTTTGTTGAAGGAGCAAATAAATAATTCTCATCTGAGTCTTTGGTTCATATTAGGATCCTTTCTTACCTTTCATTTACTTTTCAGAAGTGCACAGTAACAATCAAAAAAAAAATCCTACATTTAACCTAAAATCTATTGTACAAGCTTTTTGGGCATGGTAAAGGTACATATACTTGTATATATTCAATGGCAAAACCGTTGTTAAAGTAACATTAAGGTTTGGTTTCAAAAGTCCAAAAGGTTAGGAAATTGCTCCGCAGTGGTGGAATGACATTCCTACAGATGTCAGGACTGCCCAGTCCCTGACCACATTCCGGCGCCTCCTTAAGACTCACCTCTTCAAACAGCACCTATAGAACTCCTCTGTTTGTATCCTGGGACACTATCACCCTTCATTTAAATGTGCTTTATTTTGCTCTTATCTGCCCCCTATTTTACTGCATTTAATTCTGTACTTCAGAATACTGTAATCTGCCAAGTGTTTAACCTGTAGTATTTTGTATTTAATCATATCCTGATGTAACTATTACTATTTAATCATATCCTGATGTAACTATCACTATTATCTGCTGTATTATTGAATTGTGGTTTGTCACACTTGAACAAAAGTTATTGTATCTCTTGCTCTTATTGTATTACTTGTATTGTAACACTTGAAATGTATTTGCTTACGATTGTAATCCGCCCTGGATAAGGGCATCTGCTAAGAAATAAATAATAATAATAATAATAATAATAAGGTAGCCATGCAACCTTAACTCTGCACCCTTATGTGTATGTTTCCCATCACACTTATACAGTGCCTTGCGAAAGTATTCGGCCCCCTTGAACTTTGCGACCTTTTGCCACATTTCAGGCTTCAAACATAAAGATATGAAACTGTAATTTTTTGTGAAGAATCAACAACAAGTGGGACACAATCATGAAGTGGAACAAAATTTATTGGATATTTCAAACTTTTTTAACAAATAAAAAACTGAAAAATTGGGCGTGCAAAATTATTCAGCCCCTTTACTTTCAGTGCAGCAAACTCTCTCCAGAAGTTCAGTGAGGATCTCTGAATGATCCAATGTTGACCTAAATGACTAATGATGATAAATAGAATCCACCTGTGTGTAATCAAGTCTCCGTATAAATGCACCTGCACTGTGATAGTCTCAGAGGTCCGTTTAAAGCGCAGAGAGCATCATGAAGAACAAGGAACACACCAGGCAGGTCCGAGATACTGTTGTGGAGAAGTTTAAAGGCGGATTTGGATACAAAAAGATTTCCCAAGCTTTAAACATCCCAAGGAGCACTGTGCAAGCGATAATATTGAAATGGAAGGAGTATCAGACCACTGCAAATCTACCAAGACCTGGCTGTCCCTCTAAACTTTCAGCTCATACAAGGAGAAGACTGATCAGAGATGCAGCCAAGAGGCCCATGATCACTCTGGATGAACTGCAGAGATCTACAGCTGAGGTGGGAGACTCTGTCGTTAGGACAACAATCAGTCGTATACTGCACAAATCTGGCCTTTATGGAAGAGTGGCAAGAAGAAAGCCATTTCTTAAAGATATCCATAAAAAGTGTCGTTTACAGTTTGCCACAAGCCACCTGGGAGACACACCAAACATGTGGAAGAAGGTGCTCTGGTCAGATGAAACCAAAATCGAACTTTTTGGCAACAATGCAAAACGTTATGTTTGGCGTAAAAGCAACACAGCTCATCACCCTGAACACACCATCCCCACTGTCAAACATGGTGGTGGCAGCATCATGGTTTGGGCCTGCTTTTCTTCAGCAGGGACAGGGAAGATGGTTAAAATTGATGGGAAGATGGATGGAGCCAAATACAGGACCATTCTGGAAGAAAACCTGATGGAGTCTGCAAAAGACCTGAGACTGGGACGGAGATTTGTCTTCCAACAAGACAATGATCCAAAACATAAAGCAAAATCTACAATGGAATGGTTCACAAATAAACATATCCAGGTGTTAGAATGGCCAAGTCAAAGTCCAGACCTGAATCCAATCGAGAATCTGTGGAAAGAACTGAAAACTGCTGTTCACAAATGCTCTCCATCCAACCTCACTGAGCTCGAGCTGTTTTGCAAGGAGGAATGGGCAAAAATTTCAGTCTCTCGATGTGCAAAACTGATAGAGACATACCCCAAGCGACTTACAGCTGTAATCGCAGCAAAAGGTGGCGCTACAAAGTATTAACTTAAGGGGGCTGAATAATTTTGCACGCCCAATTCTTCAGTTTTTTATTTGTTAAAAAAGTTTGAAATATCCAATAAATTTCGTTCCACTTCATGATTGTGTCCCACTTGTTGTTGATTCTTCACAAAAAATTACAGTTTCATATCTTTATGTTTGAAGCCTGAAATGTGGCAAAAGGTCGCAAAGTTCAAGGGGGCCGAATACTTTCGCAAGGCACTGTATATACTGCATGATTACCTCTTTTACTACTTTGGCCTAACTGCATATTTTACATTATATTCCTTACAATACTACTTGTTACTGCATACCTTGTCTTGACCTTGATCCTGTCAGAGGGCTGGCTTGTTGTTTACTGGTATTCTGCCAGGGCAGCTGTAACAGCCTATTACTGTCACTCACATCAGTTCACACTCACTGTCTGCCAGGCATATGCTTTGAACCAAGTTGTGTTTGCTGTTTGTGTGGGCCCACCCTTGTAAAAGATTACTAGGCTTTAAGTTAAAAGCGTAGTAAAGCAGTAAAAGTATGGTGAAAAAGCATGATAAAGAGCAGGGAAGCATGCTATTTAACAGATCAGTAAAGATAAAGGTTAATTAAAAGAAACTACAAATGCATTATACAGTATAAACATGGCAAATTAATGATTAACTGCAAAATTAACATGTATATTTATAGTGGTAAACATTTACCAGGGTTGCTTCTCAGATTACACACACATTAAAAACAAATACATATTTAAAAAAAAAGGATGGAATGATGGGACTGGGTTGCAGTTGGGAAAATAAAAAAAGTGGGAGGACTGTTTCAAAACATGTAGAACCTTTTAAAAAGGAGTATCTAGAATGTGCATTACTCTTTGGATAATGCTATCCTGAATGGTCAGTTTACTGTATTTTAAGCTTTGGAAAAAAAAAAAAGTCTTCCTCCACAAGGAGTAATGAGATGCAAATGTTTAAAAGACATACATATTTAGTAGAAAGGTTGTCAGCATGCTGAGTGCAAGGGCACCGTAATTATACATACGCTAAATACCTCTAAGTATTCCTTAACTAATCAATAAAACATAGAAGCTAAATGTGGTGTCAACATTTATTTCCCTCATTCTGTCTCAACCTCCAATATGAAATAATTTGGAATGTTTTCCTAGCGTAATGAATTGGCATCTCAGCCCATTGAACTGAATGAAAAGGCAAGGGCTACACGTGAAATGCAAAGCATACAGTTCAAAGAAGAACGACTTACCAATCAACTAAACAGCAAGCTCTGTAGTCGAGAGATAAGGGGGGGTGGCATGCTGATGTCAGTATAATTAATTCATGACCAGCCACGAGGAGGAATTTCATTACACTAGTAAAATTTGATTATATATCTGAATTGTTAAATATTAATGTATAGTATGATGTGCAAATTATGCTGGGGTGGAATTGCAACCATATGTACATATTATTATTATTATTTATTTATTAGCAGACGCCCTTATCCAGGGCGACTTACAGTTGTTACAAAATATCACAATACAAAGTATCACATTACAAAATATCACATTACAGATAAGAGCAGTTATAAAGTACAGCAAAATCATATAAAATATCATACAATCAGAAAATTTTCTGTAAGCTTATATATTTTACTTGACTGATGAAAATTGATGAATGTGCACAATGTAGAAGTTTAAATATAATGTATTACTGTATAATAGTAGCAGTCATTGTAGTCGTGGTCATGCTAGTACTGGCAGTATTGCCTGGTTTAAGTTGTGTTTTGTCAGTAAACAACTTAGCTGTCTGACTTGTAGAAAGGGGTATTTAAAAGATAACTAAAATGTTTAGTTAGTGCTCCTTACTAAAGAGCTAGTTTTTTTATATATTTTTTTTATGTTGTTGATATTTGCTTTGTGTGATTCTGGAGAACACCATAATGAGAAAATAAACAAACATACATACTGGCACCGCCCTGTTTAAACTAAAATACTGTTGTCCAGAGTGCTTGGTTTGCATCAGACTGTGTGCAAGACCCGAAAGAACAGTGACAAAACACCCCAGTCTGTCACGCTATTCAGAATCAGAATTATAACCATAATCATAACAGTATGTACATTTACCCATGATTATAGTTGAGTACTGGGCAACTGCAACACTGCAGTAAAGTAGTAGATTTTAAATAATGTATAACATTGCATTGTTCTTCACTGAACAGTTTTGAGCTGCTTTCAGTTAAGTAGATATCAGATTTCCAAATTCTTGCTTTATTCCAAAAGTTATAATACTAGTGAAAATGATAGGTACAGTGCTATCCCTAAACACAAGGGAAATGTGTAAATGCTTAGTTTTATAAACCTGAGAAATAAATAAAACCACCTTTATCTAGAGAATTTATTCTGGAGGGAACATGGAATTATGCTTTAGTTAAACTGAACATTTACACTAGAAACAAATCTGGTGAAAATATGGTATTTTATAGCAGAATAGATAAGTCTTTTATGTGACTTTAATAAATAAAGCATGTTCATTTGAATGAACTAAACACATTGATCAGCGCTTCTAATCGCTTGCAAATGATTTAAGTTAAAACATGCAGTGTCTTGAATATGTTGACACCAGGCTGTTAGATTTGCAGTCAGCTTGGTTTACATGTGCCTTGTTGCTCATTACATTGGAAGGAGGCTGAGCTACAGAGAAGACGAGCTGCCTGTTCTGTTGATTCGTCTCTGAAAGAAAACGTAAAAGAACTTGGCACACAATCATAGACTGGCTGTGAAGAATTCCCAGTGCAGTGAAACAATGGGTGCAAACAGACAGGGAAGCCTTTAGAAAACCAGTCAAATAGAAAAGTATGCAATCAATGACAAGGCTGCAACGGTACTAGAGGTAGAACAACATCAAAGCAGCATGTGTTTCAGATTAGAAATGAATGCTATCAGAAACATCCTTACCAAAAGTGTGACGGTAAATGGGGATGGTGTTGTTTCCATGGTCACCCAGTCTGCTGAACAACAAAAACCACATTGTGTTGTGGGTGCTATTTTAAAAGCAAACTGGAACTTCCTGCTGAATGAATTTGAGAAGTAGTAAATAAAACGCCTTCTGTGACTAAACTGTATTGTGGTTAGCAGTACTTAAAGTGTGGGGCAGATTGTTCAGAGGTACTTCTTGGAAAAGGAAAAAAAAACACAGCTTTGAGGAATGTTCACTCACATATTTTGGTTTGTAAAAAAGGGGTAAAGTTCTGAACCTAAATAAAAAAAGAAGGCCTATGATAGAGGTTAAATATATTCATGGATACGACATGTTATTTCCCATTGTTGTATTAAACATAAAAGAAAAAAACAACACATTTTAATACTCATAGTTTCATAGTCATAGTTTCATAGTCATAGTCTTACATCTCATTTATATCATTAGGCCTTCAATGTTTTGATGGGATGGGTCCAAGAAGGAAAACAAAAATGTAAATACATAAATGAGAGAAGGAGAGAGAGGGTAAAAAAAAAGAAATGAGAGCCTCATAAGTTTAAAAAAGATTGAGCAGCCAGCTAATATAACCCTTTCACAGCTGGATAGGGCTTTTATGATACTCATCATATTTGTAGACTTGCTATTAAAGTTAATACCATGCAATCCTGCACTCCTAGCCATATAGCAAGTTGTATAAGCCATAATGGCTGTGCATAAAGCTTGAAATATACTGAGACACGCAGAACACGCGACTGCGTGGGGGATTAGGTTGGAAGGGGGTGTCATGCTGAATTTTGCACTACTTTGAGATATGCGCATGAGTGAGTGTTTTGTTGAACTTGTTCCGTGTGATTACTTAAGCTACCGGTATTCATTTATTCATCGGCGTGGTTTACTGTGAACTGTCGGTATTACAAATGAAATGTACATTTTGGACAGCAAAACACAAAATCATGAATCTCCATTTCTTCACATTATGTTTCTTTGAAACGGACCACATTACATTTTTATTTTAATATTTTACATGGCTATATCGTGTAATATGAATACGTTAGTAATAAGACAGTTAAGTAATCATCTGTTTAATATAGTTTATTCATCGCCGTAGTTTACTGTTAACTTTCGCTATTACAAATTAAATGTACATTTTAGACATATCTCTCTCTCTCTCATTACACATACATCATTTTTTACATAGAAGGGATTTTGGCTGAAATGTCCTGAAATATATATTAACCATTTAAATCATTTAAACCTGTGTCTTTCATTTTTGTCCACTGTTATACCTCCTTCAATTATAGAGAGCTACATAATTCATTTAGCTGATTCCTTTATCCAAATATAGGTAGCTTTTTTGTAACATTATTGGCATTCATGTACGTGTCTGCATTTGCGTTGCCATGTTTCATTACTATATTTATTATGCTAAATCGTGCTTTGCTATATTTTATAATCCTTGCTTATGTTTTGGTTTACTGAAAGTTGCATTATTATTATTATTATTATTATTATTATTATTATTATTATTATTATTTAATTCTTAGCAGACACCCTTATCCAGGGTGACTTACAATTGTTACAAGATATCACATTATTTTTACATACAATTACCCATTTATACAGTTGGGTTTTTACTGGAGCAATCTAGGTAAAGTACCTTGCTCAAGGGTACAGCAGCAGTGTCCCCCACCTGGGATTGAACCCACGACCCTCCGGTCAGGAGTCCAGAGCCCTCACCACTACTCCACACTGCTGCATTAAGCATTTAATACTACACTAACATTGTTTGGATTATGCATCGATCTTTTCATACTGCTGCTATTTGCAATTCAGGTACTGTGGTGCAATATTTCACTGCTAATAAAAGACTATGAGAAATTTCCAATATATGTAATAGATTGTTGCCAGTAATGCAGAAGAGAGACACAAAATTCCGTCTGTGTGTGCCTTTGAGTAAGAGGGTGGTAATGTCTATATGGAAGTTAGCAACCAATGTAGACTACAGAAGTGTGGGCCACCTGTTTGGGGCTGTACCAGCACAGTTTGCCACTGAGTTCGTGAATTTTGTGAGGCAGTTATAGAAACTCTGCTACCAGAACAACTGCAAATTCCTACACCAGAACAGGTTGTTGAAATGAAAGAGTACTTTGAGCAGCGATGGGGAGTACCACAGTGTGTTGGTGCAATTGATGGCAGCCATATTCCCATAATAGCCCCAAAGGAGTACCACCATGACTACTTTAACCGTAAAGGTTGGCACTCAATTATATTACAAGCAGTGGTGGATGGCAAAGGACTGTTTTGAGACTTCTGCGTGGGGTGTCCAGGTAGTGTGCATGATGCGAGAGTGCTGAGACAGTCTGCACTATGGACTTTAGCAAACAGTGGCCGTCTCTTTGGAGACATTATAAGAAATATTTGTGGACACGACATAGGATACTTTATAATTGGGGATCCTGCCTATCCTTTACAGAAGTGGCTGATGAAGCCGTTCTCTGACTCTGTCAGGCTGACTGAACACCAGCGGCAATACAACCTCAAAATCAGTCGGACAAGATCAGTAGTCGAAAATGCCTTTGGAAGGTTAAAGGGTAGATGGAGGTGTTTGATGAAACGGAATGATTGTGATGTACGTTTGAATAAGAAAATGTTTTTGGCATGCTGTGTGCTTCCACCCTTTGTGAAAAACACACTGAGTACTACAATGATGAATGGGCAGCTACCCTGGAACTGGAATAGCCTGTGCATGCTAAACCAGACAGGGTTGGGGCAGAAGGTGGAGAAGTCCAAGGTGCTCTTGTTCAATTCATTAACACTGTGCGATAGTGGCCAGGGCCATGATTGTAGCGCTACCTTCAAGTAGTGTAAATTTACAGTAAAAGTTCCTGAAAAGATCCTTACCCATAAGAGTTTAAAGGGTAACTAATGTTTATTATTATTATTATTATTATTATTATTATTATTATTATTATTATTATTACATGTTCCCATGTGTTGCTACAACTGTTTAAGTAAGGTTTGTGTATTGTTGTATTTTTTTTTTTTTTTTTTTTTTACATTTTGACCATAACAGAAAATCTGCAGGATAGTGCAGAATTTTAAGTATAACTGTTAACTTTGTTTAAGAGTTTAATATCTTGTTTTTATATTATTAAAAGGATTTTAAAACACTTTGTGTATTTCATTGAGAAATAATAAAATAGGTAGTAAAAAAAATCAAGATCTATGCCTATCATTTTTTTTTTTTTTTTTTTAATTAGTGACTTAAAATCATCCAGCCTGCCTCTCACTCTACAATATATTCAATAAACTGGCTTGCCTTTTTTTTCCTGCAAGAAACACTCACGCGTGTAACAAAATACATAAAACTTTAACACATGTTTCAACTATATACAAAAATAAATGAACCAAATACTTTAAGTACGTGTTAGGCTTTAAATGTGTACAGAATAAGACGTATTAGACTTAAATGTGTGCAAAAGAATGCATTCTAGAACTTTGAAAAACAATTTTAACTCCATATGAAAAACATGGGGCTAATAGGGATGTGCTTTTGGTAAATTTATATGAATGTTTAAACTCTTTGCAATGTCAGTGTTTAAACCATATCTACATAAACACACTCATTATATTACATTCCAATACTGACTGCCCTGGTTAGTATTTTCTAAGCAAATAAACCTAAATAAGCAAATAATGTTTTAACATTGCAAAGACTACAAAGTAAAAAAAAAAAATTGTAATGGTTATAATTAAAGTTGCTAGTGAAGATCTAACTTTATACTATATACATATTGAGAATAGTGTGTTTCTTATTTTTGTTGTAAGTAACTTTGCCCAAAATTATATAGTTTAGAAAAAAAAAATTAAAAAGAGATGAACTGAGATTAATTCTTGGTTCAATGCTGCGGTAGTTGTAGCATCACACTCCCTCTGCTCTCTATCCAAATTAAGGTGCCGTTCCCTGAATTCCCGGTCAGCCAGCAATTCAATTAAATAGCGGTCATCTGACTCCTGAAGGTATCGTTCCAATTCCAGGACAGAACTGGACATCTCCGACTGCTTCCGCGTTCTGCCTGGAAACAAACATACATACATAATTGTTAATGTGAGGAGCGCACAGCTATGACTAAATCCACAGCTTTGTATCTTGTATTGCCATAAACCTTTATTTTTTATTTTTTTTTAAATGGAGATAGCTGTGATGGCTGTATGTCCTGTTGCAGGAAACACTACTTTTGAGTTTTTTTTAAAACAAAGAACTGTCCATTTAAGAGATGGTGGTTGTGCTGTGGCATGAAGCGAGGGGGGAAACTTTACATTTTGCATTCCTTTCAACTGCAGTCCCAGTGCTGTGCAGCACTTCCTGTACTTTGTACTAACTTGGTTTTGTCTACATTTTGTAGACCCTCTTATTACAAATACAGCCTTCCACCAGGGCAGTGGCCATCTATCTAGTACATCAAATTTGTTCTTTTTATTGTAATTTTACAAATACAAAATGTAATTAATTCAATGACAAAAAAAAAAAAAAAAAGGGCAGCAGTGTGGAGTAGTGGTTAGGGCTCTGGACTCTTGACCAGAGGGTTGTGGGTTCAATCCCCGGTGGGGACACTGCTGTTGTACCCTTGAGCAAGGTACTTTACCTAAATTGCTCCAGTAAAAACCCAACTGTATAAATGGGTAATTGTATGTAAAATAATGTGATATCTTGTAACAATTGTAAGTCGACCTGGATAAGGGCGTCTGCTAAGAAATAAATAATAATAATAATAATAATAATAATAATAATAATACAAACTTGTAAAGACGTAAACATTTCCACACAGCCAAACCAAGATGCTAGCTCAATGAAGTATTTCCAACTGATTTTTAGACAGATGTTTACCCTGCTTAGACCTTCTAATCACACTATTAGAGTTGGAGAGAGGGGTGGCAGAAGATCCTTCATTCTCTATGGAGTCATCTAGGACTGATGCAGAATCTTCTAAAAAAGACAAAATGAAGGGCTTAAGCTATCATAAACCACAAGTTTAAATTTAAAATAGTTCAAATTCTACACATTTACTATTTTTTCTAATTATTGTGCTCTAGCATGTCTAAAGTTTGAAATATATGAATGACTATACAGAATATTGTAGTGTTTGATGTGGCTTATTTAGAAGGGAAGAGAGTGGTGTATACCTTAAAGGAAAAATAATTTAATTTCAAATTATTAAAGTTAAATGAATTACTACTACAACTACTAGGACTACGACTACTGTGACTACGACTACTAATAACTAAAAAGTTACAGATAGTATTTTAAAATTTTCATTATATTTCTCTTTACAACTTGTTTTTATAAATGCAATGGTAATATGTTTGTTTTTTTTAAATATCATATTGAATGTGATTTTCTGATACGTTGCACATTTCCAATCTTATTTTTTTTCTGTTAAGGACTAGTTTATAAAGGAACCACAAACAAAATATGTGCAATTACTGATCACTTTATTCATTAGCAAAATTGCAGTATTTAGAATGCAAATAATGAAACAGCAGTAGATTTTGCAGTTAACACACTGTAAAGTTTGTTTTGTCTCTGTTTTAAATACCTGTCAGCGTTAAACAAAGGAGAAAAAAAGTGGCAAAGCTTAAAGAATGTTGTAATAATGCAAACTCACCTTCATTCTGTGTGGGACTGCACATCGATTCCAGAAGACAAGTCACCGAATTCAACATATTCGCGCCGGTCGATGCAGGTTTTTTTTTTATCTTTTGATAGACTTTATCATTTGGACAGAAGATTCCAGCTCTTGTTGTACCGTGGAATCTGCCCATAGTGTCACAAGTGCCTGTGTTTCTTCGGCTTCCATTGGCTGGACTTTTCTCCCCTCTGCTTTGATGTTAGCCGCCATTGTTGACATGTTAACCGCCTTACTATGACAGACTGACACAACGATGTACGAGTTAACCCCACCCCCAGCCTTGCTCAGCACCGAGCCAGTACCAGATATCTTGCGGCTCAGCTCGACAAAATGATTATTGTGAAACTAGCCATATTATTATTATTATTATTATTATTATTATTATTATTATTATTATTATTATTATTATTATTATTATTATTATTATTTATTTCTTAGCAGACGCCCTTATCCAGGGCGACTTACAGTCGTAAACAAAAATACATTTCAAGAATCACAGTACAAGTATTAATACAATTAAGAGCAAGATAAAATACAATGACTTCGGTTCTAGCAAGTACAAGTATAGGACAAAATACGATTCAATAACGGAGCAGTTAACAGTGTCAGTGATAGTTACATCAGGATATAATTAAATACAAAATACTACAGATTAAATAACACTTGTGACAGATTACAGTACTCTAAAGTACAGGATTTAAATGCAGTAAAATTGATAGCAGATAAGAGCAAGTAAAGCGCATTAAGGAAGAGTGATAAAGTGTCCAGAGGGAAAAGAGGAGTTCTACAGGTGCTGTCTGAAGAGGTGAGTCTTGAGGAGGCGCCGGAAGGTGGCCAGGGACTGGGCAGTCCTGACATCTGTAGGAAGGTCATTCCACCACTGCAAGGCGAGGGTGGAGAAGGAGCAGGCTCTGGAGGCAGGGGAGCGTAGAGGAGGTACAGCAGGAGGAACAGAGAGGTTGAGTGGGGGTGTAGGGAGAGATGAGGGTCTGGAGGTAGCTGGGTGCAGTCTGGTCAAGGCATCTGTAGGCGAGTACAAGAGTCTTGAACTGGATGCGAGCGGTGATCGGGAGCCAGTGAAGTGAGCGGAGCAGTGGAGTTGCTTGGAGAAGCGAGGCAGAGAGAACACCAGGCGAGTAGCGGAGTTCTGGATGACCTGGAGTGGACGGGTGGCGGAAACAGGGAGACCAGCCATACCGTGAGGGCTCTGCTCGGCTCGGGTGTGCAAGTGTGAAAAGGTCATCGACCCCCATTATTATTGCTGGGCTGTATGACAGACCTACTTCAGTGTAGTAAGCTTACTTGTTCAGACTAAATCCCTACAAAAGAAGAGAAATGGCAAAATAGAAGGGTACTTATATGAACCATTGAGGTCGGACTGCCCCAGTTTAACTTTGTCAGCGATAGTGAATATTCAGACGAGGAGAACGAGGGCGAGTCTGCAACCAGCCTAATCCGAGAAAACCGAACCAAGAAGGCTCCAAATACTTTGTGCACTTGTAGTATGTGCATTTTGCAGAAATTAAAAATCTTTATGGAAAAACTGCTGCAATAACTTGTGTCAATTATTGTTATACAAAACTTCCATATCATTAACATTTAAAGTAAAACAATTAGATGTGTACTTCAAGGTACATAGAAGTCTACACAGAACAAAGTACAAAGCAATCGTCTGACATGTATTATTATTATTATTATTAATAATAATAATAATAATAATAATAATAATAATAATAATAATAATAATAAAATCAGTAGTAGTAGCCGTTTACAGTCCTATATACTCTTATAACTCCCGGAGTTTACAGCCTTATGTATATAATTATTATTATTATTTATTTCTTAGCAGACGCCCTTATCCAGGGCGACTTACAATTGTTACAAGATATCACATTATTTTTTACAGACAATTCCATTTTTTTTTTTTTTTTTTTTTACACATTATTTTTTACACATTATTTTTACATACAGTTCCCAATTTATACAGTTGGGTTTTTACTGGAGCAATCTAGGTAAAGTACCTTGCTCAAGGGTACAGCAGCAGTGTCCCCCACATGGGATTGAACCCACGACCCTCCAGTCAAGAGTCCAGAGCCCAAACCACTACTCCACACTGCTGCCCTACTACACCATAATAAATTGTAAGAGAAAGGAGGAAACACACAGTCAGTTTCAACCTAAAAATACAGTAATTGTAATCAGTAAAAAATTACAAAAAACACTTGTTTTAATACAACAGATACTAACAAGCAATAATACCACTCCAGCCAGAGTAAAATTGCAGCAGAGAGAAAATGATAATTGACAGGAGAGTGAAAACAACATGTGAGCCTACTGAACTTAGGCCACAAGGGGATCAGTCAAAACTCACTAGAAAATAACACAAATACTTGAAAACAGTAAAAAACTGAAGTGTAGCAATTTCCAAACTGGAAAACGATAATAAAGAGAAAGCAGAATACTTCTCTTTTTTTCTATAATTCATACGTGTTCTACTTTTTCAAGGCTTTTGTAAACGGCTACAACTGATCAAAAAAGTACATCAAAGTGTGCAATAAAAAGCCTATAATACTAGTATCTCAGGCTTCTGGTGACATTGACTTTTGGTCTCGTCATTTATCTTGCCCACTTTGATGTAGTTTATTACTTATTGTTAATAAATACAATTGAGTTATATAGAGTGACCTACCTTTTGATGTTTTCGTCGTGCTAAACGATGACGCCGGCGTTTTCTGTGTGAAGTTTTCTTGTTGTGGGCAAATATTGGCATCGCATCATGCATGCATGTTCCTTTCGTAGCATTCAGGTTCAAAGGGGTCCTCACACACTAAATAATTTCAACCAAATGGAAAGGTTTCCAATGTATGCCCTGTTCTCAAATTATGTAGCCATTTTTTTTGCTATGATTGCCTGTTCTGAATTAGCGGGCTTTGACACACAAAATACGTTTTTCCTCTTGTTTTTACGCTTACTAGTCAAGCACCTGAATACTTTGCACTCCACCATGTCACACGTTATGGGTTTTCACCGCTGTATTCCATAAACCCATGAGCGCACCTTTTAGCCTATCAGGGAAATCAATGACTTGACGTCACGTCACTGCCTGAAAGGCTCCAATATGTCAGCTCCCTCAAATATTACTTGACCCAGAAAGTTGACAAAGAAATTGAAAACATCGCTAAACGTGTGACTTGTTGACCAAATCAGTGC
The DNA here is from genome assembly GCF_902713425.1 of Acipenser ruthenus. Lineage (NCBI taxonomy): Eukaryota > Metazoa > Chordata > Actinopteri > Acipenseriformes > Acipenseridae > Acipenser > Acipenser ruthenus. The sequence continues at coordinate 100,575,462 of NC_081190.1, read as the reverse complement.
AGCAAGAAGCATTTATTAGATATGCGGAGCACTAGAGAGCTTTGTTATTTTTGGGTACAGGTACCCTTTAACAATTTGCAATAATTATACAAAAAGTGGGCTAGATTGGGAAGATTTTTTGAGCACAATCTGTAAAGCTGTAGATAAATAAATACAAAAGTTTCTTCTTCCTGGTATCTAGTACTTCTAGGTGGTATGACGTGATTCCACCGTGACCATTAAAGTAAATCTGAGCTACAGCACACAAAGTGGATTTGTACCAGTATTGAGCAGCAACTTGTACTTGTCTTTAGTGTTTTGCATATTTGTTTTATTTCTGTTTGAGTGTTTTGTTTTGAGGTGGTTATAATGCTTAGTATTGTGTTCTGTACTACTTTGTGACTATGACCCCATTCACACTTGCGATTTAAGGCAGTCCAGGCCGCTTTTTCTCATATGTGAATACGCCAAAAAAGAAAAGGCAGCCCAGGGCCGGCCTAGATTTAGGCCACAGTTTCGATGTGGCCCAGGGCCTGTAATCCGGGACCAGGGCCGGCCTATACATATATATGAACGCAAAGCAGACTTAGGGGTGGTAATATAGATGCTCAGTAATCGTATCCCACTAAGCAGTGAATGGCAAAATAACAAAGGAATACATTTCAGTGTAGTTCAGTGGAGCGTTGGAGTGTTGAAAGGACTGGCTCAGCGAGAATGGAAATACCCAAACGGCAATGAACAGTGAGTAAGAAAGAGTCGCAAGAACCAGACTTTTGCTGTCTGGTCAATTAGCAACCCTAATGGGAAGCGCTAAACATAAATTGAATGAAATGAAACATAAACAACAGCAAACTTGGGACTCTTTTCTGTCCTCAACACCAGCGTCTCACTACAATCTGGGAACCGTTTGTAATATTTGCAGAAAAAAAATTGTTTTGTTGATTTATGGCACTGGTAAGCTTGTAACTTGCTTAGAATTTGAAAGTGCAACAATTTGTATTTGCACTGTAATAGTTGTTGAGCAAAGTGTGTTTGATATATAACGGTGTATTGCTGTATTTAGATTAGAGCGCTTCCCTTAATGAAGGTTCCCTTTCAATTCAAAGACGACCACCATGTATGGGATATGCCTGCCCACTGGGTAGGTAATTGCTGAGCTCTCTATATCAGAGCTGCCGATAGGCCCCTTCCTGGGATAATGCACTCGGTCCTGCCCACCGAGGGATTAAAACCATCATCCTGAAGAAGCCATTTCTCTTTTTTTTTCTCAAGATGGTAAGGTAAGACATCTTTGTTGAGCTGAGCGTGTTGATAGAAAAGAGCTTCTCGAGTCGAATCAAGTTGTATTTCCTTTGAATTCGTGCTGAAAGCTGGCTCGCCGCTTTCCCGGAATCAATGACTTTGAAAAGACAGACCCTTTTGCCTTTCTGTCTTTCAGCGACCTCTTCTCTTGAGTGGTAGGCCGCTCTTTGTTATCTGTCTGTCGTATGTGAGCGACTGCCTGTGCAGTCACCCGCGAGTGGTTGTCTATTTCTTTCTTGAGAGTACACAGTTCCTCCACGAGGCTAGGCCTCTCCGTTGTTGAGTCACCCTTCCAGTCATGCTCTCCTCCACAGGGCTAGGCCTTGCCACATCCCTGCTGTCGAGTAGACCTCGCCGGCTGTGTAGGCCCACCCACCTCGGTGAGCCGGGCCCTGTAAACAAACAGTGTGCTCTCCCCTATCTATCTATTCTACTGTGGCTTTTTGCTGTCTGCTTCAACTCGCCCACTGCGGCTTCACCCCTGTGTCCCCCTGGTGCATGCTACGCGCTGACCAGGTGTGTGTGACCGCGCAGTTAGGGTAGGCACAATTGCATAGTTGCCCCCTGGTGCTTCAATACTGCAGCGCACGCACAGCCCTTGGTACTTCAGTGTCTTGGTTCACAAGGTGCTCATTGCATACCGCACACGGTGCCTAGCGCTACAGCATCAATGCACAGCCACAGTGCCGCACTGTACACGGTGCACATAGTACTCTCGGTACTCGGTGCACGTGGTGCTTGGTATGCACGGTGCACACAGTGCTTGGTGCCCATTGCTACAGTGGTAGTGCACAAACGCACAATGCTGCACGGTACTTGGTGCACGTAGTGCTATGGTACTCGGTGCGCACAGTGCTCAGTACACACGGTGCACACGGTGATTGACGCCCACTGCTAAATGCTACTGCAAGAACGCACGGTGCTGCACAGTACACATGTACACAGTGATTGACGCCCACTGCTAAACCGGTGCCTGGTACCCTCGGTGCTCACAACTCCAGCAAGCTACTCCTGGCAGTGTGCACAGTGCGTGTCACTCGGTGCGCACAGCACTCTAGTGCTTACTTTGCTTGGGACGCATACTGCTCGGTGCACTTGGTGAGCATAGCTCCAGTTCACGCACAACATTAACAAGCACCATGTCGAGCATCCAGTGGTTCCACTGGATGTGAACCTACCATTCCAGGACAAGCATTCACTCTGCGTGCAGTGCTTGGGAGTCCAACATGCCCAGGAAGCTATGGGCAGAGAAGATTCTTGCGACCTATGCGCAGCTCAAAATACGTTGCCGTAGGCTCAACAGGGCCATGGGGTTAGACACTGAGTCTCCCATGGCCGAGCCATCAGCAGCACTCAGGGCTCCACCCCCGCTCCTTCAGCTCTCGCAGAGTCCCTCGCAGGAGATTCCCTGTGCTCAGGCTCCTGCGCCTAGACCTCCCAGCCGCTCCCCCTCCCCCCAGGCGAGAAGGGTGAAGTGGTCGAAACAAGCGAGGGACATTATTTACTTGAAGGAGTCGATGCACAGGTCCTTGAGCTTCTGTCTAGGCAGCAAGTTCCTGCGGTACCAATACAGGTCCCAGCCCCGCTGCTACCTGCACCAGCCCCGGCCACTGAGCCTCCCACAGGAGCCCAATAATTGCTCGATGCTGGAAGATCACCTTCCACCTTGAAAGTGTGTTTAGTGGCTATCTCTGCGTGCCATGTCCCCATAGATTCAGTATCTCTGGGTGCGCATTTTCTGACAGAGCTCGGAGGTTACACCCTCCTAGGACGACTGTCCTCCCCGAGTGGAACCTTGATGTTGTACTGGAGGCTCTCATGAAGGCCCCATTTGAGCCCATACACTTCATAGAGTTGAAATACCTGTCTATGAAGACAGCCTTCCTCATGGCTATCACCTCCGCTATGCGGGTCAGTGAGCTGCAGGCGCTGTCTGTGCACAGCTCCTGCATGCGTATTTGGGAGTATGGCAGCAGGGTGTCTCTGTGCACCAACCCTGCTTCCCTCTCCAAGGTGATCACAGCCTTCCACATTAATCTGTCTGTGGAACTGGAGTCCTTCCATCCACCACCGTTTGCTTCAACAGAGGATGAATTTCCTCTGCCCAGTGCGGGCATTGAGATGCTACATGGATAGGAAAAGAGCTCTGCGTCAATCTGACTAGCTCTTTGTCTGTCACGGGACATGGGACAGCCCTCTCAAAGCAGCGTCTGTCACATTGGATTGTGGACAGTCTTGACTGCGTATGATGGTGCTGGCTTGCCCCCACCTGGCAGGGTAGCCGCACACTCCACTAGAGGGTTGGCTACATCTTGGGCCCTCTGCAGAGGGGCCTCGATGTCCGATATTTGTACTGCGGCTAACTGGGCTATGCCGCATACTTTCTCCAGGTTCTACCGCCTTAATGTGGTAGATCCTGCCCTGCCTTCATTAGGCACAAGGGTCCTTGAGGGTGTAAGCGCACACCGCTAACCGTTGGGTTGTGCAGTTCTGATGCATCCCTCATATGCTGCCGTTCCTTCTCCCTCTTGACGGCTCTGGTATACATTATCCCATACATAATGTTTCTTGGCGGTCATCTTCGAATTCAAATGGAACGTTAGGTTACTTACAGTAACCCTGGTTCCCTGAAAGAGAAGATGACCACCAACCACAAGGTCGCATCGGTCGCCCTCACGGGTTCGATGGAAAAAGAGAAATGGCTTCCTCAGGATGATGGTTTTAATCCCTTGGTGGGCGGGACCGAGTGCATCATCCCAGGAAGGGGCCTATCGGCAGCTCTGGTATAGAGAGGACAGCAATTACTTACCCAATGGGCAGGCATATCCCATACGTAATGTTTGTTGGTGGTCGTCTTCTCTTTCAGGGAACCAGGGTTACGGTAAGTAACCTAACGTTTTGTATAAGGAGGGTTTTTATAGCCATATGTTCTGTAATCTTTCAAGAGAAGGGGTAATGCTAATGTTTAGTCTTTACTGGTAATGGCTAGGGACTAGATAATAATAATGACAATGATAATAATAGTGAGTAAACAATAGAATAGTTTAATGATCGTGTTTGTAAACAAAGATGGTATTCATGCAGGATAAACAAATAAGTATAATGAGAAGAAACATGTGTAATGTAAAATATATGAATGTTTATTGTAAATGGAATGAATGTTAAATAATAGAGCTTATTTTTGTACAACATTATTCCAGGTGTAACCTGTTATTGATTAATTAATGAATTATTATTTAATGCTGTGTCTTTCCTTAAGAGGGAACAGCAGAATTAGGTGGTCAGCCGTGAGCTTGTCTTGTGAATGTCAGTCATTGTATGTACAACCTGTTAGTCATTTGCAATCTGAGTGAAGTATCCATTACGAAAATAAATATTTATACCTGTGAACAGTAGCAAGTTGCTGTTTCTGCTTTCTAAATATCCCTGTGTTCTTGATAGAATAATGTGATTGTGGGTGGGGGTAAGCTCGGACAGCACCCCATTACACACCATAACAGTAAGTCAAAATAGTCAATAATATATGTTTTTTTTTTTTTTAATATATACCATCCAATTACTACTGTGCTGTATTGAAAACAATATATATTAATAAGAAACATCTGCTTCAAATCAAGGATTACTGTATATACCGGTAGCTCTTCCATTCTGAGTGCAGACTATTGTTCCTGCTTTTCAGTCACACATGTGAACGCGCAAAGGCGCCTTAAACTGCAAATGGGAACGGGGTTGCAGAACTAAATGTGCGGAGGCCCCTGAGGCGGCCCTGGGCCAGCACAGTAGTGTGAACAGGGTCTATGACACCACTGTAAATGAGATCCTGGGTCCCCTTGGGTTTACTTCCTAATTAATCCTTTAAAAAAAGTGGTACAGCTACACTAAACAGGCCAGTATGAAATGCTCTTCACATGCATGAAGAACATCTGCACTGCATAAGAGATTGCATCATCAATCAAATTAACCAGCTAGGTCTAGTTTGGAAAGACCAAAGCATACAGTTGAAAGTGCAAAACCCCAACCTTAAAAACTGCAAATGCCAGGTAATATATATGGAGTGAAAACTGAATGTCTAAACGTGAAATGCAAACCAGACAGTTCAAAGAAGAACGACTTACCAATCATTTAAAGAGCAAGCTCTGTTGTCAAGAGGTAAGTGGGGGTTGTGCTGAAGTCAGTATTATTAACTCATGATCAGCCGTGAGGAGTAAATGCATTATACTGGACAAAAGCCAGACAAAAAAAAGTGTATCTTTTTAAAGGAGCTTTTGTTCAGTGGTAGAGCTCCATTGAAACCTGGTCAAAGGCCTAGTAAAACAAGCAAGTTTCAGTCTAGCAATGAAGAACCCAAGAGAATCAGACTGACAGATAAGAGAAAGAGGGGTGTTCCACAATCTGAAGCATTATAATGATACACAGTGCTCTGAGTCTGAAGAGATACTGTGTCCCACAATCATGTTCAGTAAATATAAAATGAATTAAAATAAAATGTCTTTAAGGACTTACTAAAATCTTCCATAATTTTTATTTCAGTGCACTCTACTTTAACTGAAAGCAGAATTCTGCTCACAATTAAATCACTCAGTTAGGCAAATAGACATATCCCTGCCAATACTTGTTGTAGTAGGAGATTATACATGACATCATCCAATCCTGCTATAGCTCATGAAATATAAAAAGTCCTGTTGCTTCATAGGAGCTTGTTGAATTCAGGGTCGTGCTAAGTTGCTGAGCTTAACTGGGGGCGTGCATCAAGCGCTGCAGTGGCCTTTAACACTCCCTTGGGTTGGGTAGATAAATCACCTGCAGGATAGTTTACCTCATTGTACTTCAGCAACCCCTACTGATCAGCTGTCCTACAAGTCCAGACATAGGCGTCCCAGAATGGGCTCTTGCCTCCAGCATTCAGTTGCTTAGGTTCAAAAGGTGAAGCGAGGCAATTGGCTTGACAGGTTTCCTATTGATTCTCCAGTCGGTAAGTGGGAAACAGCAGTGACACTCAAATTTCAAATCAGGCAGAAAAACGGTAAAAAACTAAGAAAAAACAAAACATTTCAAACCACGTGGGACATTACACCTTTAATAGCTGAACTTTGTTTCAATCACTGAAGGGTTTGAGCATCTGGGCTATCTCCTCATTAGCAAAGTGTCTTCCACTTCCCAGGAGAGAGTTAGGAGTTAGCTGGCAGTATAGACTGTCTAGCAAGCAAAACAGCATGAAGCTAACCTCCGATTGCATACAACAGCCAAATTGTATACAACTGCCAAATAAATCAAGGAACTATTTATTTGACTTTTCTGTCTGTTTTAGATTGTTCTCTACCAAAAATTTAAACAGCAAATACCTCAAACCTAACAGAATGTCCTTCACAAATTAAAGGAATTAAAATATGCGCTTTAGGAAAAAAATGTATTGGGATACCATTAAAATACCAGAGTATTACCCTGAGGAAATCTCATTGGAACCATTAGCAGATAACAGCATTTACAGCAACAACAATGGCTTTGGAACAAATATTGCACAATAATACTGATACAATATCACACTTTTACTACCAGTGGTCCATTATTGTACCATAAACTCTTAAAAGATGTAAATAAAGCAGGATTGACATACTTTAGTCAGATGTTATTAACTTTGAGCAAGATATTGGGTAAATATGATTGAGCTGCTGGAAGAATAGGAAGAGTGATTTTGTTATGGTGGCATTATAAACTGGGTTTGAAAAACCCAAAGCTCGACAGACAGGCAGCATAAATGTAATAAAGTCGGAACCACTAAGTAAAATATTATTATTTTTTTTTTTAATAACTGCAATTCATTTGGATGCATTAGAAAGTACAGTAAGAACTGCAACAGCTCAATTATGTTTTGATGGAAAAATATGACTGATAATACACTGATGTGCCTATCAGATGATTTACATGTCATTTCTATCATTAGATAATTAGTACATGTCTGTAACTAAGACTTGTTTTGGGAATTGCAAGTAATTTATTTTCTTGTTTAACATTATCTTTCATGATCATTTTACAATTGCCGAATTAAGCTTTTTATCTTGGGCATTTATTATTCATGTGAACAATATCACTTATTTCTCAAAAGGTCTGGACGATAGAAATTAATAATTTAGTTTAGATAGAATATAAGTGGTACAGTTTTGGATAAATGGTTCTATTAATTTGAAATGCACTGCAAGACTGCACACCGTTTCCTAAAAGTAACGACTACAGATTTACTGATCTCTTGCGCCGATCCTTCATTTGGCCTGCGGTTCCATTTAAGTGGCTTGAAGTTAAGAACAATGCATTACATTTTATAAGAACTGTCTTTGGCGACAGTTGTTTCTCATAATAAAGATCAATAGAATAGACCAGAATAGATTCACTTCCACTGAGAAAAAAAAAAACCATAACATTTGACAATATAAATATAACTACATCCTGTCATTTGTATTCTCTCTTTTTGGATTACAAGCTTTCTAAAAACAAATATATAATGTGTTTCCCAGTGTTAAATATATTACCCAGGTACAGAAGTGCATCTTTTTTTAAATGTATATTATATTATACTGTACAATGCAAAAATGTTCTACAACAAAGATATTTTATAACGTGGAACTGTTACAATATATATATATATATATATATATATATATATATATATATATATATATATATATATATTATTATAAAAAATGTGTGTTCACAGAAACAATTGTAATTTCCTTGCTCTGTTTATTGTTTATTGAAAAAGATATTGCAGACAGTGAAAGCACAGTTTATTATGATATATATTCCAGATAAACCAACTTCCAGTTTTATGCACCTGAAAGATGCAACGCCGCTAAGATAAAACAGCTTGATTATTTAAGGTGATGCTCACTGATAGAACCCAGTTTTCTGTTACAATAAGCAATCTTAATATTGATGATATTCTAAGGTTTAGGTTTGAATTACAGACATGAGTATAAAAAATATATACATTATTAAAAAACTTAAATATGTTCATACATTATGGCCCCAATACTTGCTAGAAATACAACTTTAGACTATTCTTTTTTTCCTACTGCTTATTATTTTTGTTTTCTATAAAATATGTATTGCATTCAATGACACTTTTTTTGTTAAGTAAAGAAATTGGATTTTCTCTACTAAACAATTTTTTAGGAGACATCCTGTAAGCTGTCAACCCAGTAATGTCACAAAAATATTAAATATAGAAGTTAAAAACACATTAGCTTATTTAGCTGTGAAAGCAACAGTCCAGACTACTGTGACATTACTATGTAAATCATAGAGGATTAATGATGATAAGGTTTTCACTGGCATTTGGACCAATATCTCAGATGTCAGCCAAATGTTATGAGAATGTTCTCATTTATAGGCAGGACAAAAAAGTATTAGTTAAGTTCAGTAACTGTTTACATATTTGTTTTGGTTGCAATAAAGTACATCATAATAAAAAAATTTAAAAAAAATGTAAAACAGATTTTGTATCTGTGTTTGATACTGCTGCATAAAATTCAGTTGGCCAACTGAGTTAAATGTTTGCTTTACACAATGTTTGCTTAGCTAGTTCATAGTGTAAAACAACATGAATAAAACTAATACAATGTTAAGTAATGGTATTAAAGATCTGGTAATGAGGAATGTGTCAGAACCATGACAAATTCCATCTGGTTTGGATCTCTACTTTAAACACTTATGTAGGACTTAAAAAGGGATTACATTAAAAAAAAAAAAAAAAAAAAAAACTAAACAAAACTAATGGGATCATACAAAGTGTCAAAGAAACAAAAACACATTAGCCAAAACATTCTGGATTCATCAGTTTATTAATCACCCCCTATGGAATATACTGTGTGTGTGTGGAGGGGGGGGGGGGAGGGGGGGTGTGTGCAAATATGTGTTTATACCTTTTATCGTATGGTTCCCTTCACCTTTTCTTCATGTTTATCGGTTACAATAACACAGAATTACTATGAGTAAAATCTAAATATTTTTTTATTGACATGAATTTCCAAAAGTGAAAATAGCAGTTCGGTGAAAGTGAGAGTAAGGCTGATCCAACATGAATACCTCCTGTAATACAGTAAGTCCTCTAAAATAGCAGATGTCAGTTTATGAAATTCTATGGCATATAAGAAACTGACCAATGGATACCACACTTTCAGAAAAGTATATATATATTTATATATATATTGATATTTATTTAGAAGCTTTGAAATAGTACAGTAAACACTATGCACACATGATATAAACTACTGAATGTCTTTGATTAAGTTGTAGGTCTGTTCTGATCGATCGGTGAACAGAACATGGTCACAATCTTCCTTGTAAAGTTGGAATAAGTCTGGGAACACCTGACCACACAAAAGTAATAGAAAACAGTCTAAAACAGTGATATTGCATTTATAATGCACACATTTTTAGTTTATCTGTACAATTGGCTTCTTGGTGTGAATATAAACATCTAAAGGGCTCAGTGACAATATAAGATATACATAGTGCTGTAAACAGGCACACACCGATCTGAGAGGTAAGCTCTGTCACCTCTAGTTTCGTTATAATAGTTCCACACATTTCAACTCATTTCTCAGGCCTGCTGAGAGCAATAAGGTCCTAGTGTTGGCCATCGCTCATTTTTTTTCTCCTGTCCCTTCAAAGGCAGGACAAGCCAAGTGTTTCGAACAACTGGATGGCCAAGATAATGAAGTTGAAAACTTGATGCTTTTGTTTGTCGACTAATTGTGCAAATTCATGCCGTCTCAGGTATGTCCACACAATATGGACTAGCAAATCCTTTTCCGCGCTGCAAATGAAGAAAACACACTTGTTAAGTACCCAACATTGATTGAAATAACAATAACTTTCTTTTTTATTCTCAAGAAACAGATTATCATAAAAGTGATGCACCTACACACCCTGTATATACAGAGCACAATTAAATAGTTGAGAAAAGATTCTGGTGTTCTTGCAATTATTTATCTGGCTTCTACTTGTTTGAATTGTACAAATGAAGGCACACTGTTAAATTAGTCAAACATCATGCAGAACAACAGTTGATTATTACCTTTGGGAAATATTATTAGCATAGATATTGCATGCCCATTTAATTTAAGCTAGCTACACTGGGTAATTGTTTAACTTCATTGTACATAACTGGATTACAACCATAGGAAAATTAAGTCAGTTTCCCCTTCCATCTAAACTGACTGACACATCTCCATCAGCGTTCAACCTAATGCCACAGATGAAAAATGAAACCAACGCTCTTAGCAAATTAAGTTATTGTTTGAGCTGACTGCAAGATACTAATTCATTGCAGAATGAGTTAGTACAAAATGCTAATTCTTCTTTTTTTGTGATATGTGAACTGTCACAAAATTAATCCTTATGCACATTTTGGCTATTTTTCTTGAATTCATTATTCCCCTGACTTATTTATAACCTCATGGTGCTGAAGAATAAATGGATTACTGCACATTCGTGTTTCTGTTACAGATGATATTTTTGGGGCTGCATTCATTTTTCAAAACACTAATTTTCAGATATTCAAAACACTGTCATACATTAATGACCCCTTTGTGAATATGGCTTGTGCTACAGTATATGGACAAACAGTAATAAACCATTTTGTTCCAATGACAAGTCACAACAGACTTATTTATTATTATTTTTAAAACCCTTTTTACTGCAAAATACATATATATATATATATATATGTCAATATTAAATACATAAAACAAAGGAAAAACACAATATTAAAGAATTTATTGGTAAAAATAGATAGATAGGAAGAGAGAGATAGAGATTGCAAGCTTGCAAGATAAATAAACAGAATATTTCTTAATGTTAGATTTGTACTAATATCGAAAAGAATTTAATGGCACTTCGAGCCATTTTCTAGATTTTGTTTGCATTTGATCTGATCGAAATTAATTACTAATACTCACACAAATAAGGTGGTTTGTAAGGCGCACGTGTGCTAGACAGAAGTGCATCAAACTCTTTCCTCTCTAGGGTGCCGTGATGTGACTTCTCTTTGCCAAAGGTGGAGAAAGATCTCTCCCCAGTTTGCTCTTGAGTTTCAAATACCTCAGTGTCTGGCACAGAGTCCATTCCTGGGACATGCAGATTGCTGCGATAATCTGCAGCCTGGCGGCCATCTGATGGCACAAAAGAGGGCATCCAGCATCGATCTGAGTGCCCTAGGGCTTTACACTCTTCTGTGCAATTGGAAAAGAGATCAGCTCCTAAAACAACAAAGGAGAAATTTATTAGGAAATCATCTTACCAGGGATACGCTTCCCACACGCTAATGGAAAAATGGCTTGTTATTTATTGTTGGTGACAGACATGCCAACAGAAAATTAGGCTCTTTTGGTTCTCCTTTGGGGGACAGACTATTAAATAAACATTTCCTTTCAAAATAAATTTGTCACCTAACACTTGAAAACAAGAACATTTAAAACCTTTGACTGAAAGTACAGAAAGGCATCTGTGTGGATTGTTCTACATACAGTAAATCCAGAAAATAGTTGCAAAATATTTAAATTAACGACTTAGTTTAAACTGTCTAAAATACTCCAGCACCAGCCTAATGAATCTCTTCAGCAAAGCTAATAATTTGCAGATTGGGTTTCAAATATCAGACTTGTCGGCAGTGACAAAAATGGTAAAACATTTTCATCAAAGCACAAGTAAAGACATAAAAATGTAATGTGGAGTCACAGCTCTAATCTTTAATTCTTCATGACAGGTGTTTTTTCCACTAGATCAAAGTTATAAGACTGTGTCCTGCTGATAAACCGACCACCTTTTTTTGTGGAAGTCTTATGATGAAAAGGATAAAAGGTCAAATATCTCATCTAACAAGAGACGGATCAAAAGGTGACTTTTTGAAATTCTCCTCCAAAACGTTCAACAGTCAACTGACTGGAACCTTCAGTGCTTGTGTAAATTCCAGAACAATCAAAGGTCGCATTTTATTAAAGCATTTTTTCTTCACCAAACATTATAAAAGGCTCCTTGTCTGATTTCACTACTAACAACAGAACACTAATCATAATAACCAAGCTACCACTTGTGTTCAAGTTAATCCCAGTGCAAATTACTCTAACTAGGAAGCCAGGATTAGCTTTAAAATGCAACATGTTTTGACATATACCTGTTAATGCTTGCTTTATTGCCAAACATCTGTCTTTGTAAATTCAAAAAGGGTGTGAATAATGGTACTTAAAGAAACACTTTCTTGAGGGTGCCTAGCAACAGTTATTTTGTTCTTATGTTAACCAGGCATGCTTCTATGAAACTAATTAGAGTTATTTAAAGAAATTGGGAGAAAATGGGATTTAAAGAGTGAAATAAATCCGAAAAAGGTTACAAGCCATGTCTAAATTTGAAACAAGTAAACATGTAAGCGTATTCTTCTTGTAAATGCTATTGCTTGTTATGAGGCTACTTTAATCTGAAAAACATGGTTCAGATCAGTCAAATTGTGATTTCTTTTTGCTATTTAAGTCCTTTTATGAATGTGCAACCCAGTTATACTCCATTAGTTTTTCTAGTTTAGTAAAAATAGTAAAAACGAATATACAAAACAAACAAAATAACTGAGCTCAGTGCTTTATGAGCTTGAACAGATTCAAGCAGTTCTGGCAGCAATAACACACAATATTGAAATCGCAAGGTTCTGGATTAATAAATCATAATTTATTATTTGATCACATTATGAGTAGTTTTACACAGGAAAATATATATGCCGATGAGCAAATCAAGTCTAAATATTTGAAAAAAACTGCTTGTAAAATATAATTTAAAGCGAAACATAATAACCAAATGAAATGTGTTATCTCTTTCAGATACCAGAATTGAGATACCAGAGTTCCTCTGCTTTTCATCTAACACTTCGTCAGCTGCACTATCAACAAGTGTCTGAGAGCAGTCTTTCATGTTGGAGGAGTGAGAAAGAGACAGAGTGGAATGCAAATGCAGTTATCTGGGATTAATCTCTTCAAAATGGCTTCTTTATTTTATATTCAAGGAAGAAGTGTAAGCATTGCAAACCCAAGCTTCAATAACCTTCATTTGATAATTGGTATGCAGAAGTCTGAAAATAAATTACTGAGCAGTGAGCTGTTGCAAAGTGCTAACGTGAACTGCAGACAGAATACATGATCGTACCATCCTGCAGACAGTACACAGCATCGTACCATCCTGCAGACAGAACACAGCATCGTACCATCCTGCAGACAGTACACAGCATCGTACCATCCTGCAGACAGTACACAGCATCGTACCATCCTGCAGACAGAACACAGCATCGTACCATCCTGCAGGCAGAACACAGCATCGTACCATCCTGCAGACAGAACACAGCATCGTACCATCCTGCAGACAGAACACAGCATCGTACCATCCTGCAGACAGAACACAGCATCGTACCATCCTGCAGACAGAACACAGCATCGTACCATCCTGCAGACAGTACACAGCATCGTACCATCCTGCAGACAGAACACAGCATCGTACCATCCTGCAGACAGAACACAGCATCGTACCATCCTGCAGACAGTACACAGCATCGTACCATCCTGCAGACAGAACACAGCATCGTACCATCCTGCAGACAGTACACAGCATCGTACCATCCTGCAGACAGAACACAACATCGTACCATCCTGCAGACAGTACACAGCATCGTACCATCCTGCAGACAGTACACAGCATCGTACCATCCTGCAGACAGAACACAGCATCGTACCATCCTGCACAGAACACAGCATCATACCATCCTGCAGACAGTACACAGCATCGTACCATCCTGCAGACAGTACACAGCATCGTACCATCCTGCAGACAGAACACAGCATCGTACCATCCTGCAGACAGTACACAGCATCGTACCATCCTGCAGACAGAACACAACATCGTACCATCCTGCAGACAGTACACAGCATCGTACCATCCTGCAGACAGTATACAGCATCGTACCATCCTGCAGACAGAACACAGCATCATACCATCCTGCAGACAAAACACAGCGTCGTACCATCCTGCAGACAGTACACAGCATCGTACCATCCTGCAGACAGTACACAGCATCGTACCATCCTGCAGACAGAACACAACATAGTACCATCCTGCAGACAGTACACAGCATAGTACCACCCTGCAGACAGTACAATCACTTCTAAGAAAAAGGCTTCTGAGAACACTGCTTTCCAATTACTAGAGGCAGTTATGATGGATGCAGACACAACATAAACAAGGTGTAATTTACTCAGGATATAAGCAGACTCATGTAACTGCATAACACTGTTTACTTTCTAATGGGAATTTTGCTCATCACTAATTAAGATAGTGTAAATAATTAGACCATTATGCTGCACCTCAACACTGACTGCTTGTCAAATTCCAAGACTAAAATGGAGAATTACAACACATGTACATAAAGAAAACTTCTGATGGCATTAAGCTCCATTAAAAACCTGTTTGACAATCTGAGCTACCTTTATTTGGACAAGTTCTCTATTTAGACCATTTTAATTAGTTTTTAGGAATTGAATAGATTCCACTGGATATCATTTTCAATGTGTGAATTTTTTCAAGAGATCATAAGGGAAAAAAAGCCCTTATTCCACTTCAGTTATTCTACGTGAACCTCATCTGTAATATTAACAGGCATTTTTATGAATTCTTTATCAGCAGGTTCATTAAAACATTATTTTAGCATGCATTATTATTATTATTTATTTCTTAGCCGACACCCTTATCCAGGGCGACTTACAATTGTTACAAGATATCACATTATTTTTACATACAATTACCCATTTATACAGTTGGGTTTTTACTGGAGCAATCTAGGTAAAGTACCTTGCTCAAGGGTACAGCAAGAGTCCAGAGCCCTAACCACTACTCCACACTGCTGCCCTGCATCAAAAGACAGCCTTTTATTAATAATGTATATATACTAATTGCATATTAAGATACCTTATTTACTGGAGAGAAAAAACAAACAAACAAAAAAAGGCCTGCTGACTTTTGGGAAAAGCCCAAAATACATGTAATGTTGTTGAAGCTGACACCCTGGGATCCTTCAAGAAGCTGCTTGATGAAATTCTGGGATCAATAAACTACTAAAAACCAAACGAGCAAGATTTTAAATAACTTATTTCTGGCTTTGCCCAAGCAAACTGCGGTCTGCCCACTGCTTCTCGGCCATTGACACTTGTGTAGTACCATTGGCAAGAGCCTGATAGGAATCTAGATATATACAGAACCTACGTCACACTTCGAAACAATATTACCCATAACATCAGAACAATAATTAACATGAGAAACCCCAATGACACTTGTGTATAAAAAGGACAGTATTATTAATAACGTAATAACAACCAATAATAATAATGAGTTGTATTGAACTGTCCAATCAGAGAGATGGATGCAGTTTGGGTGGAACGTGAATGATTAGCTGATTCACGTTTGACAGTGTTTATGACAAGCAGTTGGACAGCGTACTCAGCAGAGTGATTGAGAGTGTAAGTTAAGTACGTAATACACATCCAGATTTTAATAATTTGCTTAAAATAAATTAGTCATATAAGTCATTAAATATTTTA